>NC_083677.1:615000-922500 GCF_030384665.1 Lodderomyces elongisporus | reverse complement strand
CATATACATCAAGTGTACATTCACATTGTACCTACCTATACAGTATTCTAAATATGTGGTCTAAAGTTTGTAGTCTAAACAAAATGGATTCTAAATATGATTGATCATGATCTTCTCTTTTTGGCTGCTGACTTTTTCTTTCCACTTACAGAAGTACTGCCTGCATCTTTTTCAATTACTGCATCAGCCTCATCAGCAACATCGCCTTCTTCAACAACGACATCCTTCTTTCCTCTCTTACCACTCTTCTTACTCAAACTCTCCTCTTCTCTTGCTTGTGCCTCAGCAGCAGCAGCGGCCTCTCTCCTTTCATTCTCATAAAATTCCAACTTCAATTGCTCGTCATACCATTGGGCATAATATAATCCACCTTGAAGCACCAACACACCAACAAGCACCAAAATAATCATCACTTGTGACGCAGCCATGACATTGAGTCCCGTCTTGTAATCGACATCACCCCATTGTCCAGAAAGACAAGAAGTAACTCCAGTTCTCAAATTGGTCAAGTAAATAATGATGGCGATCATAAATAATCCCAACGAACCATACTCAAAGTATTTGGCCTCTTCATCCGGCTTGTACAATTTGATAAAATGTCCAACAAGACCAAGAAAACCCACAGTATGTAACGTGTAGTGAATGTACATTGGTGCATTGCCCCATGTTTGATAGTGGGCAAGAGACTTATCAAATCCATCGGTAACACTATGTCTCCATAAGGTGTCGAGATCGTAGGGCCAATTGCCATAAATGACACCAAGTCCAAATGTTGTTGCGCCAACAATCAAAGCAGTCCCAATTGGAACAACTTCTTTATATTTCATCCACCTGACCATTTTTTTTTTGAGGGGGGGGTTTGATATTGTTTGGAATGGGTAATGGAAAATGATCTTATTTGTCAACAAATCTGACTTTTCCCTCACTTTTATCTCGTATCTTTCTGACTCTAATTCAATATTTTTTTTTTTCTTCTTTTTTTTTTTTTGATTATTATTTTTCCCATACGTTTGATTAGGTTTGTGTCTGAAGTCTGGAGACAATGAGCGAGTGAAGAAGTTTGTGTGAGTGAAGAAGTTTATGTGAGTGTAAGGAATATTTTCAATAACGAACAGCCGCAAACATGTCTCAATCAAGTAACTGCTTCTCTCAGAATTACAAATCCCGCTTTCAAGAATTCCTTAATCCATTAATTATGAATCACACGGATAGAGTAATATAACCACTAGAATCTACTATTAACTCTAGTACCCCTTTTTTCCATTCATTATCCTTCTTTCTTATTTGCCAAAAGTTTTCCTTTTGTATTTTTTTTATCTTTTTTACTTGTTTTTTTTTTACCTGCTTAATAATAGCAGTTAAACAATCGCTTAGCTGATTTCTAAACAAGTTTGATTTCCAGTTGTTTACAAAGTTAAAGGGAAAATTCATAAAGATGCCACATATAGTAGTTGTTGGTGCTGGTGTTCTTGGTCTTACAACCGCATTGACTTTGGCTGAGAATTTGCCACAAAGCACAACTCAAATATCAGTCATTGCCGAATGGGGCCCACATCTGCCCTCAATGAATACCTCACTCACAACTTCCAATGAATATGTTTCTCCTTGGGCAGGCGCTCATTTCCGTCCTTTCCCCAGCGCCACAGAAAAAGAGTTTGAAGAACTGAAGTTGACGAGAAAGACATTGCAATATTTTCAAAAATTGGCATCTGACCATCCAGAAAGTTCAGTTAAATTTGTTAAAGGTGTGGAATATCTCGAAGACCCAAGCGAACTATACAAAACTTGTGCAAGAGGTTACACAGAGGATTTGCAAAATTTCAAGAAATTAGGGGTTGATGAACGCGGTTTCTTGGGATTTGAATATGATACTTGGGTAGTTAGTCCTCCCATGTATCTACAATATCTTTATCGCAAGTTGCAAACTATATATGGTGTCAAGTTTATTACTTTGAAGCTAGACAGTTTGCAGCAAATAAATACTTTGTTTTCCGAAAAGCCAAAAAGACCGATTATTGTCAATTGTACTGGAAAAGGATTGCAATATTCCGGAGGTACCGACCCTGCTTATGAACCTATCCGAGGTCAAACATTGTTGATTAACCCGCCTCCAGACTGTCCCTATTTAAACAAAACAATAACTTATCAATTAGCAAACAAATCATGGATCTTTACCATTCATAGACCATTGTATGGTGGAGTCATTCTTGGCGGAACCAAACAAGTTGGCGATACATTCTTGGGTATTAGGGAAGAAGATACAAAACATCTCTTTAAATTGGGGGAACGTTATTTTCCATCATTGATGAAGCTGGAAGCGAGAAATGGAAAAGAGGACAATATTAATAAAGAGTCAAGAAATGGTGAAAAGTACTTTGACGTGATGAAAGTCAACGTTGCTTTAAGGCCGGCAAGACGTGGTGGGTTGAGGATAGAGAGGGAGAAGATTAATGGACAAAATGTAATTCATAATTACGGTGCTGGTGGAATGGGATACGAGTTGAGCTACGGAGCAAGTTTAAAAGTGTACTCACTTGTCGAAGAAATTTTGAATGAATCAAAGTTGTAAGGAATTGAAGTATTTGTTCTTTTTGTTTGTTTTTTTTCTAAAAAAAAAAAAGAACAACCAATAGTTTGGAATATATTGTGCCTTTTACTAAGATAATGCATAATTACCACTGACCCATTGATTAACCATACTCAATGCATTCTTTGGCTGGTCTAATGGAACCATGTGACCGGATTCATAAATTCGTAAATAGGTGAAATGCTTGTAGTTTTTGACCTCACCTGCCTGAATACCTTCAGTGGTAAACCATGGCGCAAATTTTGTAGCATTGAAGTTCTCGTGGCCTGAATAATCAAGCTTATTGACCCAAGCTAAATTACCGAGCCAATCACAAACCAAATCCTTATCACCGACGTATATCAAGACTGGTATTTCCTTGTCCAATAACTCTGAAACGTATTGTTGGTATGGTCTCATTGTTTCAAATATAAATTTTTGACCAACTTTTGAGTTGCACGAGGTAAAATTCTTTTCTGGAACATTTCCAAGAAGTGCTTTTTCAACTTGTGGCAAATTGAAATATTCATTAATGTATCCAATCTGCTCGTAACATAATGGATTGTCCCCACACTTGACTCTTGAATCATATGGATTTAAGTCACCTTTGTCTGGAGCATTTGGTGTTGCCAACAAGGCAACAAAACAAGTGACGGGATTAGGAAATTTATAGCATAATTCACCAAACGGAACAAAATTTTTGTAGTACTGCTCATAGCTGCTGCACTCTTCATCAGTATAAATTTGACCAATACCACCTTGGCCACAACCCATATTTGCCACTTGGCCAATTTGCACCACAAAGTCAGTAATCCCATTACCAATCAAAACTGATTTCAAAGGTACTCCATTATTGACTATTGTAGATGCAAAACTGGGAATATAATGACCGGCATAAGACTCGCCAGCAATGTGGAAATCCAACTTGGCATATTCTGGGTATTGGTTACGGAATAATTCAACAAATTTGCCAAAGTCGATTGCAGCTTGCTCGGTACTAAAGGGAATCTCGTCATCATCACCGTCGGAAAAGCCAACAGCTACTGGCTGGTCCAAGAATAATAAACTTGCGTTGGAGTTCCAAGAGTATGGGTTGAAATCAGGCTGGATAGTAGCATTGATCCAACTTGGACCAAGTTCCATAGCCAATCCAATGTTGGACGAGCATCCTGGGCCTCCGCTAAGCCAGAGAATCAATGGGTCGTTTGCTGGGTCGTTTCTACTTTCAAAGAACCAATAAAAGAATTTCTTGTGTGTCTCCTTGATATGAAAATACCCAGATATTTGCTTTACTGAGTCAAAACCAAGTATTTCTGGCGTACTTTCAGGATCGGATGTAATTGAATATGTCATATCTGTTTTGGGTTTCTCAAACAACTTTTTAAATTTGTTATATTGGCCGAGCATTTGCTCTAAGCCTAATTGATGTTCATATTTGGTCCATTCATTCTGTAAATGAAGTTGTTGATGAATATTCAATGAGCTCAAATCAACCTCATTGAAAGGGTATGCCGGAGCGATAGAATCTTCTTGTACAATATTAGCAGCTTTAGGTTTGTTGGCGGTGAATGGTATTTGTAATGCCGAAGCACAAGCAATTGTCAAGACAAAGTTGAAAAGTCTCATGCTTTAGTATACTAGCAGTAACAGGTTAGGTAGATTTCGTCCTTTACAAAACAATTGACTGTTAGCAAAAAAAAAATAGAAAAAGGTGTTTATATATATATGTGTGTGTATGTATGTCTATGTATATTTAATAGCCGTTAGAGCTGAAGTCAATTGTATTATATATATATATATATATATATATAACAGTTGTCTGGAGAACAGAGAGAGAGCTAGAAAAGCTAGTAAACGACTAAAATTACCGTTGGTGTAAACGGCACCATTATTTGTTTGTTTAGAGAGAGAATGAGAAAGACGAATTCTGCAGATTAACGGAGATAGAGCGGGTTTAGTTACAGATTGGGCGAGGCTATATGGCTTGTTCTTCAAAGAACCCAAACATACCTTAATGGTTTTAATTTTGTTGTTGTCCCATTAGCTTTCTTTTTTCTCTAATCTTTTAACTTGTACCTCTCTTTCACTTTTCTAAGAAAATCTTGTGAAAACTGAAACTCAATCAAATCCTTTTAAAATAAAGAAAAAAATTGTATAAAATATAGAGAGAAAAATGAACCAATAGAGCCCACCAGGAGTGCCAATAAAAGTATAAGCTCTTTGATTTTTTTTCTTTTTTCAATTCTTTTATGTTATTTTATTTTTTCCATTTTCTACAACAATGCGTAATTCCCCTGAATCCAGCTATTAACCATATTCAATGAGTTTTGTGGTTGATCCATCGGTACCATATGTCCAGCGTTGAAGAATCGTAGATATGTGAATTGCTTATGGTTTTTCACCTCGCCTGCATGTACTACTTTTTCGTCATCAGATATAGTCCATGGTCTGAAAACAGAAGAATTAAAGTGTTTTTGGTCGGAATAATCGAGTTTGTTGCACCATGCCAAATTTCCCAACCAATCACAGGTAAGATCCTTATCCCCAGCATAAATTAGTACCGCCACCCCATCGTTCAAAAGTTGTGCTACGTATTGCTGGTAAGGAAGGGCCAAATCGTAAAAGAATTTCTGCTCAATTTTTTTATTGCAAACGGTGTAGTTTTTCTGAAGTGCATTTGATCCTAAAAGAGCATGTTGGACTTTTGGTGTGTTGAAGTACTGGTCAATGTAAGTAAATTCTGGATAACACCAGGGTGCATCGTTGTTGCATTTGAGACGTGCATCGTATGGGTTCAAGTCACCTTTGTCTGGTGTGGTTGGTGATGCGAGTAGTGAAATGTAACATGTTATTGGATTGGGGAACTTGTAGCATAGTTCACCAAATGGTAAGAATCGTTTGTAGCGTTGATCAAAAGTGCTGCATTCATCGTCTTTGTATATTTTTCCTAATCCACCTTTGCCACAGCCAATATTAGCCTTTTCGCCAAGCTGTACCACATAATCAGTGATTCCGTTACCAATCATAATTGATTTCAAAGGTACTCCATTGTTGACTATTGTAGATGCAAAACTGGGAATATAATGACCGGCATAAGACTCGCCAGCAATGTGGAAATCCAACTTGGCATATTCTGGGTATTGGTTACGGAATAATTCAACAAATTTGCCAAAGTCCATTGCGGCTTGCTCGGTACTAAAGGGAATCTCGTCATCATCACCATCGGAAAAACCAACAGCTACTGGCTGGTCCAAGAATAATAAACTTGCGTTGGAGTTCCAAGAATATGGATTGAAATCGAGTTGGATAGATGCGTTTATTATGCTAGGTCCCAACTCCAATGCTAACCCCATTGTTGAGGAGCATCCTGGGCCTCCATTGAGCCAGAGAATTAATGGGTCGTTTGCTGGGTCGTTTCTACTTTCAAAGAACCAATAAAAGAATTTCTTGTGTGTCTCCTTGATATGAAAATACCCAGATATTTGCTTTACTGAGTCAAAACCAATTGATTCAGGGGTAGATTGATTAGTTGTAATTGAGTATGTCAAGTTTGTTTTTGGTTTATTAAATATTTTTCGAAACTGGCTAAATTGACTCAACATTTGAAAATTTCCCAATTGATTTTCCAATCTAACCCATTCATTTTGCAAGTTTAATTGATCTGTAGAGCTCAATTGCGATAAATCATATTCATTGAAAACATTAGGTGCTACGATGTGGTTTTTTTGTGACTGTAGTTCTTTATCAATCGGAGGTAATAGTAGCGGAATCTGAGTTGCTAGCACTAGGCCAATTGCCGCAATCAGTGCTATGGAAGTGGAAAGCTTCATCTTTTTGTGGAGATGAATAAAGAAATACAGTCACTGACTCACTCCGTAGTGGTTTCCACATATATGAATTTGATGCGGAAAACACAAAATGGCTAAAGCCAAAAATAAAGAAACAAAAAAGTGTAAAAAGAGTAGCAAAAGAAGTAAATGGATATTACACAACGATGATGGATCCCCATTTGATATAAACAAAGGACAAGGCTTTTTGGTATAAAGTAGTGGAAATAGAAAAGTGTAGACTCTATTTCTTTTCACCACAATTTAGTTTTACGAAGACTGTCGGCCAAATCACGAATCAAAAAATTAACGGAGTTAAAGATTCTATTTCATTCCTCTGTGTAAGTGTATATGAGTATGTGGAATACAGTCGAGAAGCTCCGTAGTGAAGAAGTCAAAGCGAGAAAATAGTGCAAAGTAAAGACGGGAAAAAACAAAAGAAGGAGGAATGGAAAATGTACGGAGATAAGACGGAAAACTCGACGGCTGTAAAGAATTAATAAAAAAATAAAAAAAATAAAAAAAAAAAAAAAATTACAGAACAGAAGTAAAGAGACAAATACTACACACACACACAAACACTCATACACACAAACACTCATACAAAGACACAGAGAGTATACAAGCTTTCCAATATATTTCAAATTCTTCTGCTTCTCTCCATTTTACGAACACACACAAACACAAACACATAGTGTGAAATGGAAGCCGCATACCATTACCTAATTGTGCTGTACGGAAGAGAAAGTAGAATAATAATATAAGGAGAGAGTTTATAAGCCACCTGCGATAACAAGTTTATTACATCAATTGCCAGTGGTAACAGTAGTTGTAGCAGTTCAAAGGATTAGGTAAAGTAAATGAAAGTAAAGATTCGCCACCTTCATCCTTGTTTTCCTTTGACCTTTTACCTTTTACCTTTTAAATGAGTTACAGAATGATTCCATCTCTTTATTACTTTAACTGACTCGAGTAAAAGTATTATCATACACGTAAGCATCATCATCACCATCTCACCACCATCAATTTCGTATCTGTTTTCCGTTATTTATTTTTTTTTTAGCTTTATAAGGACTAAGATATCCACAGTTCTTGTATTCAATAAACCATTTCCTTTTTTCTCTTTTTATCTCTTTTTCTTCCTTCATCAACAACCCATTAATTTATTTATTTTTGTTTACCAGATCATCCATTAAAAAAAAACATTCTTTAACAAGATAAATTAAAGGATTTATTTAGATAACATAATCAAAAGGACATAAGAGAAAGAACACACAAATACAAAACAAAAACAAAAAAAAGATAGAGAGAAAGGAATGACACACATTGAAACCCATATTATTATTGATGCTCCACCAGAGAAGGTGAGAGATGTGCTTTTCAATTACCAAGACTACAAGAACTGGAACCCCTTCTTTGTCAGTTTCCAAAAGTACACAAACACAAAGGTCCCAGAGTTGCATGTTGGTGATGAGCTACAGATTGATATGAAGTTGAAAGATACACATCATACCAGTACCATGTATCCCAAGATATTGGAGAAAACAGATTATAAACTCAAATGGAAAGGTGTTTTGTTGAGTGCTTGGGTCTTTTACGGGGTACACACTTTTGAAATCGATCCACTCAACGATGAAGAAGAAGAAGAAGAAGAAGAAGAAGATAATGATAGTAATAAAGATGACGATAACGACGCGAGTTTGGTCAAACACAAAGATAGCCATGTACACCAAGTGAAAACTGCAAGAGCAAAATCAGCAACCAAGACTGCTCAAAAAACCATATTTGGCCAACTGGAACAGTTTGGTGGGTTACTAGTTTACGTTTTGCAAATATTGGGCGTGTATAGAAAAACCCAAGAATCGTTTAAATTGTTTAACGAAGCATTAAAGGAACAAGTGGAAAAGAGTTTGTGAGTATTATTTGCTTAACCTACCCCAATGGTTTGCATAAGAGAGAAGAGGAAATAAATGCTATCGTGTAAGAGAAAGAGGGAGAGAAGGCGAAAGGAAGAGAGAAAGTGTGTGTGCGTGTCTGTTTGTGTGTATGTATGTTTGTATGTATGTTAGTATATAGTTAAAGGATGATTTGAATTGACTTGAAACCAATTCTTCACAATCTAAATTAATGCAACATTGATCTGGGAATGGATTGGTCAAGAAATGTCTACTTTTAATTTTAATTCATTTTATTTCATTTTTTATTTTTTATTTTATCTTGTACTATTCTCCTTATTTATAAATAGTTTTCGTCTCATTTCAACAATTTGCGTTCAATTTGCAACAAAATTATTGCTTGTCCAGTTGGAAGATCAAGCAAAAGAATGTGGTTGTTCACCTTAATCATGCTACAAACTTTGGTACATTTTCTCGAAAAGAGTTGTGGAAATAAAAGAAAGAACACAAATTATTGTCTTCAGTTACGTGCTTTTGTTTATAAACCTATGAATATATTTACCCACTTGTGTACCCACGTGGGCATGGAAACTCCCTGAAAGATTTATTGCAAGGTTTTGAGTCTTAAGATAACTAATCTCGAATTTTAATATATTGCATTACATAATATACATTAGTTAAATTACATAATTACTTAGTAACTACAACCCAAATGTATTACATAATCTACAAAAAAAAGTGCAAAGAATTTAGACTTTTAAAAATTATCAAAATGTTGGTTTCTTTCATTTGTCGTTTTCTTTTTATTAGTATTTAATTTTTCCTTATAAATCAGAAGTTTATCAAAATAAAATTGTTGTCGAAACCCTTCTTTCCATTTATTCTTTTGGTTCTTCTTTCTTTAGTCAACTAATTCGTTTGGACCTATTTGAAAGCATTCTTCAAGAACCATATTTAAGTACAAAAAAAGAAAGAGCGAGCCTTTTTTTCTCCCCCCTCTATTTTCCTCGCTTTGCTCCGTTTCCTATCTAGCAATTGGCAACATTGAACAGAATAATTATTATCACATTCTTAACATCCCACAAGGCTGTACAAACACACAAGCACAAATATAATAAGTTGGCCACTATATAACTCCCTAACCTAATACAATACAATATAATATATTGCAGTATAATATAGTATAATAAGCTATATACACATTGTGGAAATAAAGTTGTTCTTGAAACTTTAAAACACTAATAATTATATCGAATACACACCAACATACACACACCCATATATATATACATATATATGTACAAGCCAACACAAAAGATCGCCTAAAGTCATACACCAGATTTATTTCCCCCAAGATCAAACAGTAACAGACCGAAAATAAGACAAGATGAAGTTTGGAGAGCATTTGAGAAAGGCCTTGATCAAAAACTATTCTTTTTACTACATCGCCTACGACGACTTGAAACACAATTTGAAAAAGGGATTGAAAGATAATGACTATGTCTGGAATAATGAGCTTGAAGAAGATTTCCTTAACCAATTGGAAGTTGAATTGGACAAGGTATATTCATTCACCAAGGTGAAAAACACTGAAGTCAATAGAAGAATTAAGGAGAGCGAAAAGTATGTTCATGAAGTTGTCAATCAGTTGCATCGCTATCAAAGACACGATTCTGGCGTCACCCAACCGCCTCAAGAGCAAGATTTTGAGGATTTGGAAGAAGAGTTGTCGGATATCATTGCTGATGTTCACGACTTGGCCAAATTCACTAGATTAAATTATACTGGATTCCAAAAAATCATAAAGAAACACGATAAAACAACACACTACCACTTGAAACCGGTTTTCCAGGCAAGATTGAACTCAAAGCCATTTTACAAGGATAACTACGACAACTTGATTGTCAAGTTGAGTAAATTATACGATTTGGTGAGAACCAGGGGTAACCCAGTCAAAGGTGACTCTTCTGCTGGTGGTTCTCAGCAAAATTTTGTGAGGCAAACGACAAAATATTGGGTTCATCCAGACAATATTACTGAGCTCAAGTTGATCATCTTGAAACATTTGCCAGTGTTGGTTTTCAACGCAGATAAGGAGTTTGAACCTGAAGATAGTGCGATTACCTCAATCTACTTTGATAACAAGGAAATGGATTTGTACTATGGTAGGTTGAGAAAAGATGAAGGTGCCGAAGCAATTAGATTGAGATGGTATGGTGGCATGAAATCTGAGCAAATCTTTGTGGAAAGAAAAACACACCGTGAGGATTGGACTGGTGAAAAATCAGTCAAGGCCAGATTTGGCTTGAAAGAGAAAAAAGTCAATAGTTTTCTTAGCGGAGAGTTAAAAGCCACCGAGGTGTTTGACAAGATGAAGAGAGAAGGCAAAAAATCTCCACAGGAGATTGAAAATTTAGAGAGATTGGCCCAGGAATGTCAATACCGTATCTTGAAAGAGAAGTATCGTCCCGTGATGAGATCTTTCTACAATAGAACCGCATTCCAATTACCCGGAGACGCTAGAGTCCGTATATCTTTAGATACAGAGTTGACCATGGTTAGAGAAGATGATTTTGATGGGTACGACAGAACACACGGTAATTGGAGAAGAATGGATATTGGTGTCGATTATCCTTTCAACCAATTACCCGAAAGAGATGTTTGTAGGTTCCCCTATGCGGTGTTGGAAGTCAAGTTGCAAACCCAATTGGGCCAAGAACCTCCAGTTTGGATTAGGGAGTTGATCAACTCGCACTTGGTTGAAGCCGTCCCCAAGTTTTCCAAGTTTATCCACGGTGGAGCAACATTACTAACAGATTATGTTGACTTGCTTCCATTTTGGTACACACAAATGGATGTTGATATCAGAAAACCCAAGATTGTTGAAGAATATGGTATTCGTCGTCACCATGGACAAGGCCGAGATCAACAACGATTGGGTGACAGTACCAGTGGTGTTGATTTGGACGACGAGGAGTTAACAGGTTCGTCATATGCTGGCGGTGTCCACTTTTCCAATGACACCAACCCATTGGAGGATGATTTAGACGAACAAACACCGCTCTTGTTGCCAAACAACTATTCTTCGCGTCACACAAATTCTCCAGTAAGAAACTGTCTCTACCATTTGTACGGCAAGTTTCTTTATTACTTCAATGACGACCGTACATTTACAGTGAAACCAGGTACGAATTACGATTTGAACGCCACATTCAAGGACAAGCTTCCACCTGGTAAAACAATTTGCGTACCGGTAAGAATTGAACCAAAAGTTTATTTTGCAAATGAGCGTACGTTTTTGAGTTGGATCACCATTGGTATGATATTGGGGTTCACGGCGACAACATTGTTAAACTATGGATCCAATAGTGCACTTACGGCTAGTATCGGGTTTTTCATCACTGCCTTGTTTACTTTGGGGTATGCCACGTATAGATACATCTGGAGAGTCTTGATGATTAGAGACAAGAAGCCAGTGCAGTATGGTGATAAGTTTGGTCCTAATATGATTTGCGCATTCATATTCTTGTCCACTTTTGCAACCTTTGTATTTAGGGCATTGGACTAGAAAATGGGGAGGGGGGTGAAAGCGCGCGCGCGCAAGAGAGAGAGAGAGAGAGAGGAAGTTTAAGAAGTGGCAAAAGTTTAAGTATCTTGCAATTAATTGAGTGGATTTGAGAAGGTGTATATTTAAATTTTCTTTATGACTTCAGTACAATAGTGTTGGCCATAGTCTTAATACTGATACTGATAAGAAGAGTAAATGTGTGTTTTTTTTGATTTCAATAAAGTATAAAAGTACATGAATTAGTTGTAGTTGCATGAAAATTAACCAATCAAGATTGAATAACTCTCGGATGTAGATGCGAGAAATGTTAAAGGTGGTATTCAACTTGTCTCTTCCCTCCTTTCCTTTTATTACGTTTCATGCATCAAGCTTATAAGAAGGCAGCAGACAGGTGATTACAAAGGCATTGGACTGGTAAACGACGAAATGACATTAGAATATCATTTAAACTCCTGAGCCAAAGGAAAAGGAAAAATAATAGAACAAAAGAATAAAAGAATAATAAAATATAAAAGTTAAAAAAGTGATTTATACGAAATTTTCAACATAGTTGCCAGATTTCGGGAGAAAAGGAAAGGTGAGGTGGGAACAATCCGATTATAAGAAGGAATAAAAAAGAAAAAAGAGATACATTGAGTATAGAGCAAAGTCTGTAAAAAAAAAGTGAAAATATGCAAAGCCTTTTAAGTCATTCCCCATCTATAAAACAATTTGGTCGCTTGATAGTATTCTTCTTGTTCTAATTCTTATTCGGTCCTTTTTTATCTTCGTTTCTCTTGTACTTGTATTTGTATGTGTATCTGTTCTTCTGTTTGGTAATGGCGGATAAAGGCCAGAACCAAAAAAAAAGTTGAAAAAAATAACACAAATAAAAATTTTTGGAATCGTGGAATATCGGATGCTTAATTATGACCAACACGCAAATGCTTCCGAATTGGGGGGAAAAGCAAAAAGCAAAGAAAAAAATCATCAATCCTGCATACAACTCCTACGTATTCCAATCCTACCCATCAGATAAAATTGATGGAATAGATAATTGCCAACTTTTGAAATTTGAAGGAAAAATAAAATGAAATTAAAAGCACAATAGTATAAGTTTTGTTTATTTATTTTTTTTTTCACCAAATTAATTGTGGACGAAACATCTATATACGGAGTTTAACGAGCTATTCGAGAAAACTTAGTGGAGTTAAACGACTCCGATAAAAGGGAAAAGAAGTATAAGAGAATCCGAAAATTTCAGTACTGTCAAGTTCCATCCACTTTTGATTTCGATTAACCTCCGCTCCTTTCTTGTTTTTGGTTTTTATTTTATCTTTTCATCTTAACTAAAGTGGAAATAGGATCTTGAAAGTTTTCATACAAATATATATATATATATATATATATATAAGCAACTGTTCTTACTTTTCTTAAACAATACCCCAAAAGAAAGAACCGGTTTTTCTATTTTTTTTTTTTGTTTCAAGATGTCTGATATCAAATCCTCGAATAGTTCAGAGATGTTCAAGTCGATACTTACCAAAACAAAGACATTGCAGACCTTATCGCAACCAACCAAGTTGCCCAAGTTGTCACATAAGGCAACTTCTTTGAAAACAAACATCCTCATTGTTGGCGGATCCTTTTCTGGGTTGGCTGTGTTGAGGTTATTGCAAACAAATTTACAGGAGCATTTTAATCAAGCAAGGCTTTCTTCAGGTGCAAGTAATGATGAAACCGCTAAACGTATTAGTATTACTTTGGTTGAACCTAGGAATGGGTTATTAAATATTTTGGGTATTCCAAAGTCGATTGTCGATACAGAGTTTGCCAAAACCCAGTATCTTCCATTCAACAAGCTTAACCACGTGAGATTTAACAATATTGTATCCTCGGAGAAACCAGAAGTTTATGCAGACAAGGAAAATGGTGAGTCATGGTATGTTGATGATGCACCAAAGTTTCCTAATGTAGAAGTCACTTTTGTACAAGGAACAGTCACATACCTCGATGACCACAAAGCTGAATATGTTCTTAATGATACAAAAGACGACACCGCTGAAGGTTCTACAGCTACAGCTACTGCTACAGCTGCTTCTGCTGCTTCTGCTGCTAATGAAACGGGGTCGATCGACTTTGACTATGTCGTTATGGCAAGTGGGCGAGATAGAAACTGGCCAACCACGCCATCTGCAAACACTATGGACGAATATTTGCAAGACATGAACAAATCACGTTCCATGATTGAAAATGCAAACATTATCTCAGTAGTTGGTGCTGGTGCTGTGGGTATTGAGATTGCCGGTGATATCAAACTGAGATTTCCTGAAAAGATAGTAAACTTGGTCCATCCACACGAGGTTTTCCCACCTGAACCATTAAGTTTGGAATTCAAGAGGTTAATACAGGACTCTATAGAACGTGCCGGCGTCAATATATATCTCAACACAAGAATCGACAAAACAAAATCGTCTGACACTGGGGATTTGATTACTACTGAAACGGGAAAAGCAATTCCTTCTGAGATAAACTTTTGGTGTACTGCTAAACACAACAACATTGCGTTCTTATCCCCTAAGATTGCATCCAAGTATGTTACTCACGGACAGATTAATGTTAATGAATACCTCCAGCTTCAAAGTCAAGCAGCACAAGGTCAATCAACTAATACCACTCTCACTACTACTACGGTACCCAACTTTTTTGTGCTAGGTGACTTGGTCAATTTGCCAATAATCAAATCCGCAGGTTGGGCAATGTACATGGGCAGGCAAACAGCCAATAACATCACTAGCTTAATATTTGAGGACACCTTAATCGAGCCATTACCAAATTTAAAAGAAATGCCCAGGGGTATGGTGCTTGTAGGAGGTCAAGAGGAAATTGTTAGTGAATTGGCAGGCGAAGTGAGTTTGAATCACGAGGGATATAAAAAGGAATATTTGGACTATTGTATAGGGAAAATTAGAGCTACTTTAGATGCATAAGCACCAAATTACAAATATATTCATAAAATTAGAAAATAGCATTAGAGCTATATATATATATATATATATATATATCCCTCCATTTTTTATTTAATTAGAATCAAAAAAAAAAAAAGAAAAAGAAACAAGTCGTCTCATTAATTTCACATATATTACATTTTTAACTAGAAACATCAATTTGTTGGTATTGGTACATCTTTTGAAAAATTGCACACCTTCGTTTTTACATCCTACAAGTACAAATCCTCATTAATATCATAGACTTCTTCCAGTAAAACTTTGTCTCTCATTTCATTTCCATCTAGTTTGTTGCTCCTTTGGTTTTGGTGCTGTATTTGTTTCTGTTGTGGCTCCTGCTGTGGTTGCACGGCTGACACGGTCTCATCTTCATGAAACTTGTCCACCAACATTTCCAACCTGCTCTTAAAATTTGTTGCATCCAAATCGGTGATCCCGTATACTTTGATACTCAGAATATTGACATGTTTGTCAAATTTGAAATACAAGCTCCTGCCGGTGACTTGACTATTGATGAACCGTACAGGTAACTTTATATGATTGATGCTTGACGCATAAAGCTTGTTGGTCTTTAGCAGTTTGTACTTTGATGCATATTTATTGCTACTACTTGCCATAGTTTCAAATCTTAACTTGTCAAAGCCTGCCTTGGAATCTGGCTTGAATCCAATAGAGACTTGAGTTTCTTGAGGTATGTCTCCGCACTCAATCAATATGTCAGTGGGGATGATTGATGAACTCAATCTTATTCCAAGTTCATCGCCCCCGGCCCACACAATGTCGTCATCAAGTATCACATGATTAGCGTTATGCGGATCAGTTAAGAAATCATGACTAGCACCACCTGGCAAAAGAGCTTGGAAAAACCAACTCTTTTCCAGCTCTGGTTTAGACGTTAAAAACCCCAATATCCTTGCACCATTGGTAAACTCGGCATAGTTTTTGTGCTTTGAACACTTTGAAATAAGATCAACCATTGAATTCACCCAAATTTGCGAAGTAGTGGCATGCTGAGGCACAAGCGTATCATTGATTATTGTAATACCATCAAAAATCTCATCAATGCTGGATTGAACATCCACTTTAATCGTGTTGGCAACATCTTCAATAGCCATGTTGACATGTTGCTTGAGGCTCTGGAAATCACTGAGACTTTCGAGTTTGCGTAATCTTTCATCTAATAGGAGGTATTTATCTTTTTCATCACTATCATCGTTGTTGTTGCTGCTGCTACTACCATTCCCACTACCACCATTACTAATACTGCTGCTGCTGCTGCTTCGATAAGAGTCGACAAAATTGGTAAGAAACTGGTGGAATTCGGGACTCACTTGCACTTGACCATTACTCAATGCAACTGCTTGATCTGAGTTTAATCTTGTTTTTTCTTCCAAGTAAGATAATTGCGAATCCAATTTATCAAACTTCTCTAGTGTGCTATAGTGGTAGCTCTCTATGAGAGTTGTCAATTGATTCAACCTTTCGTTGAGAGCAGTATCTGTATATTTTGAATCTTGGCGTGGATAAACATCGCGAGCAAATATCAGTAAGTAAAGCGTTAGCAAAAAAGATATTGATCCTATAAGTATATAGATTAGCCACTTTTTGATGCGTCCGTTTTTTTGCTGAGGCAAATGTCGAGAACTTTCATCCTCGTCTATATTCAATTTCCCCTGGTTCTGAAGTTCCCTCTCTGGTTTTTCTTCATATATCTCATTTTCCTTTGGCGCTCTTGCCTTGTTAAATCTGTTCAGCTTTGTAGTTTCAAATGAATGAGTCGCTTTGTTCAAGCTTCCACTCTTTTTCTGGTATGTTCTGATATCTTCTAGACCATTTACCTCGTGCGCAATTTCATCATCTTCACTTGGACTATTGTATTCACTTAATTCTTCATTATAAGTATCTTCATCAGTTAAATCGTAATCTTCAGCTTCTAAATTGTAGTCGTCATCTTCATCCTCTATATAGTCTGAATCAATTTCGCCATTCAAAAACATTTTATACGACTCATTCAACTCTTGTTCGTCAATTGGTGCAATCGTCTCTCCGCCAATATTGTCTCGATATAGAGCATCTGAAATCTCTTGATCAATATCATATTGCCGCGATGGTATATCAAATCGGTTACTATAATGGGTTCCAGATGTGTTGTTTATTCTTGTGGACTTATTAGGTAAAGTTGTAGTGGTATTTCTATACTTTGGAGACGATCTTAATGGTTGTGCTTTGCCTATAACATGATGAAGATGCACGGAATTCTCTTCGTCTGAATCATTTAGAAACCTTGGAATCATCGTATTACCGTTCCTTCTAGTAAAGCCATTTCCACTCATTCTTGACAAAAGAATGAAGGAGAACGGAAAACGGAAAACGAAGAACAAAAGATAAAAAATGTCGTCTTGTTTAATTGAATAGCTTTAGAGAATCAACTTCTTTTTCTAGCAAGAGTTTTTTTGGTAAAAATATCTCTTAGTTTACATTTCATTGTTGTTACACAAAAATTGGGATGTAAATTGTATAGACAATCTTGAAATGGTTCGCTGAAGCAACAAAAAAAATATATATATATATATATATATATATATATACAATGTCCGCGTCTGGCCAGCTTCTGGCAGCGGCCACTACAAATGGACATAAGAAATTTTAAACCAAGGAAAAAAATGGAATTTACATTTGATTTTTTTTTATTCGTGATATTTCATTCATTGCATCTGTTTTTTTCCAGTATTACAAAACTTTAATCTATGATTAGTCTATACATTAGGCAATCTCTTGAGCAAGTTCTCTGGGCTAGAGACGTCGGTGAAATTTCCCTCTTGCTCGCTGGCCAAGTACTTGATGTAACCATCAACAACGATTGCAGCATATCTCTCTAATCTTAATCCCATGCCTGCCTTGCTCAAGTCCAAGACATAGTCTTCTCCCAATTCTTGGGAAATCTTTCCGTCTGGGTCAGTGGCAAAGATGATAAAGTTTTCAGGGTCCTTGTAACCCAAAGCCTTACCAAATGAGGCTTGCACAAAAGGGTCATTTACGGCAAAGACAATGATGTTCTTGACACCTTTCTCCTTAAACTGCTTAATGTGCTCAATGTAGGCTGGAATGTGTTTGGTTGAACAAACCTTGGTGAATGAACCTGGGATGGCGGTCACAATCACAGTAGAGTCCTTGAACTCCTTGGCCAAGTCCAATGGCTTGGGGTCGCCATTCAGCAAAATACCTTCATGGTCCTTGTCGAAAGGAATGTATTTTGGGGTAACGTTTGTTGGGAATTTCTCGTTGGTGGAGGACATTGTAATTATATAGTTTAATTGGTATTTATATACTAAAGATACTAGTTATAAGGAAGAAGAAGAAAAAAAAAAGTAAAAAGGTAAACGGTGTAAATGAAATATTGGTTGGGAAACAACTGTAGTTTATATACTATTTCTTTTCTACTCTCCCTCTCCTTCTCCCCCTCCCTCTTTTCTTTCTATCTGACTATTGTTTTTATCCAGCAATTGTGATGTAAGTAGTATGAGTCTAAGTCAGTGTGGGGCGTGGGCAAGGAGGGACGGAGGGCACATGTGCGTGTGGAGTTAAATGTGCGCAATTCGGAGTAGTCTCTCATTCATCATTTTTTGCTTCTCAACTTTATTTTTTATTTTTTATTTTTTTATTTTTTTATTTTTTTATTTTTTTATTTTTTTATTTTTTTATTTTCTAGGGGAGAGGGAGAAAGGGAAAAGGAGAATAGAGACAGATAGAAGGGTAGGGGGAAGTCAGCGGCAAACATAACTTTCTGCATAATTACATCGATGAAGCAAACATGGCATAAACTTCCCCAAAAAAAAAAGTCGTAGCAAGTTTTAACAAAATTTATACTAGGGCCTATTACAACCACTTTAGTTTGCTCTCACAAGATCCACAAAAATAGGTCAATTAGTTGTGAATATATGTTAACCATTGCTGTCGCAGAATGCTGAGCAGAGTTTGAAAAGAGAATTGCAAAAATTAAAGAAGTAATATTGACATTAAAACTAAAACTAATATAAAGCCGAGCATACCCGTAAATTATTGAACGCTATTATGAATTAGTAAACAGAACATTCTACACTGTTCTTACCCTTTCTAAGTCCATTTGTGAAGACAATCAAGAGAGCAATAAGTGAATAACAAGGGGATAACAAGAGAATAACAAGAGAATGCAAGTGAGTGGGTAAGAAAATTTATGTCAAAAACAAGAAGTACAAAAATATAAAGGGAAAGCTACTCACTACAATCCGTCTATCCTTTGTTGGTCCTAGATGACTCGTAAATAGTTTTCACACCAGAAGTACATTCACATTGCAACATATAATTTTATACAATTACATTAACCTACGCCGACACATTTGTAGATATATTTTTTTGCAGATACCAACATGTACGGCCCAGAGATATGGAAAGTTCGAGTAGTATTGTCAACATTTGAAACATCAAAAAAATGGATCAAATTCATAAGCTTGGAGATGCTTTTAAGAATGATTCAAGCTTGAAACAATACCAAAGATTTGTTTTTTTGTTGTTTTTTTATTCTTCTTTCCTTTTCTTCTCTTTTCTTTTCTTTTCTTTTCTTTTCTTTTCTTTTCTTTTCTTTTCTTTTCTTTTCTTTTCTTTCCTTTTCTTTTCTTTTCTTTTCTTTTCAATCTTGACATTATTCAAAACTCTCTCTAGTCTCTGCATTGTTCACGATCAATGCATATATACAATAATGTTAAAGATATTATCTCTTTAATTCTTTTCATTTATGTTTTTTTTTCTTTTTTAAATTTTTCCATTTGTTTATTTCCATAATTTTCATTTATTTAAATTATATCAAGTTGACTTCTGTTTTTTTTCTTCTTTCGATTCCACTCCAGATCAGAATTTACAGTTGGATTATTCACTAGATAACTTGTTCCATTTTCTATAAGTCCGCATGAGGAGCGAAACTAATCCACCAACAACACCGCCAACATAAGATCCACCTAACAAGGTGATGGGCCACTGTTGCCAAGGTCTGTCCCAATCAAGAGGGATGGGAATCACACCTAGCCAACACCCTCCCAACGTCAAAAGTACTTGCGATAAAATTGGATGGCTAAAGATTGTATAGTAGATGTCTTCGCACTCAAATAGCTTCTTGAACTTTTCAAAATCCAAAGAGTATAAAACTGTTAATGGGCCAAATACCAACTGCGACAAATGAAGTGATAACAAAAAAGTCTTGAAAGTGTAGCCAAACACTGGTGCTCCCAAAATCACAATGGACAAAAACATCGGCACAGACAATACAAGACTCACCAAGAGGCTTGAAACAATCAATAAAGGTACATTATCACCTTTGGGCCTTTTCTTGAGGCTCTGAATTAATATATAGTCGTAAACAGCTTGTATCGGAAGGCTTGTAACAAAGCTTCTCAATAGAACCCCTTCAATGTTCTGAGTAATTCCAAAATAAAACATACTTCCCAAGATCAATATATTGTGAATGGGTATTAGTAATAAACTGTCCTTAATCTGCGGTACCGCGTTTTGTGTATTACTCTTTTGATCAATCTCGGTGGATGAGCTATCTCCATTGACATCGTGTCGAAAAGATACCGTCTTTTTCGCCGGTTTTGGTTTCCCATTCATCTTTGCATCAGCCTGAACTGCATTTCTCTTCAGCGTCATCATCATCATCAGCAGTAGCAGCAATAGCACACAAGTATGACGGCAGTTTTTGATGTTAGTGTTGTTAATGCTGTTAGCTGTGATGTTATCAAAATATTGGTGACACTTTCCCCAGGTCCAAAGTCAAGATTCTCTTTTCTCACTCTTTCTCCCGTTTTCTTTCTATCGTAAACGCACACACTATCATTTTTACATTACAAAGACGAAAGAAAAAAAAAAAAAAAAAGAAAAAAAAGAAAAAAAAAACAAAGCAGAATGTAGATTTCAATTCTCGAGATTTTCAGCAGTCAAAGCGTGAAGCATCGACCATAAAGTTATAGAATAATAAATAAAAACAACAATAACAATACCAGCAACAGCAACAGCAATAACGAAAAAGTGAAAACACATTTACTTCATATACCCCGATTTCAACTCCGTATAGCACCTTCTATCTTCAAGCAATGGATGCGTATAATGAGATTCTTGACCCGTCGAGAATAAGTAGCTGCGTTGGCTGCAATTTTATATCTCCAAAAGAGAAAAATTTGATTGTTGCAAAAGGGACACTTCTCCAGATATTTGATGTTGTACTCCTTAAACTGTCGACCATTCAGAAACCTCAATATCGTCTTGCGTTGGTGCAACAGTTTAAGCTTCAAGGATTGGTAACTGACTTGAAAGCTATAAGAACTTCTGAGAATCCCCACCTTGATTACGTTGTTGTTTCAACAAAGTTTGCAAAGCTTTCAATCATAAGGTGGGACCATGTGCAACATACCATAGCTACTGTCTCCTTACATTATTATGAAAATTGCATACAGAACTCAACTTTTGAAAAACTAGCAATGTCGGAATTGACTGTCGAGCCAACATATAGCTCGGTGGCATGTCTTCGGTATAAAAATTTAATGTGTTTTTTGCCATTGGAGGGAATCGAAGACGAGGATGAAGACGATGAAATAGACGATATAGATGATAACGACAATGACGACGACGACGATGATGATAAAGACAAAGACAAAGACAAAAACATCGATATCCAAATGAAAGATGGAGCAAAAAATGGACCCACTAGCAACAAAAATACCAACACCAATGGTCATATAAAAGAGTCACGACAGTTTTTTGATTCAAGTTTTATTATTGAAGCTGGGAACTTGGATTCTTCAATTGATACAATCATCGATTTGCAATTTTTACACAACTATAGAGATCCAACTATAGCTCTTCTTTCAAGTAGATCCCACTCTTGGGCAGGCTCTCTTCTCAAGAGCAAGGATAATGTACACCTTGAAGTCATGTCGCTTGATTTGCTGACTAAACTGTCAACATCGATTTTCAAGATTGAAAATTTACCATACGAAGTAGATCGTATTGTTCCATTATCTGCTCCGTTAAACGGTTGTTTATTGGTAGGATGTAATGAAATTATGCATGTTGATAATGGAGGAATTGCCAAGCGTATATCTGTGAATGACTTCACTAGTTTAACAACTGCTTCAGTCAAGAGTAACCAGGATCAAAGCAACTTGGGCCTTAAACTTGAAAATTGTAGTGTCGTTCAAATACCTGATGATCATCGTGTCTTGATCGTCACTGAGCAAGGCAGCTTCTACTTTGCTAATTTTGAATTAGATGGGAAATCCATCAAACGTGTATTTATCGATGTTGTTGATAAAAATATGTACGATAAAATAAAGTTTACTTTTCCAGGGGAAATTGCAGTGTTGAGCAAGAACTTGTTGTTTATGTCTAATCTTAATGGAGATAGTCCTCTAGTGCAAGTGAAGTATAGAAACTCCAAGATTCTCGAAGACACAAGGGGAACAAGAAGGGTTGAGAAAGGAAAAGGAGCTGAAAAAAATAAAAATAACGTGTCTTCTAATGAAGTTGACGATGACGATGATGACGATGACGATTTATACAAGGAAGAAGAAGAAGAAGAGCAGCAAAAAGTGTTGAGCAAGTCTCATATTGAGTTTATCTTACAGGATCGACTAATCAATAATAGTCCCATATCGACATTCACTCTAGGATTATGCTCAAAAGAACGATTCAAATCCAACTTGCCCAATCCTAGTTTCAACGAGGTCTCAGTTATATTCAATTCAGGCTCGCATGAGCAATCAAAGATTAATGTCATGACACCAACAATTCAACCCATAATTTCCTCCTCGCTTACATTCTCTCAGGTGAATCGGATGTGGAATTTGAATCAAAAGTATTTAGTCACTTCCGATGATGTCAATGAAAAATCAGAAATTTTTCAGATTGAAAAGAGTTATGCGCGGATGAAATCAAAGGACTTCATTAATAATGAGATTACAATCAATGTTCACGAACTCAATAATGGTAAGTTTATTTTGCAGGTAACGCCAAAACAAATTATTCTTTATGATACGAAATTTCGTAAGAGACTAGCACTAAGCGACGAGATCAAAAAAGATGACGAAGTATTGAGCAGTACGTTGCGTGATGAACTATTGATGATTTTTTTGGCAAGTGGTGATGTAAAAATATTTTCAATCAACACTTACAATGAAACCTATTCAAACGTCAGCATTCCAAAGATTCTTGATGATACAATTATTACTACGGGGTACATCACTAGTTCACATTTGTTAAATGCTGTGCTGAGGAATGCGCAACTACTTTTGAACCCGCGAAAGAGAAGACATGGCTCAGTTACACCTTTTGTGCCTACTGCTGACCCAACACCCCCAAAGAGTACGAAGCAAAAAATTATTATATTGGTCACCGGTGACAATAGAATCGTTGCATTCAACAGACATCATAATGAGAAATGTTATCAATTGGACGATGTCAGTAAATTTAGCGATGTGCTCAACCTAAATTGTTTCAGCATCGAACAATACCCACCAGACCCATTTATCAAGCAAGTAATTCTCAATGATTTGGGAGACAAAGATCACAAGGAAGAGTATTTAACGATATTGACTATTGGTGGAGAAACCATTTTGTATAAGTTGTTTTTCGACGGTGAAAATTATGTGTTTAAAAAGGAGCACGATTTGAAAATTACTGGTGCACCAGAGAATGCCTTTTCTATGGGTACTTCAATTGAAAGGAGATTAGTTTATTTTCCCAACTTGAATGGTTACACCTGTATCTTTGTTACTGGTGTCATTCCTTTCATCATTATTAAATCTTTGCATTCTATACCACGGATATTCCAGTTTTCCAAGATCCCAGCAGTGTCAATCTCTGCATTTTCTGATTCCAAGATCAAAAATGGGTTGATCTGTCTTGATAATAATAAAAATGCACGAATTTGTGAACTATCGCTAGATTATACTTACGAATTCAATTTGCCTATAAAGAGAGTTGATTTGGGAGAGCTGGTCAGGTCGTTAGCATACCATGAACAATCTGATACCGTGGTTGCTTCAACATTCAAAGAAGTCCCTTACAATTGTGTCGACGAAGAAGGCAACATCATCCCTGGTGTCGATAAGGAAAAGCTTCCACACGCGCTGACATTCAAAGGCTCGATCAAATTGATTTCGCCACACAATTGGACCGTTATAGACTCTTTTGATCTTGAAGATAATGAAGTTGGTATGACAGTCAAGTCGATGATTCTTGATAGAGGATCTGGGGCTTCGTCATTGAAAAAATTCAAAAGTAAGCGTGAGTACATTGTTATAGGCACAGGTAAGCTCCGGATGGAAGATCTTGCTGCAAATGGTTCGTTTAAAATTTATGAAATTATTGATATTATTCCTGAACCTGGAAAACCAGAAACAAACCATAAATTTAAAGAGGTTTTCCAAGAAGATGCTAGAGGAGCTGTCACTGCCATTTGTGATTTAAGTGGCCGACTAATGGTTGGTCAGGGACAAAAAATTATTGTGCGAGATATCGAGGATGATGGAGTGGTTCCCGTGGCATTTTTGGACACATCTGTGTACATATCAGAAGCAAAGAGTTTTGGTAACTTATTAATTCTTGGTGACCCTTTGAAAAGTGTATGGCTTGTTGGATTTGAGGCCGAGCCGTATAGGATGGTGATGCTTGGTAAGGACCGTCAGCATTTAGATGTTGAATGTGCAGATTTTATTATTAAGGACGAGGACATTTTCATCCTCGTTGCTGATAACAATAACTGTATACACTTGATCCAATACGATCCAGATGATCCGAAATCAATCAATGGTACTATATTGCTTAATAAGGCATCGTTTGAGTTGAATTCTGCGACAACATGTTTGCGTTCTATACCAAAGGGAGAAAAGGGGGACTACCAAATTATTGGATCCACGCTTGATGGTGCATTGTACAATGTCTTTCCGGTGAATGAGTTCACATATAGAAGAATGTACATATTACAGCAACAAATATCGGATAAAGTGTATCACTTTTGTGGTCTAAACCCTCGATTAAACAGATTTGGTGGTTCTGTGACATTGCGTGATCGGGAAACCAACACCAAGCCCATTTTGGATTATGGTTTGATTCGTCGCTTTTCGAAATTAAACCTTGATAGGCAACAACAATTGGCTGGCAAAATTAGTGTGCGAGGCGTGACCCAAGAGTTATGGAAAGACCTTATTGAATGTGAATACTCTTTAGAAGATTTATAAATATACTTGCATACATATATATATATTATTATACATGTATAGTAAAATTAGGAGTGTAGGGAATTGAAACCAGTTAAGCTCTTGAGGTTGTTTTTTTTTTGTTTTTTTTTGATAAATTTTTAAATATCGGATTTCTTTCACTTCCGTCTTGGTTTTTGCCTCTTGTATTACTGTATTTTCTTATTTATTTTACTTTTACTGTTTCCAGCTTTTTGCTATAAATTCATATATTATATATTTCAAAAAAAGAAACAAATAAAAACACTATATCTATTTAAGTTACACTTGTAATCAAATTTACTCTTCAATGTTCAGCTCCTACTAGATAAAGAAGAAAAAAACGAATGATATTAAGGAGCCAAAAATTGTGTTGGCGCCGATAGTTGAACCAACAGCAGCGCCTTGATATTCAGTGACGTAGGTGTTGACAGTTTTAGTTGAAGTCTTATCAAGCTTCTTTGAAGTAGTCTTTGCTTTGGGTGCTGGTGCTGGCTTCTTTGCAGTAGTCTTTGCTTTGGGTGTTGGTGCTGGTGCTGGTTTTTTAGCTGTGGTCTTTGCTTTGGGTGTTGGTGTTGGTGCTGGTTTCTTTGCTGTGGTCTTTGCCTTTGGTGTTGGTGCTGGTGCAGGTGCTGGTTTCTTAGCTGTGGTCTTGGCCTTTGGTGTTGGTGCTGGTGCTGGTGCTGGCTTCTTAGCTGTAGTCTTGGCCTTTGGTGTTGGAGCTGGCGCAGGTGCTGGTTTCTTAGCTGTAGTCTTAGCCTTTGGTGTTGAAGCTTTGGTAGGTTTTGGTATTTCATCCGTGGGACAGTATGTGCTTTTCACGGTAGTCTTGTCGCTAACGATCTTGACACCAGTTGTCTTTTTAACCTTGGTACATGATGATTCTTCATCGCAAGAGGTCAAGGTCACAACAGTGGTCAAGTACTTTGTAGTTGTACTTGGCTTCTTGTTCTTTGGCTTCTTAGTTGGTTTTGGAATCTCATCTGTTGGACAGTACGTGGTGTAAATAGTGTGAGTATCGCTAACAATCTTGACACCAGTAGTCTTTGGAATCTCAGTACAAACTTGTTCTTCATCGCATGAAGTTACCGTGACAACTGTAGTTAAATACTTTGTTTTGGTCAAAGTAGCCTCTTCTTCATCAGTAGGACAGTACGTGGTGTAAACAGTCAGGTCTAAGGTGACTGTTGTGAGTCCAGTAGTCACCTCAGTCTCGACACATTTCTCTCCTTTGCTTTCTCCTTCTCCTTCTTCTTCGCATGAAGTGATGGTGATTACAGTGGTGTCAATGACTTTCTCGGTGGAGACAGGACTATCAATACTAGTAATGGAGTCGGAAGTATAAAATGGATCAGAACTGTATGTCTCATCATCTTTTTCTTCTTCTTCTTCTTCGTCTTCTTTTTCACCCTCGTTAGTGGGAACTGGACCTTCCATGCTAATTGGAGATTCTGAAGTGATTGGACCATCTAAGCTTACAGTGTCTTGATTGCCATTTGTTTCAGAACTAACTTCGCCTTTGCTTTCATCTTCACCGCTTGGTGTAGAAGCAGCAGATTCATTCTCGCTAACTGTTGAGGCTATGTTGACTGTTTGCGAGGTGGTTTTCACAGTGGTAGTGGTGTTATCGTCAAATGTATTTTCTTTTTCACCCTCAGTAATAGTAGTGACAATCTCCATTAATGATCCATCAACAGTAATAGTGTATGTCGAGATGAGCTCTGAAGCTAAAGGTTCAGCACTAGTCCATGTCGTATCTACGCTAGACTCACCGGTAGTAGTAGTGGTGGTGGTAGTGGTACTGATGGAGCTCAAGGTTTTGTCAGTGTTAGTAGGAATTGCCAGTGGAGTTGTCTCTTCCTGTTCATAAATAGTAGTAACAATGCTGGTAACAGTTCCATCAAGAGTAATCACATATGTCGAGAGACTTGCAGAACCCAAAGGTTTCTTCTCAGTTGAGGCTGTGTCTGTAGTGAAAGGTACCATGATAGAAGTGGTTGAGGTGGTATTACCATTATCTTGACCACCTCCAATTGGTGTCATGCATGTGGTTGTTCCTCCTACCAATTCAGTTGTTTCTGGTTGAGCATAAATAGTGGTCACTATACCAGTCAACTTTCCATCAACAGTAACATAGTACGTCGAAAGACTTGAAGACGCTTTATCCTTCACACTTGAAGTAGTTGTAGTGGAAGTGGTAGTAGAAGTGGAAGAAGTGGTTTGACCGGCTGCATTATTGGTGGTGGTAGTGTCAAACTTTGGACCTTCAACTGCACTCAAGTCCTTGCCTGTTGGCACTAAAACTGGAGTCGAATCGGTTACATAATAATAAGTTGTAACCAAGCTGGTCAATTTGCCATCAAGAGTGATTGCATATGTTGAAAGACTTGGTGAGCCTTTTGGTCCACTATCAGTTGAAGTCGTATCAACCTTCTTCTTTGAGCTCGTTTGGTTCGAAGTGGCTAAAGTAGTCTGCGCTGTTTTTGGTCCATTGTTTGTTGTAGTTGGAAGTGCATTATTAGTATCTAATTTTGGATCATATTTTAATGCACCTTGAACTTGAGCAATAGCAAATAAAGCAGTGATAAACAAGTGACCCCTCATATTTTCTCGTAGGTGGATGTTTATTCTTTTATTTTGCTGCTAGTTTTAGGACTTGGGTCTTTATTGGTGTTGTTGTTGTTGTTGTTGTTGTTGTTGTTGTTTCTTTTTGTCTTGTTTATGAATTTGGCCTCCTTCTTAACAAATGAAGGGACTAAGTTGTAATGCAACCTTTGGTGAAGATATGGGCAATTTATATATCAGGGAAATTCATCTACCCTGTAACAATTATCTTTTAATATGAAATATTGGTAATTATTAATAAATTGATTAGCTAGCATTATGAAATAATAACCAGATCAAAACACTATGGGTGTGAAAGTCTTCCAATTCACTTCACAAATTGAAATAAAATATATGCGTCCATTTTTTTTTCTCCTTTGCCTTCTTCCATTATCTTTCATCCATTTCTCTCTGAAGCCACTAAGTTGTCTCTCGTGTTTTTTTGTTTTGTTTTGTTTTGTTTTGAATATAATATAGTACCAGTTTGGTTTGATTGAGAAAAGACAATGCTTAAACTGTAAACAAAGGTATTTGTAGAAAGGGAAATGTAAAGCGTGTGTTAATTCATTTGTTTGATCTATTTACTTATTTATTTTTTTTATTTTCTTTCTTTTATCTATTTCATGTCTATTCTGCTGCAAATGCCTGCAAAATGAGGAGCTATAAGCCTATCACATATATAATGTAATTCAAAATATATCTTCTTATTGAAGGATGTTAAAGATCAACCTTTTGGTGTCAAGTCGTGTGATCTGTTGGTTCAGCTCATTGTAGAAACTTTATTATATTTCTCAAGTTCTGTACTCAATCCCAAAAATAAAAGTCTCGTACAAAGAGGAAGATAAAAGGCAACAACTAATGGCTGCGAAAAAATAAAAAATAAAATAAATAAAATAAAATAAAATAAAAAGAAAAAAGAAATAAAAAGAAATAAAAAATAAAAAGAAAAAGAAAAGGATCAAAACTCCATAAAATAAATAAAAATAGAAATAGAAAATACTTCAACGACATTCCAGGGTATTTCTTTTATTCTTTTTTTTTAAAAAAAGATTATTAGAAAGACAGGGTCCTTGTCCAAAATTAGATACCCTGGTTTACAAATGTTGTGATTTTTGGTGTATGCGTCAATCCATAAAGAAAAGTCTAAAGCCAACTGCATATTGGGAAGAATATCAGCACATTCGTAAGTCAGAGTTTTTTAATAGACTATATGCAAACAAGTTTTGAAGAAAATGTACCTTTGCCATTACCATTTCTCTTCTAAAAAATCTTTTCATTGTTGCCGAAGTGACTCAATACAATGTACAAAGAGAGCCAAAAAAGAAAAAACAAAAACAAAAAACATTAGTTTTTGAGTTAAACAAAACTCAGTCTCACTGAAGATCCAAAACTTGATGGTTTAAAAAATAAAAAAAATATATCAACCCATTTCTATATTTTTATTATATTAACAAAAGTTTGGAAACAATAATGTTGTATAAAAACAACTAGGTTGCAAGAGACAGCTGATATAAAGGTATTGTATAGTAATGCAGCTAATTACAGGTAAATTGTTACTAGTATAATTACAAAAGTACTTGATGATACCACATGGAAATTGTGGGTTGATTATATTAATTAGGGAAAGAAAATATTGAAAAATAATTACAGTGGGAAATGGAAAATAGAATATGGAAAATGGAATAAGACAAGGTGATTCTTTCATACCATATCTGCTTCCTTCACATATTGTTGGTCTTTAATTTTCAATACCTTGCTTGAAACGGCAGCTTCCATAACTATAGATTGAGCGAAATCAAACTTGGAAAAGGTTTGAAAGCAAAACATTCATACAATTCCACAAATACTTGAATGTAAATATTCAATGGATTCTCCTTGTATATTGTTATTGGTAATGTAGACTAATATTTAATTCTTCTTTTCTGATGTCTCACGTGACTGGAAATTACAAAACTCGGGTTATTTTTGTGTTGTTTTTTGGTTTTTGATTTACGAGATAAATAGAACCAAATCGCCCCATTTGAATTTAAATTCTGTTTTTCTTTTCTTTTTCTTTTTTTTTACATTTTTCCAATTTTATAATCTTATAACTTCATAATTTTTTTTTTTACAAGACAGACTAACCCATATTAGACCAGAGTTGTTGAATACCTAATGGGCAGTTTAAAAAGAACCTATTTATAATAAAGTGGGCTAACTTTTGAAATAACCAGTTTGGAAACCACGGCCAACGTTATTTCTTTGTCAATTCATTTCAATTACAATTGTTTACCTGCACTAGCAGCACTAGCAGCACCCACCACCAGCACCCACAACTACTATGCTCTATTTTCCAACAATTACTTGGCTTGTTCTCGTGTTTTGCTCTAAATTCCTTCAAGCGGATTTGATCTCATCAACTACATCGAAATCTTTTGTCACTGTTGAGAACAAGCAAGAGGTGAATCTGCAGTCACCTACAGGTCTATTATCATCCTACCAATCTTTTTCGCCATCGTTGAAGAAAGAACATGATTATGAAAATGATTATGAAGTTGATGATGACACAATACTTGAAACATTAAAGAGGCTGCGGTATTCGTTAATCTATTTTTACTCAGATTCGTGTAAATACTGTCTCCAGTTTAATCCGACATTTGAGAATTTGCAATCATTATACAGTAGCACCGAGGAAAAAGAATTGCAGATATTGAAATCAAACGGCCGGTTGAACAAAAAATTGAGTCAATTGTTTAGTGTTCCCCACTACCCAACAATTAAGCTACTTAATTATAAAACTTCCGAAATCAAGACTTTTGATGAAAAACGAGACTTGAGCAAGTTGGTTGATTTTATTGTTAGGGAAACTAAAATCAATCCCGATTTCAGTGTGTTGGATTCGCCATTTTTAAAGACTTTCAATAATGTCGATACATTGCTCGCTAGTGACACTGATAGCGTGCTTATTTTGACGATGTCGTATTTACATGACTGGAAAGATGTCGACTACCCAACTCATTTCATACAGCATGTTGCTAGAGACCATAGTGATATCAACTTTTACGTCTTGAAAACGGATGTAATGGAAGACTTTGACATTGCAGAAAAGTTTGGCGTGAGCGGGTTCCCAAGCCTAATTTACCTTAGAAACAAGCAATTCAAAGGTTTACACACCGACGCTGAGAGTTTCAAGAGTAACGGATATTTGGATGAGCAAAAGATTAGGCGATTTATAGAATCAATTAAAAATGGTGAAGAAACAAATTCTGGCTGGAGAGATTACAAAGAGAGAGTAAGATCATCTTTGAATCAGTCTGAGCACGAGTATGAAGTTGACCATAATGATGAAGATGACGATGATTATGAAATAGAGCATATAGAATTATAATCAAAAAATAAATAAGAAAATAAAAAAAATATAAAAAAAAAAAGAAAAAAAGAAGAATAAGTTTCTTAATGAATGTTGATGGTGTGAGTTGATATAAACACCTTGCCAGTTGATTAATCTTTTACTCTTTCACTCTTTTGTGTTTCTAATTTTTTTCTCTTTTTTCGGTTCCTTGGTGTTCATTACTCGATTGGGAAGTCTAGTCTTCCACGCAAATCGTTATGTTTGACGTGTTGAAAGTATGAGAATAAGAAAAACTAAGAAATTGTTAAAGACAAAAAATGAAGAAAGCGTCCACACATCAAGTGAAGCAAAAACAACTAAAAAGAAAGAAAGAAAGAAAGAAGAAAAAACAAAAAAACAAAATTGCAATCTATCCACAACAGTTCCTGGTATTAAATAACTCAGTAATTATTCACCATCTACTCAATAATTATCAATTTACATCCTTACACACCTCACTCTATTAAACTAAACAATTGCTCATTCCGCACATACACACATATTGAGCAAAACGTATCTAAAACTAGACCTATAGGATTTTCGCAATGAACATTTTCAGATTTCTCGGTGATTTATCACATTTGGCTAGTGTCTTCATTCTATTATATGCCATTGAGCAAAATAGATCCATCAATGGATTATCATTAAAAACACAAGCACTTTACGTGGTTGTGTTTGTAACACGATACTTGAACTTGTTCACCAAATTTTACTCACTCTATAACACTTTACTCAAAATTGTATTCATTGCAAGTTCGATATACACTGTTTACGTGATGGTGTACAAATATCACAAGTCTATCACGAATCATGTCGATACATTCCCCGTCAAGTATTTACTAGGTGGATCTGTTTTGGCAAGTTTGATCTTTACCCACAAGTATACACCGGGTGAGATCGTGTGGAGTTTCAGTATATGGCTCGAGGCTGTGGCAATTTTACCACAATTGTTTATCTTACAGAGGACAGGAGAGGCGGAAAACATCACGACGCATTATATCTTTGCCTTGGGGCTTTATAGAGCATTGTACATTCCAAACTGGATTTACAGGTATTTTGCTGAAGGACACTTGGACTATGTCTCCGTGTTGGCTGGCCTTTTGCAAACTGCAATCTACTCAGATTTCTTTTACATTTACTACAATAAAGTAATGAAGGGAAAGAAATTTGAGTTGCCAGTATAAACAGTGTTAAAGAATAGAAGACGGCTAAACTATATATATATATGTATATGTATGTATACGTGTATACGTATACGTATACGTATATATATAAGCTTGAGGTATAGACTCGCCACGATGAGACTAGATTCAATTCATTGCAAGCAAACAATGCAAAAAAGAAAAAAAAAACATTTATGTTTTATAAACTCATTGTATAACATATATATATATATATATATATATACAACCATATATATAAAGCTGGCGCTAAAAGTTTGAGCAACAGAGGTATCTAAGTATGACTCCCTTCAATCTCTCTTTAAAGGAAAGTATTCTGTCCTTACACCATCCTTGGTGACAATCATGATTTCCAATCCGTCACCGACATAAATGTGTCTCTCTCCAGCTGATGTGAATGCATCCCTCACCAATTGTATCACCTCTTCTAAGCTCAAGTACTTTAATGGTTTCTTCTCCTTTCCATCTGTTCCAGGCACATACTGGTTCTTAAAGTTTACTTGGTTATCCAAAAATGGCATAATTAAACTAGCAGCGGCACCTCCAGCTCTACACTGCTCTCTCTCATAACTTCCCACCGGATCGTAAGAGTATACTGCACCTTTTCCTTCTTCATCCAACCCAGCAATCAATGTACTCACATAAAATGGGAAAAACCGTTTCCCATATAACAAATGTTGGATGTATCTTGCAGCAGAACTGATCTCTAGTTTCCTGTTTTCATTATCAAATTTGTACCATTTAAATGACTGCTTGAAACGATCAATTAATGCAACTCCATCTGCAGCAAATCCATTCGCAGTCATCAAGATGTTGTCTCCCACATTGTGCACCCTTGGCTCATATCGCGATTGTATAGAATAACCTTCAACTTGTCTAGTGTCTCCTGCCAAAACGGCAAAATCCTCACCGGCAATGCCTAGCACTGTTCCACCATTATCCGAGTATGGGTTGAATCTATGCTCAATTGGCACAGAGTGCACTTCTGCGGAATATTCTGATGCCACTGTAGTTTGACCCGACATCTCTGGTACTTTAATAGAATTGATAAAAGTATATGACAAGAACTAATAAGAATGTATTTTTAAATTATTGGATTATGGGCAAAAGTCTATTAAATTCTTTCTTTCTTTCTTTCTTACTTTCTCTCGCGTACAAGCTCACTCACCCAGTTTCTCTTTTGCTTTCACTTACTCTTTGAATACAAAGCTCTGGACTGCGAGAATGGGAGGCCAAAAAAAAAGTTGGAGGTATGTTCGCCACTTTAAAAAAAATTAAGATTTTAAAGAGAAAAATAAAAATAAAAATAAAAAAAGGAGAAAACATAAATCAGAGCTACCACATGTGCAAAGGAGATTAAGTATCATATATGTATATATATATACATATATCTTTCACTCTACAACTTGACTTTAGGACGATGATAATGATGTTTTGTTGATGATGAGTGTATGGATGGATGTATGTATGTGTGTTGTTGTTATTGTATTTTTTGTTTCTTTATGGACTTGCACAAACACTACATATCTATATAATATGTACAATTGGTTCCAGTAGCACTTCTCTAATTCTTTCTTTTGTTTGTCTTCCCTTGTGTCGACTTATCTGGCAAACAGTTGTTGTTCTTGAATCCTATTGATGTATGCGCGAGACACTACATTCCAAGACCTCATATATTTCTCTCTACATTGATCAATACATGCATTTTCTTCTGCATCAAGGAATCCCTTTGGTTGCGTAATGCATTTCTCAAAACAATTCTCTGAGATTGTTCTTACCAACTCTTGTGCATTGGCTGCGGCGAGTTCTTGGCTGATCAGTGCTTGTATATCACTCTTTATTTTTTGTGCTTGTGCTGAAACTGCAGAGTCTGTGGCAGAAGATGGTGCAAGTGAGTCCGTACCCTCTGAGGTTGTTGATTTATTCCAAAATGCCATTCTTGTAGTTTAACAGATAGATTGGGTGATTGGTAGGTAGGTAGATAAGTAAATAGGTAGGTGGCTGGGTATATAAAGAATAATAAGTATTTGGCAAAGATGTTCTCTGTATAGAGAGTGAATGAATAAACGTCTAGTTCTCGATTTGGATCTGCTCTCAATGTTTTTTTTTTATCTTTCACTTTCTTTTGCATTTCACTTTTCGTTCTGCTTTGCGAAAACGAAAAAAAATAAAAAAAAAAAAAAAAAGATCAAAAATAAGTGGTACAACTAGAGAACACTGGAACTGAAACTGGAACAAGCCTACCACGGGCAGAGTTAACCTTATCTATTTCGTTATCTCTCAAGATCCTCGTAATCTACTCAGCCTCTATTTGTTGCCTCTATTTGTTGTCTCTTTTTGTTTTCGTCAATTAACAGATATGTTAACTACCCTTTGTTTAGTTGGCTATTAACTTACTTATACATAATTAATGCTATCACAAGTAAGGTATTGTTTTTTTCCTCTTGTAATTTAAAAATAGAACAACCAATAATTTATCACGTGAATCTTCAGTTGCTACTTCTTGCATAATTTTGATAAAACATGTAGTAACTATATTATCCACATACATTCTACAACTACAATATAACAAGGATTTAAGTTATTTGCTTGATTCTCGTGAGCCTCTCAGTTGTATAAGCTGCTTGTGACTTTACACACCTACGAGCAATGTCTTCGTTTAACAGCAGCAACAGCAACAATAATAACGAATACGAATACAAATACAAAAACAAAAATAACAATCACAGCGCTATTGATGACGCCAATAGTCACGAGAAATCTACCCATTTGTTTGTCCTAATACACGGACTTTGGGGTACTCCCAAACACATGTCTACTATCGAGGACTTCATCAAAGAGTCGATCAATGATGAAGTTACAAAGGATCAAATAATCACATTGAAGCCATCGTGTTTCGGGTTTTGGAAAACTTATGATGGATTAGACTTGAATGCAAAAAAGATTATTCAAGAGATGTTCTATGAGATTGAATCTCTTAAGCAAAAGAATAAATTGATTGTAAAAAGAATCAGTTTCATTGGCTATTCGTTAGGTGGTCTTTTTTCACGTTATATAATTGGGCTCTTGAATGAAATCGGCTTTTTTGAACTAGTCGAGCCAGTGTTCTTTTGCACTTTTGCTACACCGCATTTGGGGATTCATTTTTTCAGAAACAATTTTTTTGACACGATTGCAAACAATTTGGGACCATATATGTTTGGCAAATCTGGTGGACAATTGTTTATTGCTGATCATGAGAAGATTCTTGTTGCCATGGCTGATCCACAACAAAAGTATATGCAAGGATTGCGCAAATTCAAAAAACACATATTGATGGCTAATATCAAGAACGATAGAACAGTGGCTTTTTTTACCTCTTATATAACGTCGTACTCGCCATTTGACGAGTTGGATAAGATCAAAGTTAAATACCTTAAAAACTTGCCCCACTCGGAAATTGCAACCAAATCAGTCAGGCCCAAATTCGTTGATCTTACTCGTTCTCGCAAAATTGAACCAAATGACGCCAAAAGCTTCATTGGTAACTTACAAGAGGAAACACCTGTTTTCAGGAGGTACAAAATTGTGAAATTTTGCTTTCTCGTGTTGATATGTTGCTTTGTTGTTCCATTTTGGATTCCCTTTGTTCTCATCACAAGTTCCATAGTGTCAATCTACAGTTATATCAAGGTGAAGGTGCATAGTATTCCTGATATCAAGAGTCACTGGGAGAGGGCTTCTGACTATTTATACGGCGGAGACGCGATTGATCTGGATGATGCTAAAGCCGGACAAGAACGTAGGGAAAGAAGAAACAGACTTGTCAAGCATGAAAGTTTCAAGGGAGATACGTCACAACTAGCTGAAAATACTATGGAGGGAATTATGTATGCGGAGGAGAAATTTGGAAGTGGGAAAAGGAGTGCTGGTGCTGATATTAGCGATGAAGAAGATGAGGATGAAAAGGATGAAGAATATGAAATCGAAGCTAAAGCTGGAGACGTAGATGAAAAGACTTTTTCAAGTGACATCTCCAATAGAACTAATGAAAACGGTGAATTTATCAGAAATGTTGGAAATGTTGGAAATGTGAATGGTACAAAACTCAATCCTAAATTGATCAACTTGGACTACCAACTACATGACGAAAAGATGAATGAACATTTGTCTACTCTACAAGAATATGACAGATTTATTCTATTCAAAGATGAGGCTAAACTAGAGTTGGATGAAGATAGGGCATTTATAGAGCGATCCTTAAATCTGTTGAATTGGATCAAGATTCCCGTTTTTCTTGACGTTTGGAATGCGCACGATGGAATTGTGAGCCGTAGAGGTGTCAAATCAAACCCCAAGGGTGCAGCAACGATTGGCCTTTGGGCTTCAATATTAAGAAATTACTTGCGAGAACAAACGGAACCCCCAGAGGGTAAAAGCTAAGACTGTTATTTTTACTGTTTTTTTTATCTAATCTTTTTTTTAATTTATTAACATATATATATATATATATATAATGTTCTTATTTATTTGGTTTAAAGTATATAGAATTTTATAGAACACATATCATATACTTAATGGAAGCCATGAATGCTTTATGAACTCATCTATTGATAAAGGAAGAAGCATATACTCTCAAGTAAATCCCCTTCCAACCACTTTCTCTTTATTTCCCTCTACCTCCCTCTATTTCTCTATCTCTCTCTATTTCTCTATCTCCCTCTATTTCTCTACCTCCCTCTATTTCTCTACCTCCCTCTATCTTTGTTTTTTATCTCTCTTTATCGGCTATTTGTTTTTCTTTTATTTTTGTGTAATGATATATTGAATTTCACCATTGCCGAATAGTTCTTGTGTGGGTGAGATCTACAGTGAGTGTGAAAGTGAGAAAGAGTAGGATAGCAATCATTACTTAGTTGTCGGTCAAAACAATAAAATATAAACTGCTCAAAAGAAGTAATTAGGTCAATACCTACTAGAAGAAAGGACACCAATTGACATGATTATACGCCTGTTGAAGTCTGTGAGACAAGTCTACTGCAGTACATTAGCAAAGTCAACTTCACGCCAAGTTTACAGAAATGCTCACTCAACGGTACGACATAATGGCTCGAGCAGCACGAGCAGCAGCAAAAACATCAAAAATAGCACACGATTCCTCATGGGTGCGGGTGCAGGTGCAGGTACGGGACTCGGTCTACTTGCATTTGCTTACAATTGTCAATCCCAGAATTTATACAACGATGTGCATGCATTGGACACATCGATACACGAGTTGAACCCAGTGAAAGATGCAGACACTTATGAACAAGGTCTTTACCAGGCATCTCAAAACGAAGAGCGTCAACAGTACGAAGAGCACAGAAGAAAGAAAACGCATCATCCAGTATTTCTTGTTCGCATTGCGTATCAAATATTATTTGCCATTGACGATTACATAGTAGACCCTCTATTAACTTTCGGACGGTTTATCGAATTATCGTGCATTTTTCTTCCCGTATTAATTGCCAGCCCCATGTGCTGGTTTGGGCACAAACACAAAAATGAAGGTGGGAACATGGTTCGTACTGGTGCTTCCTTGTGGTATCGATACTTGCGCTGGACGTTGGAGAGTGCCGGAGCATCGTTTATCAAATTGGGACAATGGGCAGCCAGTAGAACTGATATCTTCCCACAAGAGATGTGTGACGAATTGGCTACTTTGCACAGCAATGCTAAGGCTCACAGTTTAGCACAAACTAAAAAAATATTGGTCAAAAGCTTTGGAAATTTACCATTTGAAGAGATATTTGACGAGTTTAATGAAAACCCCGTGGGAGTAGGAGCAATTGCACAGGTGTATATTGCAAAACTTTCCAAAAAAGTGTTGCAACAAGCCAAGGATGAGGAAAAGCGCCTTGAAAGTGATTTAAATGCTAAAGATCAACAACGAGCCAATAAAAAGGGCCGTAATAAAGAAGAGAAATTTTTCGATCAATTGGTTGTGACCGAACATTTAAACTCTAATGAAACAGTGGCTATTAAAGTATTACATCCAAATGTAGAGGTCAAAATCAATAGGGATTTGAAAGTTATGAAATTCTTTGCGGATTTCATTAATATCATACCAACTATGGAATGGTTGTCATTGCCAGATGAAGTTGAGCAATTCTCCATCTTGATGCGGTTGCAATTAGACTTAAGAATCGAAGCGATGAATTTGGCCAAGTTTAGACAGAATTTCAAGAATCAACTCGACATTCATTTCCCTAAACCGTATTTAAATTTTACAACAAGAGATGTTTTGGTTGAAGAATATATGTACGCCATTCCATTGAGCAAGCTCTTGAATTTGACCGAAAACTTTGGTAAGAACTTGTCCAAAGAAGTTAGTGATAAAGGGTTAGACGCATTCCTCAAGATGTTGATTTTGGACAACTTTGTTCATGCTGATTTGCATCCGGGTAACATGATGGTTCGTTTTTACAAAAATGAGCTTTCGCCGCACAAGAAGGAATACAAGATTGTTAAAGCGTCTGATGACGAAGATACTGATCGAATTACTAAAGAGCTTTTGCAACTTGGAAACGACCAAAATGCTTGGTGTGAACGACTTGCAAAGCTTTACGAAGACGGCTACCATGCTGAGATTTGCTTTTTAGATGTGGGACTTATCACGGAGCTTAATCATACTGATAGAATCAACTTTATTGACTTGTTTAAAGCGCTTTCAGAATTTGATGGATACAAAGCAGGAGAGTTGATGGTTGAGAGATCTAGAACGCCTGAGACTGTGGTAAACAAGGAGATTTTTGCGTTGAAAGTTGAAAAATTAGTCGATAGAATGAAAGATAGAACATTTACTTTGGGCAATGTTAGTATTGGTGATTTGTTGGAGCAAGTATTGAGCATGGTTCGAACACATCATGTGCGTATGGAAGGAGATTTTGTTACTGTTATTGTGGCAATATTATTGTTGGAAGGAATAGGCAGACAATTGGATCCAAACTTGGACTTATTTGCAAGGTTCGTATACGCTTTATTACTTGGATTACCCACAGAAGAGATATCTTTGGCAACAATCATTTCGTTGGGTGATCTTGTCATATAGATAGAATGGGAAAAGAAGAAGAAGGGGAAAAAAAAAGGATGAAGATAGAGAAAAATAACAAAAAGAATTAATCCTCAAACAACATAAACTTGAACAAATAGACTAACTTATATTATTATTATTTTTTTTTAGTTCATTACCTGTTTTAAGACAATTAGGATTACTGAAGGAGGGAAGAGATATATTCAGAAACGAAAACAGTTTGAGCATGCTCAAGATCTGGTTGGCCCTTGAAGTGCGTCAATTCATTAATGCCTCAGTCAATGATGTACGTATAAATTACACTTATTTTTGTTTTTTCATTTTTTTTGTTCATTATTACCCATAATTCTTTAATTGAAGGGATACAAGTGATTAAACCAAATACTAACATGTTTCTTTTTTTTCTTTTCTTTTTAGATCCACTCATTGGTTAAAGCAGATATGTTGAGTCCAAATGTGTAATTCTTCAAAAGTTGTACGAGTAATAACATAGAATTAGTTTTACATTTATAGACTGAAATACAAAACAATTATATTTAAAAAACTGGTGAATTTCAGAGGAGAGGAAAAAAAAAAAGAGTCATTGTGTATTTTATCATCAAAATGTTTGAGTAACTCTGATTTTTGGAAAAAAAAAAACTAAAAAGAGGCATATGGAAAAGCATTTGGAAAAGCATATGGAAAAGCATTTGGAAATGCATTTAAAACATATGAACATTTGTATCGTTATTTTTGTATCTTGCATGGGATGTCCCATATGTATGTGGATTTTTCAGTTTTCGTAAGGTAGCGTGGTGGTTGTTTGATTTAGATCACAAAGAGTTGAACATACCGTCTTTCTATCACACACACACACACTCTCTCTCTCTCTCTTTCGATCCCTCTTTCTTTTCTAATGTAAACATTCACCAAAATTTGACACATAACATCAAGGATTTGCAACAAGCTTTCTTAACAAACAGATTTTGACAAATATACTTGGATTGTTTGCATTATCTCTTATATTCACACTTGAAACTTTTCTTTTTTGATTTGTTTTGTTTTTTGTTTTTTTGTTTTTCTCAGTGGAACTCATTATTCACCAATTTAATTCCCTGCTATCAAACCTACCTACCATTTAAACATATCCTTTTCCACACTTTTTTTCAAAACAACTCCATGCCTATTAAAACCCTTGAGCCGTACTTGTTTGAGAGAAAACAAGTTTTCCAAGCACTGATTGATATCTTGGCTAATGCAACGCTTGGAATTGATGTTGAGTACTATCTAAACAAGATATATACACAAAAGAAAGAGCAATTTTTGGCTGCAATTGGTGGAGCTCCAACTTCATTGGGGGACTACATCAAATCGGATTTAAAACATTTCCAAAGCTATAATATCAGGCCTATATTTGTAATCCCGGGATTAAAGACGGCGACACAATTAGACGATGCTGGCAAGGTTGAAGAACTGGTACAATATGAAAAGAATATTGAAAACGTTTGGAATAAATTGATGAACCCGCCTCTTCATGATGGAGTACCTAATTTGCAAGCAATGGAAAATTTCAGAACCTATACTGAAAAGTTTTCACTTGATTCAATTGTTAATGACTTGATCAAATGCTTTATTGAATTGGGAATTGATTACTTGGTGACTCCATACGATACCTCATTCCAATTGTCATATTTGCTTCAAAGTCAAGCGATTGATGCTATATATGGTTCAACCGATGTCTTATTATCCAAAGTCGATAAATTGATCATCGGAATGGACTTTCAAACTAAAGAATTTAAATTCGTTGATAAACGTAAGCTTTTGCAAGAGATTGGTTTAAACGAGCGCCAATTTATTGATCTCAGCTTGATGGTTGGGTGTGCTTTGCAGCCACATACTTTTCCCATTTTCCCACCGCAGCCGAGACATGTTCCAGGCCAGCCGTACCCCATATTGAACTATTTCAAACTAGGATTAGACATGGTATTTCAATACATCAGTTTTAGTGGCGTGACTAGCGATCTTTATGGTTATATTCTCAACTTTAACGATCCAAAGTTGGTGGACTTGTATGTGAGGGGCCAATGTGCTATTAAATATGTACCCGTTCTTACTGCAAATGGATATGTTGAACTATACAATGTACAGATGGCGCAACTTGGTTTCAAAACGGATATTGATTACTTAGCTGATGATGATGACAACGAAGAGGACGCCAATGACGGTTTGAAAGAAAGGGAGGAAGAAACAGAGAAAGAAACAGGGAAAGAAACGGAATCAGATAAGGGGAAAGTCGTGGGAAATATCTCCAAAAAAGAATCGGTAAAGCAAGGAGGAAAAGAAAAAAGTACACGCATTGTTAAAGTTCCTACCAATTTGCATGAAGTAATCTCCCAAAGGTTGCCGCCAGAGTTGTACCTTTATCAATCTTTAGGTCTTTTACCTGTTGAGTTTCTTACTTCTATTGCTCGCGGTGTGAATAAGGTGAGAGCACCGCCTGAGCTACTGGGCCAAAATAATGATTCCTACCAGAAATTGGTCTCGTCTAAATTCTACCTCGATATTTTAGATTATCAATACAATTTGATCACCCAGCTTGTCGCACGCTACTATCAAGTGAAGAAAATTGCTGTCAAGTTTTGGTTTAAAAAGGATACCATAGAGCTCAATAACCGTATTACCCCTCCCATTGGTAAAAGAGTGGAAAAGCTCTTTGTCAATAATGCAGAATCGAGCGATTTATTCAGTTTATCGAGATTTTTCATCAAGCCTGCAGGAACCAATGAGGACAAAAAAGATAGAGAGGTTAAACATATCGGCGATATTGTGTCAACAGGTTTGTTGAGAACATTGTACTTGTACGGTTTGGCTAATGAAAAGGGCGAGTTATCTGCATTAGGTAAAATCATTCAGGAATTTGCAGCTACAAACCAAATAGAACGCGAGGACCAGGAAAAAGAATTAGAAAGCCTCATTTACCTTGCACTTCTTTTGAAAACTAAGACCTTTAAACTCAATGCTTTGGAACCAGCCAATTCCGGTTTATCCAAAGTCTATACTCAGCTCCAATTTCCTAATAATGCTAGCTCAACATTAACAGCTGAAGAAGAGAAGTATATTTCCCTTATATCGAGAGTATTTTCATTACAAAAGTTGTCTACTACAGCAATCAACTACCATGGTCCCGTTTCAAGGGGCCTTCTTAGCTTTAGAACGCACGTGGAGTTTATAAGAACTACTTTGCTTCACACTTTAAAATGTTTATTGATTGACTTTATTGTCCGTCTGGAGAGCAATAATATCAAGGCAACATACGAAAACAAGCAGGATTGGCTCAAACTCATTGATCAATTGCCTTTCTACTCAAGCTCTAACAATACCTTGATGGGAGTTTTTGCAGAAATATTTTTCAAGGTGGCTATTAAGCAACAAAGGGGAGCTGACGCTAAAGCCAGCGAAGCTGCTGACTTTGCCAAGGTTTACCTAGCTGATCATGTGCTTCATTGTGAAGTGGCTGGACACAATGTCAACTATAAAGGTGAACAAACTTTCTCACAAACACAATTGAACAATGACTTTAAAAAGGCGGTTAAATGGTGGAAATCTTTCTACTCCTTTATGACTTTGATAAACGAAAAGGAGAAACTGATTTGTGATGATACTCTTTTCAAAGATATTAAAGGAGCAGACATTTTATTAAGCCAATATGTATAGAGCTTTTTCTTTTTTTTTTTTTATGTGGTAATTTTTTTTTTTCATTATTATTCTCGTTATTTTGACATTTTTTTAGTCTGGTGACTGATGCAAGAGTGTGTCAACTACTTGTATTTGTACTTGTATTTGTACTTGTACTTGTACTTGTACTTGTACTTGTATTTGTATTTGTACTTGTATTTGTATTTGTATTTGTACTTGTATACCTCTATACTTCTGTTCCTCTCTTTGTTTTTATATTCTTTTGTTTAATGACCCTACATCGCAGTTCTTTAGTTGTTTCGTTATCTAATTATTTTAAAATATTCAATTCAAAGTATTATTGCGCGACAGTTGATTTTAACAAATACTAGTTGGGGCAAAACTTCACACCGTATAGTCCATAATGACAATGAAATTGACCAACGACATACCATTACGAAGTATCTACAAGCAACAGATGCGAACCGTGGCTACAGTTATGGGTACAGTACCCACTGTTCCGATTGCTAGACAGCAGATAACTGGTGCGGGACCTTTCCGAGCGAGCCCCCAATTCACCACCGTTGGAAACCCTTCAACTTTACTCTCAATCTCAATGCCACAATCTTCGGAAATTTACTTATCTCAAAGCTCGATTATTGCTCTCAATGGTGATTTTGACAATGTTTACGCAGATAATTGTTCAATATATGGCGTTCCATACCAAAAGCTAGTGTCTTCGGCTGCCTCGAACATCATTGTCAGTGGAAGAACCAACTACAAGATCTTGGACTTAACGAAGCATTGGACAATACAAGACCTGTCAAAGGTTGTTGGCTGGGCAGGAATTGATGTAAAGGTACAAAAAGTCAAGACTCCGTTGACTATTCATAATAGTATAGAATTGTCGGGAAAAGGAACCGCTGTGATTGATGGTTCTTCACAGATATTTGAAATTGATGTTCAAGATGGGGAAAAGACATATGTCAACCCAAATGCCTTAATTGCCGTGCTGGGAGCTGGCTCAAATGCAGGTATAGTTGCAACAGCAAATGCAAATGCAAATGCGGGGGCAAGAAGGGGAAAAATATCTGTTTCCTTGTTACCTCATCCGACCTATGAACTAAGCCGATTAGATGTCCCGCGTATTCATTGGTCTTGGCCGCATTGGATAGTTAATCCAGTAAATAATATTAAAGCGGCAGTAAAGGAACACATTCTGGCACTAAACACGTATCGAATTTGGTACAAGACCAATGTGTATCCGTATTGGGCTCCAATAAGTGAAATGATATATACTTGTTGGCGTAAATCCTACAGCTATATCAATGGCAGACTAATCAGAAGAAAGCCATTATTTATCGAGATTCAAGGTCCCTGCACCGTATTGTTGGATAACCTGGCAATGTTGAGAAACGGGCAAATGTTTACAAGTGCAAAGATCAGCAAGGTATTTAAATAAAACATAAGACAAACTTTACTGGTATCAACACAAACTTATACACACTTGTTTACATACATACATATATACATACAGACACACACACACACATATATATATATATATATATACAAGTATATCGATAAATATATCTCTCTTTACTCTTCTCCAAATAAATTACCGAGAGCTCCGTTTTCCAAATAGGGGTCATTCATAACGTCTCCATCCCCACCAACTTTCTTCCGCTTAGCGGCCTGGTCCAATTGTCTCTTCCTTTTACTCATCTCATCTTCCTCATATCCTGCATTACCATTGTCCTTGGAAATCTTGACAAGTTCAAGCAATGCAGCTCGTTGGTGTCTCAAGGATTTGGAAGAGACTAAAAGTGACTCAAAGTTTGAAATATGTTGCGCTTTGATATTCGGAAGTGTTTGGATCAAAACTCTTGCAGCATAGTCATTCTTTGACCGGAGCTGACAATATAATGTTGTTAATGCGAGTGCTGCTTCACCGTGTGTTTCAATAAAATAATCGTCTAACAACACTTGCAATAACGCTTTGACCAAGTTGTCACTTAGAAACTTGTCAACTTCATCATCCTTTAAAGTAATCTCATTCAAAATGTTTCGCACCACCAAGATAGTGTTGAACGAACATTTCGTATCCTTCAATGTTATCAAATGGCAGCACAACTGCAAAAATGGCGCCAAGACCACTTTGCGTCCAATGACGAGTTTACGACTAGCAAATTGAATATCGGACATGGTTTTGGAATTGTACTGACCCACAATGTCCATCAAGAATCTCACCACTGTTGCTGTCAATTGTCGAAGCATATGTTCTTCCATCATCTCTTCGGATAAGGTTTCGCCATCTTCATTTCCCAGTAGCTGAAGACCACTCTTGTATACTTTGTCCCATCGGGTCACGATTAATTCGTCAATATCACTCAAAGCCATGGGTAAAAGTTCGCTCATAAATACCTCAACATACTTTACAGGGCAGAATTTAACAACCACACGAAGACAGCTATTGATCATGTGCTTCCAGGAGTGTAAAGTTACCCCAACAGTGTCACCAGCAACAGCTTTCCATATCATTGCAGCGATATTTGGTATTTCATATAATGTGTCCTCCAACTGTGCTAAAGAGCCAACTGTTAAGAATGCATACTCCCTAGTATATCGAATCAAATGACCAACAGAATCGGCAAAATCTCGCAATGTTAACGCTGCTTTCACATTTTCCTCGATAAAAGTCTCCTTGGATTGTATCGAAACACCTTGCTGCCAGAATCTTTCGGTACAACTATACTTCACAAAGCTTTGCACTTCTGTAGGTAAGTCTACCCAATTTGCAGGGTCGTGATATGCTTGAATTTGAGTGAGCAATTGCAAGATATGGGGCACAATTGGTTGCACTCTTGGTTTCCACAATTTGAGCAAATTGAGATACTCTGGCAGCTCGTGGTTTAATTTCTCAATACTGTATTGAATAAATATACGAGTTGCTCTAATGGGGAAGATCGAGCTCCAGTGGTCCTTTAACGAATTCTTCAAGGCTTTGCCCTCTTCATCCATAGTTGCCTCGAGCAAATTTGTTGTCGCCGTGATGCCACGTTTTTGAAAGTATGTGGCAATTTGAACGATACCTATTCTTTCCATAAACCAGTGTAGATCCAATAAACCTTTTTCAGTTTCCGGAGCAGACCAAGCTGCCAAATCAGGATCAACTATCTTGGCAAAAAGGTCGTTTTTGTCATCTATGGAAGATCTAGATGCAATAACCAACAAAAAGGACTTGAAGGCTACATTTTCATGGTCGCTGACTTTTTTCAAAGACAAAATATTGGCAACAACGTTTTCCAAGTCGTTGAAGATTTTCTTTAAAGCCTCTGGCATGATATAAGCCAACCTGTTTAACTCGGTACCACAGCTTGCCCTCAAGTCTCTAATTAGTTCTCGCTCTTCATCGGTAATATCTGGCGGATAGGGGAAAGTCGCAGAGGTTAAAATTTTTTCCAACACTTGAAACATCAAGGGGCTTCCTTCGACATCTTTCAAAAGTGGCGCAAATTGCACTAGAGTCTGCACTTGTTTTCTGATCAATAATGGTGATGCTAGATTCATCGCAAGTAAACGTTCTCCTAATTGTATAACGAGCTTGCTTAGTCGGTCATTGATAATATCATAGTCCTCTCCATTGTACCAAATCCTCCATCTCGAGATGCCTCGTATGCTATTCTCGATGATGTTGAATTGTGATAATCCGTAATTGAGCGCTTTTGATTTTTCTCCAATATTATACTCGTTGATACATGCATTGCCCAACTCTGAACTAAAGAAATTTTGTAATCTATTTTCAAGCCACATAAAACCTTCCTCGGGTTTCTTACAAATCGTGATTCGAACTATATCCTCATTGAATTTTCTATAGTTTTGCAAAAAGCTGTTTGCATCTGGGGTCGAGTCAAAGTCCACATCAAAAAACTTTTTCGACACATGCTCCTCATCCCATGTATAGTTGATGGTTCTATCTGCTGAAATTTCAAGCAAAGACATCATGATATCCAAAACTTGTTGCTTTGCACTCAATTCGTCAAATCGCAATATAGTTACCCACATCTGTAACGAGAGACCACTAATTATTAAGCTTGGATGATCTGTAGTACTCAATACCAATCTAAGATAACCACTAACGTCACGCTCGTCCCAGTTGATTTTGTATTTCGAAGTAATGTTGAGGTACTCGCTTAATGAAACAATCATCTCGACTGTTTTCTTGAGCAACGCGTAAACCTGCTCGTCAATGTCGTCTGGGTCAAGCACCAATGAGTTGTAAAACTCTGAAAACTTGTTGATCCCTTCTGTAGAAAATACGGACCCAATAAAGAAATTGAAATCCGTTTCATCTTGATAGGTTCTGGTAAATAGGATATGCAAGCAATCCACGGCCAATGTCCGTACTTTAACATCCAGACTAGACAAAATCCCCAAGAGAGTTTGCATAATATTCTGCTCCCTCAACACTGTTGGATGGATCCAGTGTAGGCATGTTTTGAAAGTGGATAAGATCCTGGGAATAAATTTCTGGTAAGGCTCATTTTGATACTCTGCACCACTTGATAAGATTTCTACCAAGAAGGTTGACCATGCTTTGAACCATCCGTCGGCTGAGGCTTTGCAGATGGTGAGTCTAGGGTTTTCCTCGTAGATCGTATCCAAAATCGAGTTTGGTGTCACTATCAACACCGATAATTGGTTTAATATAACACTGTTTCTGGAAGCTATTGGGTCATCGAGCAAATAGATATCCTCGAATAGGGTTCTAAGGATCGTTAGCGATAACTCTCGACATGTAATATTGCTCTGCCATAAATTCCACAAATCAGAGTCCATTGAGACCCAGCCATCTTCTTTCTCTTGTGCAGAGACTGGGGTCTGGTGTGTATATTCTGTATTGTTGTTGTTGGTGTTGTTGTTGTTGTTGTTGTTATTGTTGGTTGTGTTGATGTTGTTGTTCTCTTGGGCTTTGTTGTCCAATTCTTGGCGTGCATTTTGTTGGTGTTCACTTTTTACGAGGTAAGAACCCCAAATTCTTTTCACCAAAGATACCCATAAAAGGGCGATTTTCTCCTTTATATAATGAGGATCCTTTTCCTCAACTTTATTTGACAACTCGATAATCCAGTTTCTGATTGCTGTAATCTTTATTGAGTCAAAAGTGTGGTATTTGTACTTTAGAGAGGTTTGCATTAGCGAGAGACCAAAGTGTCTGACTATATAGTTAGCTCCATTGTTTTCTGGTAAAGCCAACTGAAACCCCCAATACGGCGACTCTTCATTGGATTTTATCGTCTCAAGAAATGCTTGTGCCTCTCTTCGCTGATCATTGCTTGACTTAGGATCATAAACGGCTTCTAATGCTGAGATTATCTGTCTCACTCCGTCACTGTCCATATTGATGTTTGTATGATTGTTTATATTTATTTTGTTTGTTTGTTTGGTGTGTTTTTGCTTTCTAATCTCTAGCTGATTGTAAATTTATATATATTTTGTTATTTTTATGACTTGGTAAAAGAAGTAAAGGATACTGGATAGACCAGGGTTATAGTTCAAAATGTTGTTGAATTGTTGAATTGTTTAACTGTTTAATTGTTTATTTGTTTATTTGGCTAAAGTAGGCGGTGTTGTTGATATTATCTCACTTTTGTTAGCTAAAGACAACAATTAATAGCAGAAAAAACCCAGGCTGAACCAATTGAAATGAAATTTTTTCTTCTCTTTTGTTTGTTATTTTCCTTAAGTAAGTTTGATTAAATCAATGTACTATTAAGCAATATCCAATACAAGTGGAAAAGTTGTGTTGCAATGGCCAATGTTGATATTATCAGTCAAAACTTCAACTTTTATTACTCGATAAAGGAGACCAAGTTTTTTGTAAATTATCTCATACTCTCGCTCATACTCTCGCTCATTCTCTCGCTCACTCTGGTTCCCAGGTCTTTGGTCACGATTGAGTTGAGCGCGCGCGCAATTTTCCTTCCCAATTTTTTTCTTCTTCTTCTTCTTCTTCCTTTCCTTCTCTCTTTTATAATTTATTTATTATTTTCTTTTTTTATTATTACTTGTTAGAACCCGGAAAAGGGATCACAGTATAGTCTTTATGCCAATTCTACATTAGAAAGTTTGTTTGAACAGGTAATGATTACAAACAGCATGGATAAGAGTAACATGATTTCTTACCAAAAGATTATTTTTTTCAAAAAGAAAAAAAAAAAAAATGAATATACATATTACAACTACAAGTAAAACTTTTTCTTGTCTCTTTCCATATCCGGCTTGAACTCCCACACAACGTCTCCCCTAACACCCTTTTGCAATCTCCGTAACTTCAATGTAAACTGCGGCCCCAATTCTTGTAGGCCAACTTTTTCTTCGTTTCTAAACACATACCTGTGTCTCCTTAAGAAAATATAGTCTCTTTGGTTATGCAACGTAATGACTTGTCGTCCTTGTAACTCTGGTCTGTGTGGGAATATTGATTGGAATAACCTACCAACGGTCTTACCTAACCTCGTGTTAAAGTTATTTAGCACCAACTCTGGAATATGGTCGGTGGCTCTCCCGTGGCCCTTGATTCTCTTGCCGTCAACAATTGATGTTATTGAAAAGTAAAAAGTCGGACCCTCCGGTAAGTTTATCAATGTCATCCCATTAACTTTCTTTTTATCTTCGTTAATGATGATCAATGTAGTATATTCTCTATTCGAGCAGAATTTTGCCATATCCTGAATACTAAAATCCTTCTTACGCTTGATAAAAGTCACATTGGGGAGGAAGTCCATCAACATATCTGCAAATTCATATGCTGCTTTTTTGGCATTAACATTTGTCGTAAGCAAAATCTTGGGCTCTTTAGTAAGGTTTTCGAAATACTCGGCAAACTCATCGTTACCTTCAACTTCCTGTGCAATGGTCTCGTCGTATATTCTTTTCGACTCTATAGTATCAGGCACATTCTCAGCAATCCTCTGCTCTCGTAATTCAGGGTTGAGTCTCTCTTCTTTGGCTCTTTCTGCTCGAAGCTGGTGACGTTGCTTCTCCTTGGCTCGCTTGATATCGCCATAAACCTTCTGCCTCCTCTGTTTATTCTTGATATTCTTGAGTGCTTCACTTGTACTCATAGTTGTTGGTATTTGTGTTGTTTGTGATTGTATACGTTGTTGTTGGCTAAAATTGTAGTCTTTGAGAGATGAGGCTGCTACATCATCTCATTCACTTTAATAATTTATTCTCACCAATTAGTCTCCCTTCTCTGTTTCTCTGTTTCTCTTTTTACCTTTTTCTCTTTATTAATATTTATTGAATTTTTCTTTTCTTTTTTTTTTTCTTTTGTTTAATTTTTTATAAATATTTTTTTTTTCTTTAAGGTGAGAGTCACTTGTAAATTACTTTTTTTTTTTTAGTGTCACATTTTTGTATTCTCCATACTGTTGATGAGGAATGCTACTGCTGGTCTTACAAAGGACTCTATCCAGAGATGGGCATCACATATCCAAAAGCAACTGTTTGTATTGAATGATGTCTACAAACCGCAACCTGTAAAGCAATTGCATGATTTTTTTGAGCGAATCTTGAATCACCAAAATCACCTTATTGAAACTGTGCTGCAGCTGCTGCTGCTGCTGCTGCCATCCACACAGAATGCTTGGTACTGGGGGTCTCATTTCCTTTACAACACTCAGCTTAATAAGACATTGGGTACAGATGGATATGACAATTATCAAGCACCTGTAGTTGAGGATTCTCAAGTTTTTTCTCGAAGGTTGTGGACTAGAGGCTCTCTACGATTTCATCGGTTTCCGTTGCTGGAATCTCCACTAAAGTGTTGTGAAAAGATCAACTCGATAAAACATATACAAGAAAATTTGTTTTTACAAGTTGAAAGAAAGATCTGTGATGAGTCCAGTTCGAAATTGTTGTTGACTGAAATGAGGGGGTTTGTGTATACGAACCAAAAACACAAGCCTGAAATGATCAAATCACGAATATATAACAATAATAATAATAACAACAACAACAACAACAGTAGTAGTAGCCAAAACATTGATACGCCAGTTCCTAGCTTTCGTTTATCACCTCGCGACTTGTTATACTATAGTCAGCTTACAAATAATCTTCATAAAATCCATTTGGACCCCGTATATTGTCGCCATTTTGAGGGATTGCCCGATGTGTTGGTTCATGGTCCACTTCAAGTGCTGCTTTTGCTATACTACTTTGCCAAGTTGCATCCATTAATTGTGCCCCAGTCGTTCACTTATAGGACTTATGAACCTTGCTATGCGCAGGAGGAATTGGGTATTGTGGTGAGTGAAAAACTTGGTGGAGAAGGTGGAGAAGGTGGTTACTATATGCAAGGTGAAGGTAAAACAGATAAAGTGTTTGAGTTAACCTTGTTGAATGTTAAGGATTATCGTATTTACATGCAAGGAAGCTATAAAGGGACTTTGCAAGCCCAAGTTAAACTATGAATATAAAACTTTAGCACAGACAAGGAGTACATAGAGTGTGACCAAGAAATTGAAGAAAGAGATAAAGAAAAAACTGTAGAAATTGTAAAGAAAAAAAAGATACAAAGTGATAGAAGAATGGTTAAAAATGTATTAAAATTCTAATTTTTTTTTTTTCTAAAAAAAATATAAAAGTTTGCCATGTACAATACTTGGTTTAGTTCAGTACAAGTCAAACGCGAATAAAGAAAACAGTATAAAAAAAAAACTGAGCCTGTTTTCTAGTAGACTCAAAGAAAAATGCTCAAATAAATACTTATGTATATATGTAAAGCATATAAAAAATAGAAGCATGCAAAATGAAGTTCAAATGTATCAAAATCTAAAAAAAAACGAAAATTATGATAAATCCTTGCGATATATATTTTTTGAAAAAAATATATGTATATATATATCTAGTAGAAGGGGGACAAAAATATGAAGAAAAAAATAATAAAAATAAAAAATGGGGTTATGATGCGTTGGTAGTAGCATTACCATATATCAAACCGAAAAATAATAATAATAATAATAATTTTCTCTCAATCTATCTCTTCTTTTCAATTTCTTTCAAAATAAAGAAAAAGAAAGGGCAAAAGGATTCCATTAGAATAGTAGGAAAAGGAATAAAAAACATTGTCAAAATGTATTTCTCCCACTCTCAAATCAAGTTAACAACTTTAGATGAAAGCACCCAAAGCCAACAAACCAGCAACAACTGGGATGGCGTTTGAAGCAGCACCACCCTCAACAGCAGAGACAGCTGGGGATGATTCAGCAGCAACAGCTGATGATTCAGATTGAGCAGCAACGGTGGTTGGGGTGGTAGCAGCTGGGGCTTCAGTGTTGGCTTCAGTAGAAGCAGCTGGAGCCTTTGATTCTTCAGCAACAGTTGATGGAGCTGGAGCAGCAGCAGATGATTCACCAGCCTTAGCGGTGGTGGTGGTTGATTCTGGAGCTGGAGCAACAGCTGGAGCAGAGGATGAAGGTGCCTTTGATTCTTGTGGGGCCTTGGTCTCAGCAGTCAATGGGAAGTAGGTGGTGTAGATGGTTTCACCTTCAGTGACGGTGGTCAAACCGGTAACAACTGGGACAGTTGAGCACTTGTCTTCTTCACATGAGGTGATGGTGACGGTGGTGCTTTCTTGTTCAGTAACGGTGGACAATGGGCAGTAGGTGGTGTAGGTGGTGTCCCATTCAGTGACGGTGGTCAAACCAGTGGTGACTGGAACAGTTGAGCACTTGTCTTCCTCACATGAGGTGATGGTGACAACGGTGGTTTGGATGTCAGTGACAGTGGAGTTGCTGTAGGCTGCGAATGCTGAACCTGAGACGGCAGCTAAGACGGCGACTTTTGAGTATTGCATTTTGTTATTTAAAATAAGAATAAGTTAATAATAATGTGGTTAAAGCGAATGTATGAGATTAACTGACGAGAGAAGAAAAGAAAAGAAAAGAAAGAAGAAGTAAAAGAAGAATACGTCAAAAGTAAGATCGAGGATTTGCTTGGCTATTTATAATGTTCTTCAAGTGGCAAAATATAAAGTGTTGATTGACTTAATTTCAGTAAATCTCAGTTCTACTTGTCCTGTCTTGTCTTGCATGGCTTTTACTTGTCCTTCCACTACCTTTTTTGTCAAATGTTTTATATGGCATTTACTCTTTTCTTTTCTTTTTTTCTATTTAATTATTCTGTTTTTGTACGGCAAAATAAATAAATAAAAAAAGAAAAAAAAAAGAAAAAACAAAAATCTCACATGTCCTCTTCTAAATCCGAACAAATTGCAAATTGCAAATTGCAAAAAAAATAAAAAATAAAAATAAAAAATAAATAAATAAATAAATACGTATTGGCAGCAATCAATGTAAGAGAGACTAAAATGCAAATAAAAAGAAAACAAAAACAAAAGCAAAAGCAGCAGCAGCAGCAGCAGCAACTACAAGTACAAGTACAAGTACAAGAGAAGAGAATGTTGGGGCTCGTGACTTATTAATTAATTGAAGCGAAGTAGAAGTACATAGGATAATAATAATAATAGTAGTAGTAGTAGTAGTACGACTACTGCTTAGTTAGTAAGCTACTAGTTGTGAGTTTCTCTCTCCCCTCCCCCTTTTTTTTTGGCCCTCTTTTCTTTTTTTCTCTCACGCAATCGGGTGAGATTCGTAGTGTTTATGAAAAGAGAAAAAGAAAAGAAAAAAAAGAAAACAAATTTGCGCATGAACAAATTTCATAGATGCATAAACGCAAAACAGAGCTTATTGAATGTGTGTATATATATAGTAGATTTATAAAAAGAAAGTGGGTTTATATTTAGAAGCTAAGCCCCCACCCCTCCCCCCTCAAAGAAAGGAAGAGCCCTTTATTCGTCCAAGAGATCAACACGCCATGCACAAAATAGAAAAAGAGTAAAAAAGTAAAAAAGTAAAGAAAAAAAGGTGCACTTTGGTAAATGAGTTCTTACTCAATAGTGTGTGTGTATTTGTGTTTGTCTGTGTGTTGGAGTTTATACAAGTGTCATTCACAAGCCCATGTCGGAATCCCTCCTTCTTGCCCTTCATTTTTTTTGTCGTTTCTTTTTTTTTTTTTGTATATTCCGCACGATATTCATCTACAACTGCTGGTGTCTGTCTATGTGTGTGTATACCAAAAACCACACAACAAGGTCATTCTACTTTATGTAACGAGGAAAACAGCTGGTGTTTGTGTTAGTCGTGAGTCTCAATTAGTAATGATGATGGTAAAGAAATCCTGTTTTTTTTTTTTTGTTTTCATTTTGGTGAACAACACGAAAACACGATTTCACCTTCTGTGTCTGCCTACCCCAAACGTCCCCTATGTTTTTTTCAACACAAACACAGATACACAGATACACCTCCACTCCACTCAACTCTTTTTCTTTAGTTTTGTTCTGTTGTTTGCATTCTCCTACTTTTGTACTTCACATTGTAGAGCTAAATATAGAAAACAAAACAAAACAGAAAACAAAACAGAAAATAAAGAAGAGGAAATTGATTCAACTTTTGACAGTAAATTTCAGTAACTCTGTTTTTTTTGTTGACATTGACATGGTAACTGAAAATGAAAAAAAATAAAAAAAAAAGGATGAACCAAGTTACAGCTTTCATAAGGAAAAAAAAAAAAGAAAGATATAGCTTTTCTTGTATTGCCAAAACCTAGAGTACAAATAAAAGGACTTTGCTTGTGTGCTACCCCTGCAGGTACCCGCCACCTCACCTTTATATGTGGTATTATGTGGTGCTACCAACGTACGAGGGAGGCAGGGAGGCAGGTAGCAGGACAATTACTACGAATCAAATAAAACCTCTTGTTCTCAAACTTCAACCACCTTGTCTCTGTCTGACTCTCGCCTCGTCATCCCTCGCTTCGTCATGCCGTCGTCGCACCATGTCGCCTTGGAAGCCTTCGTCACAATATGAATTGTTATCGTACTACTACTACTACTACTACCAGGATCAGCTCGTAAACAATCACAATTTCTCTTTTTTTAGTTTTCTTTAAATTTAATAAAAAAAAAAACTAAAAAACAAACTCTTACTACAACTAACCATATCTCACTCAAGAGAAATTATGAACTGATTAGGAACAACAACAAGAAAGAGGAGAAAAGAATATAAAAAGAACAGAAAGAAAGAAAAACCTAAACAATTGCAACGAAATAGAGGAAAACAAATACCAAATGGGGTATATGTGTGTATATGTTTATGTATATGTGTGTTGTTTTTTCTCTCTCAGTTGTGCTGCACATGTGCATCTCTGCATCTCTGTTGCCAATATTTGACAAAGTTCCTTACCAAGCAATTGATATCACAGATTGGAGATTGAGGAAAGGGAAAGGGGGTGAGAGTGAGAGAGAAATGGACTTTTCCTTTTTATGGCCATGGCTTTGCCAGATTGAGATTAGCAAGTACAAAAAAGAATTAGAAATAAAAAAAAAAACACACACAATTATTTTGACAACTTCAACAAAAACACAGAACAAAAACACAGAATGTGAAATAAAAAATATTCAACCCCTGGTGCTGTTTCTTCACCATACTCTTGCTGTGGTTGTGTCTCTGTCTCTGTGTTTGTTTATTAAAGTATAACCATGCGAGATTTATAAACATAGTTTGTGAGAACTAGAGTATAACAGCCTATATTTCCAACACAAATTTTGAAAAGGGAAATTTGAAAAAAAAAAAATTAAAAAAAAAAAGACGGAGTGTCGCATAGCACTGTCACAAGTAACAAGTGTACGACTGCTGAGCATCGGTTTGAGCTGGTAGCTCACCGATACCAGCGGTTTGAGTTCGTGACTTGATAGGCTATATTCCAACTAAGTGTAATTGTCAATGATCGCACCTATAAAGGTCTCAATGCTCATAAGTTAAGAGAGTAAATTGTCTCATACAAAGTCACTAGTAAGGAGAATCGTGAGAGTATACACTCTGCACGTTCACCTAGTGATTTGTGTTCAATGTAGTTGACCGTATAAAATCTATATTTTACCGATATTTCTATATAATAGTGATAAGTTAATTTTACCACTTCTCGTTCCTATTTATATAAACTCATCTTGTTTGAAGTTTCAAGTTTCCTATGTCGTGCAATATTTTCCAAATATTCACTTAGCGGAAACGAGGGCACAGAGCGTCCAGTGTGTGTCGCACTGTGACATCTTCCCCCCTTCAAAGTCAGATGAAAGATACGGCCTAATTTCAGTTGTACTTTGGAAAAATATTGATTTGAGGTAAAATAACTGTGCAATATGATGATAACCGTTGTGGCCTCCCCCCCTGCAAAGCAAAAACTTACCTATTAAATGATGAGCGGAGCGGCAACAAAAGGTTTCGACAATTTCCTGAAATTCTATCGAATAATAAGGGAAATGTTCTCATCAACGTTTGTAACAAATGAATACCTTCAAATCCAAAAACCAAATATTGCGGTGTGAGCCCAATACGTTCGCGTACTGTAGTATGGTCCACACACAATGCTAAATCTACGTCCTGCGTTGAATCGTTCGTGTCAGGATCGTTCGCATAAATATGCTTTTCTAATTTCTAATATTTGACTCTGCATATTGCCACTCTCATGTGATGTAGGAACAGGTTCATTTCTATTTCCTTCGCCTCCGGATAAGAATGACTTATGTTCTTCATCTGGATTTACGACATCCTCCATGGCTAGGTTTTCTAATTCCTTGTTCATTGCCAGTGCAGAGGGATCGAACCTAGCATCAGATGCGTCAGGCTCTTCGTATTCGTAATCCAAATCTACTTCCATGCTTTCCTTGGGAAACTGGAGTTCCAGGAATGGTAAATGCGAGTCAAGGGTTTGGAGAATGATCCCCGGTTGACAGAGACTTAGACTCTAAGTCTCGTCGAGAATCCTGCATAGTTTGATCTATGTCAGGACGAGGTGCGCTTTCGCGACGCATTACTTCAGTCTCCCGTCGCTGTCTGACTACTTCATTGAGTAGCTGCTTCACCTTGTCAGCTCTCAATTTATTTCGAGTAGATTTTAACACACTGGGGACAGGGGTATTTTTTGAAGCCCAATCCTTCACTAACTTCTTTGCGGATCGGGTATTGGCTGCGTACACCAAATATACATGAACGTCATCAACTGTGATCAATTCAATCCTTCGTTGTTTGTCACTCGTCTCTTGTCACTTTCTTCAAGCGTGATTCTGGACTTTGATGCAATAATGATGTTATATTTGGGATTTTAATTGGTGAAAGGATAAATGCTAGGAAAACCCTTCGTTCCAAATTATTAAGGGTTTTGTTCAATTATTGTTGGGATATAATTATCTTTCGCGCCGTGTGGGTTACGAGTCGACGTCGACAATACATTGGGTGAAGTAAAAAGCTTTTCACCATCAACTAGCCGCGCGCCTGGGTCTGTTTGTTCGGAATTCGTCGACGAAATATCAAGACTTCGGTTAAAAACTCCCCTACTACTAAAAACGGAAAGTCAGCATCTCCAATACTCTAATAATTGAACGTCCTGTAGAAACACTGAGGTTTCAAAAAATTAGTTGGTTAAATCCTTTCGGGATTTTCGTCCCACGGCAGCTACCTTCTCCGTCGTTTTTGAAAGGTGTATCTTCTCACCCGAAACACTGAGGTTTCATAAAATTAGTTGGTTAAATCCTTTCGGGACCTTCGTCCCACGGCAGCTACCTTTTCCGTCGTTTTCTGAAAGGTGTATCTTCTCACCCGAAACACTGAGGTTTCATGAAATTAGTTGGTTAAATCCTTTCGGGAACTTCATCCCACGGCAGCTACCTTTTCCGTCGTTTTCTGTGCTAGGTGAGATGTATTGGTGATCCTCAAATACTTTTTGACAGCAATACCAATAATGGTCATTTTCACTCTAGGATTATGTTTCTTTTTCAAAGCATCATGGATAGCAGTCATAACATCAGTAACTTGGTTCGTTTCTGGAGGAGTGCCCCCATTGCCCAAGATAGGTAAGTAATCAACCACCGGTTGTTCAAAGGGGCCCTCACTCTTACATGACATCTCAATCATGTCCTTCAACGACTCTGACTTCGTCAAATTAGCTCCGTTCCTTAACTCATTAATGATGAGCTTATCAGGAACACCGTAGGTGTGTTTGTGCCACAAAACCGACTTTAACCAGAACATGAAACCTTCCTCATCGGAGAACTTCAAAGGGACACGTTTTGCAATGTCATACTGACCGAGTGCCATATTGTCATTTTGAGTTCTCCCTTGTTTGGCAAGGAGTTTGTCGTAGTACGCCATGAATGCCTTTTCGACAGCTATGTCTGGGACTCGAATGTATGGAATTACCCTGACGTCTTCCCCATGAGGGTACCTCTGTCTTGCCTCGTTTATGATTTGACAAGCTTCTTCATGGCCTTCAACCCAGAATCCGCTATGGACTACTTCTCCATGGTAAAGGATACCATCGTAAGATGCAACAGATCTATCAGATCCATAAGCACTAGGAGTACCACTTTGACGGGATTGGTGAGTCAAGGGTGAAGCGAGTGAGTGTGGCCTCGAGGTAGGGAAGTTACGTCCTGGTGAAAATGTGTGTTCTTCCGGATGAACTTTCATTTGCACGTCAGTTGGCAGGGTTATGCTGTTGTTATCATCCGAAATCTGGGCCTTGTTAGCCTCATCGTTCCTAGCTGGTACAGGAGTGCTAAGTTGCGGGACTGTTTGAATCATAGCGGCTTTAAACATAGCAGTCATTTGTTTCATCTGCTCTTGCATCATCATCATCTCAGATTTCAAGTCTAAGATCTCGTTAATCTCAACCTGATTTATTTGAGGAGCTTCTGTCCTTTTCAAACCAGGAGATTCATCTTCACCTTCGCTCATATCGGCTCTTCCCGAGGTAGAAATAGACTGCCCGGAAATTGAAGATGAGTCGACACCAGCAAGGTCTGGTTTACTTGGACCAGGGTTGATACTCCTTGGAGTAGGATTAGAGGTCTTAGAATCTTTTGTTGAAGATGACATTTGTAGTAGAAGTTTTTCAAGTTTTTGGAATAATATTTTGCTTGAATGTAATATGTGATATACTTGGTGTTAAACTTTTTGGTGAAATGTTTTTATGGTAGATAAACCCTTTGTTCCAAATTATCAAGGGTTTCGTTCAATCAATCTCGGGAATACTTATAGTTCTCGTCACGCGAGTAAGAGGTCGTGGACAACAATTTTTGTTGAGTAGGGTGAAAATTTTTCACCAGCGCATAGTCGTGTATCCTGGCCTCATCTTAAAAATTTTGTCGACAATAAATGAGTGCCTCGGATTTGACTCCTCCTATATAGCAGGCGCTAAGTCAGTATCTCTAATAAAGTGATGATTGAACGACCTATTGAAACACTGTAGTTTCATAATAATAATTGGTTGCTTCTTTCGGGATGCAATTCTGTCTTTCTCTCAAGATGCTATATAGTCTTTCTTGCGAGATGCAATTTAGTCTTTCCCTCGGTAGTTACCATCTCCGCCGTTTTTATCTGGTGTAATTCTACCTCACCGATAACCCGTGTAGTTTGTTTAGTCTGCTACCATCATACTCAGATGAGTCCGTAGACAGTAATGATGATTTCTTAAACGCTGCTTTAACGGTGCTTATTTACCTTCTAGAATGTAATAAGTCTTTTTTAAAAAAATGATATAAACCCAAATTAGGGATGTGGTCATTATCCTAAAAATACTTTCCTCGATCTTTGCACCAATTGAGGGTAGCCACCTATACCCGTGCAATCTTCGGTACTCGTTTCAACGCCATGCCTATCACACGTACAGCCTTCAAACTATAGCCAAGTCAGCAGACACGACTCTATTCGGTCTATAGTTGCACTCTGTCTAACGTCTACAACCTTCGCCCTTTGTCAACTGATGGGTGAATATTCCATCATAAAGTGTTGACAGTATACGCTATTTGATATTTTCTGGTGTAGTCTCGGATACGTCCCGATGACTACGATGCATTATGTTCCATTGGACTAAACTCGCATAGTTCTCCAATGAGGAGTAGCTCCTCCTTTAAACTGTAGTTCACAATAGTGAAGCTATTAATTCGTGGATAGGAGATTTACTCTTCCACAGGTCCTTCTCATAAATGATATTGACCAAATGTTGAAATGCCAAGGTATTGAAATGTCATGATCATTCAATATCCTGGTCGACAATACTGCTTAACAGTAGCCTCAACCAATGTATCAATTACTTGAAATATTAGGTAACCATATCAAATCATTCAAACAACATGATTTGCAAGGATTTGAGGTCCTCACTCTGGTCGCCATTATGTCGCATAGCACTGTCACAAGTAACAAGTGTACGACTGCTGAGCATCGGTTTGAGCTGGTAGCTCACCGATACCAGCGGTTTGAGTTCGTGACTTGATAGGCTATATTCCAACTAAGTGTAATTGTCAATGATCGCACCTATAAAGGTCTCAATGCTCATAAGTTAAGAGAGTAAATTGTCTCATACAAAGTCACTAGTAAGGAGAATCGTGAGAGTATACACTCTGCACGTTCACCTAGTGATTTGTGTTCAATGTAGTTGACCGTATAAAATCTATATTTTACCGATATTTCTATATAATAGTGATAAGTTAATTTTACCACTTCTCGTTCCTATTTATATAAACTCATCTTGTTTGAAGTTTCAAGTTTCCTATGTCGTGCAATATTTTCCAAATATTCACTTAGCGGAAACGAGGGCACAGAGCGTCCAGTGTGTGTCGCACTGTGACACGGAGAAAGCGGAGCGGAGAAACTTGGATAGAGTGAAGGGTGGAGGGATGGGTTTGCCTGTGCCTGTGCGTGTGCGTGTGCAAAAGTGTTTATGTACCTTTGTGTAACTTTATATAAATAAGTGTGTGTATGGTTCAAATTGCAGTGGTAATCAGGTTGCAAACATCTATAGTGTAAATCCATATAGTTTAGAAAAGCACTCAAATAATGGTTGCAAAAACAAAAAAATAGAAAGAACGAAGAAAGAAAGGAAGGATAAAGTTAAATAAAAGATTAGAAAGATTATATTGAAAAGTTTAGATACAAACTAAATAAAGCTTAAGTTTGTAATAGACTTTAAAGCTCACCACACTTTGAATGAAAAACAAAAGAAAAAAAAAATAACAGTGTTTGAATTTAAAGTTAGACTGAAACGCTTTGGAAAACGAAAAAGTGAATCGAAAAGTAAAAGTAAAAGTTATATCGAAAAGTAAAAGTAAAATGATAAGAAAATAAAAATAAAAATAAAACAATATATTGATATTATGACGATCGATCGAAATTTGTTGAATTATTAGTAATAATAGTAAAAAAAAAGTTGGAGGGGAGGGTGTGACAAAGTAGTCAAAGTAGTCGAAACAGTTTCCTTTTATTTTATCAGTCTCCAACCAGCGAGGTGTCTCCAAAAATTAAAAAAAAAAAAAGAAAGAAAGAAAACGTTTAAAAGTTTAAAAAGCATTGCGAATACAGTATATCATCTCCCAGGGATTGGCATTTGCATTGCCATCAATTTCCCACAGAACATGTTTATACATATTCCTTCTTCATTCTTCTTTATTCAAGTCTTTTTATTTCAAATTTTTTTAAACTTCTTCATGTTGCTTTATCGTGGTTGTGCCTCATAAAAGAAAAAAGAAAAAACATAAAGATATAGGAATCGACTTAGATGAAAGCACCCAATGCAAGCAAACCACCAATAATTGGAATAGCATTGGCTGCTGCACCATCAACAACTGGGATAGTGGCGGAAGAAGGTTCTGCTGAGCCAGTGCTTGAAGAAGAGTATGGCGCAACTGAGGTCTTTGAAGTATCGTCAACACTGGATGGTGATGAAGTTGGGTGGACTTTGTTGGTGGTGGTGGTGCTTGGCAATGGGCAGTAGGTGGTGTAGGTGGTTTTACCTTCAGTGACGGTGGTCAAACCAGTAGTAATTGGAACTGGAGTACACTTGTCTTCCTCACATGAAGTGATGGTGATGGTGGTGCTTGACAATTTGGAAACAGTTGACTCTTCGGTACATGAGGAGGAGGTGGTTGGCAATGGACAGTAAGTGGTATAGAAAGTTTGGTCTGAGGTAACAGTGGTCAAACCAGTAGTGATTGGAATTGGAGTACACAGGTTCTCTTCACAAGAAGTAATGGTGATAACAGTAGTATGGATATCAGTAGCAGTTGAAGTGGTGTTGTAAGAGCCAAGAGCTGAACCTGCAATAGCAGCTAAGACGGCGACAGTTGAGTATTGCATTGATAATGATTTTGAAATTGAAAAAAAAAAAAATTTAAGCTATTTTGATAATAAAAAATGAAAGATTATTAAAAAGTAAAAGACAATTTTTTTTTGAATAAGCGAGTGTTTGTGGGAATAAAGACTTTGCTTTGGTTTTGATAGGTATTGAGGGGGGAAAATGAAAAAACAAAAAAAAAGAAAATCGAAATTGATTTCAGAGAAAAAGTTGACTTTTTCAAGGGTTATTTATAATTTTTGGAAAACTGGCAATGAAGATAGATATCGTGCTATCTCAAGCTGAGAGACAAATATACGTACTCACACACTCACTTACTTTGTTACTAGTTTGAAAGGAAAAGAGTCATCAACAAAGATATATGTGTTTTCAGTGTTGACTATACTATGCTTTGATGTGTGATAAAGCCTTATCTTTTTATCTCATTCAATTTCACCTTTTCTTTGAAATATCAATACAACTTCACCACCTCTTTGTCCATCATTTGTTGGCAGCCTCAGGCAGATTGCAACAAAAGAATGGCAATTGGTAGCGTGTTTTTCTATTCTTGCAATTCTTCAGCTTACATAATACATGGTGAGCTTCTACTTCTACTTCTACCACCACTATAACACTAACTTCAAATATTACTACTAATACTACTACCAGTAATACACTAAGAGCAACAACCTATAAGTAACATGCAGATGAGAGCCAGAAAATAAATAAAAATTTCAGAACTGAACCATCCAAAGTGCTGCACAGCACAGGTTCTCATTTTGTTTCAAAAAAAGAAAAACAAAAAAAAAAAGAGAGTAAAGAATAAATTTGCAATCTAAGCTAATACTTGGATAATTGAAATTTTAAAAGAATTCAACAACAAAAGGATGAGATTTCACCAAGTCATAGCACACAATGCAGCATGCGTGGTTTATATTTAGAAAAGAAAAATAAACATTAACAAACAACAACAACAAACAACAACAACAAACATAAAACATAAAACAAAAGACACGCAAAAAATCTCATGCCAAACCCATCTTTTGTTTACTTTTATCTACTTACAAGGCCATGCTCAAGATTTGAATTTGATTGTTTAGCAATCTGTACGATTGTGCCTCTTGAATGATGAACCAGAAAAGATTTTCACACACACACACGATTGTGCAATATCAGGAGCACTTCAACATATTTCTTCTGTTATTACATGTATGATCATGTTTCTTGTAGTAGTACTGGTAGTTCTAGATGTTAACAATGAAGAGGACTTTGTCATCTTCTTTTCATCCTCATCTTCGGCGCACACACACACTATCTCTCTCTCTTTCTCTCTATTCCTACTTTTAATGGTGCTAACAATTTACCTAACACCCCCCCCCCCCATGTCTCCAATCTACTATTTTATTTGGTTCTCTTTGTACTTGTTCTCACTTGTTGTTTTACTATTATTATTAATATTATTATTTGTGTAGCAATTACTTATTCTGGAATACTTTTTTATTTTTTTTTTATTTTTCTTTTGAAAAATGACGTAATTTTGAATAATTGCGCTTGCGTCTTTTATTTTTTTTTTTGTTTGTTTGTTTTTCCAAAATGCAACTTTGAACCTCGGAGCAATATCTGGCATTCTGTTTTTAGGAGGTGGGCCCACTCTACAAGAAACATCTTTTATTGTAATGATTGTATTGATTGTTTTGTTATTCTCTCTCTAATTTTTTTCAGCACTCTACTTACTCTGGTTATAATTAAATGGATTGTTTTTGCTATAGACTGTTCTTGCTGATACGGAGGAGACTAACAGATACGGTTGCAAGTTATTTGACTTCTTTTCCTCCTCTACTATTATTATTATTATTTTCTTTTTTACTCTGATTTTGGTTTTGGTTGTGTTTTGTTTTGTTTGGTATTGCTTGTCTCGATTCGCCTAAACTTACAACACGTCAAATGCCTATGCTCTTACGGCTCTCCTTTCCATTTTGCCAATTACGCAAAAAGAAGTAAACAAAATAAATACTTAAAAAGAAAAAAAGGAAGAATTCAATATAGGTTACAAAAATAATTTTTCACAACAGCAGAGAGTATACAAACCTAACCTCAGTTTTCGTAAAGTGATTTATCCATGTTTTAAGTTCTCATTGCTGATCGATGGAAATCTCTTTGGAATAATCTTCTTGTATTGGCTACAAGATGGGTAATTTTATGGTGATTTGGTAATTTATTCTTTATTGTTAATATATAAACTGTACTGCGGCTTTGTTGTTGTTGGTTGATTTTTTTTTCACTTTATTTTATTTTAGTTTTTTTTTATTTTTTAATTTAATTTAATTTAATTTAATTTTTGGGGGGGATTTATGGATTGACAATATTGAGCTACTTGGGTAATGATTATAGCAAACAAGAAGACAATAAGATTATAGTACTAACAGTGATAGTAGTAGATGAGATAAAACAAATATTATTGTTTCTACAATTCAAAGTTCAATAGACACTAAAGAACTCGTAGTTCTCTTTAAGGAAGCAAAACCTGAATCTTGAGCTTTCATTCTATTGACAATGCAATGACTATTCTGTAATTTCAGTTTTCCGGAACAGAAAAAAAAAAGAAAAAAGAAAAAAGAACATCTGGTTGTGCTATGAGCAAACTGCGCAGTTTGCTAAAACTTCTACTCTGTTTTTTTTCTGAAAAAAATTCTGTCTACGAAGCAACGATGTTACTGTTCGTAGTGCATCCATCAGTGGTATTGGTTTCCTCTACTAGTAAGCTCGGGCTCATACTCGTGCCTAGTTCTTCGTGCTTCGTGTTGGTTTCAATTTTGGTGTTTGCACGACTTTTCTTTCTTTTCTTTCTTATTATTTTAAATGCAGGCGGTGCTACAGCGGATGTCGGAGCTTTTACCAAACCCACCCCCCTTTCCTACTAGGCACCATGACTCTTTCAAAAAAAAAAATTTTTGCAATTTCTTCCTCTTCTTTCGAGTCAAGCAACGCTTGTTTTTGGATCATTTGTTTCATTAGTTTCGCTTTTCCTGTTCCCTTTTCCTTTTCCTGTTCCCTTTTTTCTTTTTTCTATTTAGGTGGTGACTCTTGCACGTCAAGGTGTCAAGATGTTACAAGCATAGGTACATTAACGTGACTCGCGCTCCCCCTCTCGCAATTACCACTACCACTACCACCACGCACTTTCGCCTTTCCCCCCACCGCCTGTTAGAGGAAATTAAAAAAAAAGGGGGGCGGCGGAAATAAAGTAAACGGAAAAAGGTGCTATTGGCCAAACAAAGCACGTGTGGTAAATATTACACGACCGTGTATGCTCGTTCAAGCCTTGTAAACCTAAACTTCAACCAGCGACAGAACCAGCGACACCACCACCACCACCACCACCACCAGTGGTACTACCATATTCACTTGAAACCCACATGTGGTTTCCTTATGGGGAGTAGAGAACAACAGTAAATGAGAAAAGTTAGCTCTGCAGAATAATGGATTATGAACAATCACATTGTACTAAAATTGAATACTCCTTGCTTAAGAAGTTGCTTCAATACTTGAAGATATTCCCATGTACCCGACACCCTCAATCAATTGGATATCCCAATAAGGAACAAGTTTTTCTAAATTGAGATACTTTATTGCTACTTTGGCCCTGTTTTTATTTTTATTTTCTTTTTGTTTCCCACTTCCCACCTCTTTCCCTCTCCTCTTTCCTTCTACTTTGTCTGTTTCTCCTTTTGTAATACCAAATGCTCGCTGTATCCTCAAAACAAGATATCTTTTACCAGCAAACATGCAACATTGTTCCTTAAGTCAAAGTATAACTACAAGTAAATTTGAATCTGAACCTGAATCTGAATTCGAATGTGCAAGCACTTCTACAAATTTATCAACAAAACGTTTCCTATTTCTTAATTTTTCTCTTTCTTCTTCTGGTTAAAGTGAAGATTTTTTTGTTCAAGGTTAAAACTTTCTTCTCTCCACATTGGGCAACTCAATCACCCAAAACAGAATCGAATTGGGAATTGGGAATTGGTGTTGGAGGGGAGGAAGGCTCCCATGCGCGCAATTGCAAACGTGTAAAAGGTGTGGCAAACGTACTGTTTGAAATTTTAAAGAATAGGAAAAGAAAAAAAAATATAAAGGAGAAAAGACCTCACCCAAAATTGAAAATTAAAAAAAAAAAAAAAAAGACAAAATTTTGGAGCAAACAAAACGAAACTGACGAAAGAGAGGAACTCTGACTTTACTACGTTTATGATGTTAATGCTTTATTGTATTTCAGTTATCTCTCAGTTCCTTTAAACAATCGTTGTTTAATTGGCCATAATAAAATACTAAATAAATTAGAATTAAATAAAAAAAAGAATGAATGAATAAATGAATGAAGGAAGGTACCATTCAAAAACAATGTACAGTAACATTTCGGTTATTGGCGGTTACCAGCAATTTCAAACTCTATTCATTTCTTACTCCAATTTTCAACTACTCCTTGCATTCATGGTTCTTCCCATTACGACTTTTACTCAGACACAGACAGACACACGCACAGACACATCGTTTGAACTCCTTCCATTTACCTCTATGCTCTCGTTCTGCTCCCGCTCCCGCTCCCGCCTTTGGCTCCATCCTTTCTCGCACCCAGCATCATGCTATTCAAATAAACTAAATAAAAGAAGAAGAAGAAGAAGACGAGAAAAAAAAAAAGTCTAGTATATCATCCACATTGATGTTTGGTTTGATGATTAAGTGAGTAAGGGGTAGGAGAATTGTACTCTACCATATCTAGTGTATTTGTTTTGCATTGTTTCGCTTTCTTTTTGCACCCATTTTTAAGTTAGGAGCTGCAATTTGGACATCTCTAATTTTTGTTCATAAAGAAAAAGAGTAATATTCAATTTACAAATTTTCAAAAATACGAATCGACTCTTACTTTATGTGCTGGTATCGACTACTCTTCTCCCTCTTTTTCTGGATGTTGTTGTTGTTGTCACTAAACATATCTCGTAACAAACATTTGCAATCAGTTCCTCTAATTTTGGCGTGAAAATTACACCAAAAACTGTGCACACAACATATACACACAAATAATAACGAATACAAACATAGTTTGCAGATATTAAAAAAAAAAAATCCAGTACTACTTTTAACGTTATGTAGCTATTATAACAGACCCAACTAACAAGAACCTAGCCTTTATAAGTTCAGGAAAAATCGGTGTCAACCACTATGGCCAATCTCAAATTGCGGATTCTTCTTCATCAATGATCTTATATTATGGCATATACATAAATTATTGTGCATTAGAACACTACCTGACACATTCTCACTACTCCCGCCAGCTCTATTTTCGTTGCAATTCACAGAATTTCAAGTTCCTTTATATACATTTATATATACATTCATATGTACATATAAATATACATATATTCAACTCTCAAGTGGTAAAAATTCGAAAGTAGAAAATTTACTAGGTAAAAACTAGAGGGTAAAAACTACAACCATTAGTGATTTCAAAATTAAATACTCCATTTGCTTAGTTTTTTTACATTCTTTCCTTTTTTTATTTACTTATTTAATGTTCGTCTTGTTACTTCAATGAGGTTGTCCTTACCGCTCTCTATCAAACTCCTCTAAACACTCAGGTACATAATTACAAAGAATGGATCCCTTCTTGTTCTTTTTCTTCTTATAATTTTTCTTCTTATTTTTGTTTTTCATTTCAAAAAACATTGTCAAGCAACCCAACAAACCCAAAAGGTTCATACATTGCACCACCACCTTCAAAGTATTTCGACATACTCTCAACCCAATGCAATCTCAACGAATGCAACATTGCTGAAGTACCTTCCATAACAACCAAAATACACACAGACAAGACAAACCACATTGCAAATAAAAACACCACAGCAATAACCCCCATTAAACCAGTTGGACCAAAAGCCTTGCTAATAGTCATCGACCACAACACTGTGGATAATTGTGCATGTGCCAAAGACAACGCCCATAATCTCAAATAAGAAGCAGTATGGGAAACACAATTCAAGCAAAATTCAATAGTATGAATCACTTGATGGATCATGATATCACCGAAACCATGCTCTTCGTGGTCTTCATCTTCTTCACCATTATCAGCAACATCCTCGTTGTTATTGTTATTTTCATTATTACTTTCATTATCAAAAACAAATCCTTCTCCATCCACATTGTTTTCACCATCATTGGGCAACTGGGAATATGCACCATGCGTCTTGGCCTTTCTATCCAATTGTCTCTTTAAATAAAGTGGCTTCACCAACAACAACCATGGAACACAAATCAACGCAATGATCAACAAAACAATCTGTATTTGAGCTTGCCCAGCAAACAAGGGCTCTTCAACTGTACCCGGCGATAAAAACATCGAAATCAACATGTTTAAAAGTCCCGGAGGTTGTTTTCCCACCGCAAACCAGTCAACAGTCCATTTGTAAACAATACAGAGCGACAAGTATCCAAAGATACTTTGCATAAATAAAAGACCAGGAATGAAATTTCCAACAATATCAATCACACTATCGAAATAAAGAAAGTTGGCAAGGGCAAAGAAATAGGAATACGTCATATGAATGAACCCCATAAGAATCGACAATTTCATCTTGTATGAGTTTGAAAACAATAATGCATTCTCTGTTCCATGCCATGCGGGATCCAACCCAAAGATATACGTGCCAACGGACTTGGCCACAATTGTCTCGCCCAACTTGAAATTCTCTGGCCATTCCCAACCACTAGGGAAAAAAGTCATTGTCCTGGAAAATATATCATTGTATATAAACCCGGTATACATGGAAAAAATGCCCATGAGCAACAAAATGTATCGTCCAGTATATGCCATATCAAAAATCTCATCTTTCTTCATACCATCCAATCTTTTCTCATTGAGGACCATCGCCAAAGCAGCAAGAAATACAATAAAACCATGGCCCATATCACCAAACATAATGGCAAACATAAATGGAAATGTGATAATTGTTGGTAATCCGGGATTAATTTCTTTGTATTTTGCCACACCATACGCGTCACAAATAGATTGAAAAGCATAGGTAAACTTGTTGGTACGGTTGCATGTTGGTGGCGTTTTGTTGGTATTGAGGACATTCAATATAGTTGGTATAGCTTGAGCTTGGTCATAATCCTGTATCGTATTGTTCAAATCTTGAATCGAGTCGGTTGGGGTCCAGCCTTCACAAACCAATGTCTTTCTACCACCATCGTAATCACACATATTCATTGTTTGATAAACCGCTTTTTCACGTGCAATCAATTCCCACCACTTGTACAAGTCGTGACTAATAGCAATCAACTCTGAAGTAAGTGCATTTTCAGATTCACTCAAAATGGTAGACAAGTCATTGAGCTTGATGTTGGTCTTGGACAACTGTTTCAGTCTATCCTCAGCAGAGCCTTCGATATCAAAAATGATCGCATCCAACGATTCACAAATCTTTTTTATCCTATCGTGAATCATTGAACCGTGCGAAAAGATGATAAATGAACTCTTGGGGACAAATGCATTGTGTTTGGCGTCGTAGATTTCTTCTTCCAACGCTTCACTATGGTAGTACATATTACCTCTCAATGTTCTCCATAATATTTGTTGCAACACTCCAATCTTTTCGGTATCAATCACACCAGAGATGAATGAAGATGCTGAATGTACATGACTAGTAGCGCCATGCTCCAATTCAGATAAGAGCGCACTCTCTTCTGAAGTTGTTCTCTCGCCTTCGACATTGAAGAACCTATCAACTGCACGGATAGTGTATCTAAGTTGTTTCAAATAATTTTCATTATTGTGCAAAGTATCAACCGAGTCACGCAATTGCACAACACGATCTTCCAAGAGCTGTGAGTTTTCAACCAACTCATCAATATCAGATTGTTGTGGGATTGAGAACTCATATGGATAAAGTTTGATATGAATATCTCTGAAATCCAATTCCTTCTTGAACAATCTAAATTGCCTTTCGACATTATCAAGCTTACGCAACTCTTTGACAAAAGAACGTTGGAACTCAGTGACTTTTGAGTTCAAGTCTCTAAACTGCAAAACATTGAGTTGTCCTACTTTGTAAACAATTGCTCTAGACACTTCTGTGGGGATATATAGCTGTACTAGAGACATGTCCGCAGAACGGAACACGGCCTCTTCTTTTTCCTCTCTGTCGGCCATCTTGATTTCGTTGTTATGTTCAACAGAGTTCAACAAAGTTCAGCACAGCAAAAAAAAAGATATTAGAGCACTAAACTTTTGTATATTATTATTGTATATAACTTTCGTTGCTCGCTGATGCTATTGATGATGATGCTATTGATGATGATAATGCCTGTTGGTTCCTGCCTCTACTACTTCGTCAAAAACATCACCAAGAGTGTCATTGCTCAGAGTTTCGAAATTGTCCACCGTCCCAAAATTTATTATGAGCACAAATACACGACTTTCTTATACAAGTGTTTTGATAAAGAAAAATATAATTAATAATAATCGATAGCACGTGATGTTTATAGCTTAGTCCATATAGTCAATTGCAAATACAATTATCAATAATATAGATTAAGCTAATTGGTGTTATTCTAACTTTTTTTTTCTTTTTATTTTTAGGAACATGACATAAATTTACTATTCGAGGTATAACTTCTTGCCTATCTAAAGAAGAAGTCAGCCAGTGATGGATTCACACTTGAGTTTAGATGGGGTTTACCCCTTCACTTTTTGGTGATGTGCATCATAGCAAAGATATATACAAAATGAACTTCAGATTGATGCAAAAGTTTTTTTTTTTTTTTAATTTTTTTTTTCCATTTTCCATTTTTCATTTTTGGTTTTGTTTTCCATTTCATGTAATATTTTTATATATATATCGTCATAGGCTTATTTGTTTAAATAGATCTGAAAGGGATCCCAATTAACAATGATGTAATAATATGGACAGTTTAAGCAAATACTTAAAAAGACTTTGTGAAATTTATTGTACGCTCCTTCATCTACTGATTACGGCTCCTTCGCCTCCTTCCTTCTTCTCTCCAAACTGTTGTTTTCCTATTTCTTATACATAGAGGCAAAGTAAAAACTAAACTATTTTGTCATACCCAGGCTTCGCAGTCGGCACAAACTTGTTTTCGCTGTTTGTACTACATTGTCAGTTTTGCTAGTACATTAAATCTACTGAAACATTGCACAATATTCCCAGTTTTCCAGCCTGTCCGTTTTTCTTTTTTTCTTTTTTTCTTTTTTTTAGTTTACCTTCCCTTTTTCCAGATATTTTTCGGCAAGTATCAAATAATGCATTTTGACGACGTTTTTGTTGTGTTTGCTAATCGAAGGAGTAAAAAACGAAGAATTAAAAATGAAGAATTAAAAATTAAAAAATAAAAAAAAATTAAAATTGAATTAATTTAAAGGGTTGGTGATGTCATATAGTCCGCTGTTGATTTTGTGCTACCTTCTTTTAGAGGCTGCAAAATAAATAAAAAAATAAAAGAAAGGAAAAAAAAAAATAACATCAAATTATCCAGCTTCCAATCTTCCCTTCCGGCATTCAGTATCAAAATTTTTTTTTTCTTTACAATTTATGTTTATGATAATGTGTTGAGCTTCTGCAATTTTTGTTTGTTGCTTCCTTCTATTCTTCTCTTTCTTTTCTTTTTCTTTCAATTAGTTATTTCTAGTAGAATACCATTCAAGTCCTTGGTATCATAAATTTAAATTCATATAAAGAATCCACGTTAGTAAAAGTTTTTAGTGTGTTGTAGCTATAATGAGCATCATGTTTCGTAATCGCGCTTGACACGGGTTTGCATATTGCTACACAAGCGAGCTTCCCCTGTCAAAGAAAGAGTTTATACATAAACTATACTCTTTGATTTGCGTTTTTTTATTTATTTATTATTTGTATTATTTTTATTATTTTTTTATTTTTTATATCGTTTTGTTTTTTTTTGCTAATTAAATTGTTTTAAATCATATTAGTATCACAAACTTTTCTGGAAAGCAGTGTATTGTCGGAGGTCAATGTGATGAAGATGATGTATACTAGGAGATTTGCTTACCTCGAAGCAACTCCTTTGAGAGCTCCATATTCATTTGACAGTTTCCTTCTTTTTCCTTTTCCTTTTCCTTTTCCTTTTTCTTTTTCTTTTTCTTCTTTTTCTTCTTTTTCTTCTTTTTCTTCTTTTTCTTCTTTTTCTTCTTTTTCTTTTTCCATTCCTTTTTCTTTATATTTTCTAAAATTAATCAGTTTCGTTCTCTCAGTACTTTTGATTCATCCTAAGTACTCCATTTTCCAGCTTTTCTTCAACCTTATTTTGTTTTTAATACATTCACTTATTCGAGACTTGTTCATCAATTACCACATCAATGATACCTAACTTCAAGTTTGTCTTTAATTCCAAACCACAGCCAAAGAAAGCGCCACGAGGGAAACAAGTTCGTGGAAGTTACGAAGAGCTTATACCGCATGTTCGCCACGACATCGAAATGACCAAGGCTCAGCTTCACCAGTATGACGGCAACACTTTATTGAATAAGCTCACTGCTTTGATGGAATCGGACCACGAAAAAATGATCCAACAGCTACAGAAGGAATGCGAACGCGAATGTGACTGTGGATCCGAATCAAAGCGAGGTAAATCGTCGTCATCATCATCATCATCATCATCATCGTCGTCGTCGTCGTCGTCCTATTATGAGAAACTATTTTTATACTTGAATACTCAGCTAGAGGAGCTTTCTAATTTGTTAGGCGTTTTCAAAAACAACTACATACATTCACTATACAATGACAAGATGCTGTCGAAAAAAACAACGCCTTTACAAACCACCAGAAAATACAGCACTTCTGCATCATTCTCCTCCGACAGCTCTACCAAAAGTAGCTTGTCATTGGTGAACTCAAATAATGACCTAATGGAAGATGCTCCTGACCATTTGCTAGACCCAATTTCATACGAAGTATTTACAGACCCAGTCATCACACCTAGCGGTATCACTTATGAGAAAGAAACCATATTGAATCACATGAAGAAAAAGGGAAAATACGACCCTATCAGCAAACAAGAGTTGAGCAAGGATCAGCTATATCCAAACTTGGTTATCAAAGATTCGGTTGAGGCATATAAAAATGATTCAGTGATGAAAAAATTAGATTCAGTACAACTTTAGAAAAAAAAAATAACATAAAGACAAAATCTATTTGTACTGTCTTTATAAAGTCATATTCGCATATATTCTATAATTTAGTTTATTAGACAAATCATTATCGGTGATACTTTTTCGCAAACTCTATATTTTCTCTGCAATCGATAGCTAGTACCTAAAAGCTACATCTTGACCCAAACTTTGACCCAAAATTGGACCCACACATTTTTCCACATTAGTTTTTTCTTTTTACTTCTTTCCACCTGCTTGGGTTATTTTAATCTTCATATATATTTTTTTTATTTCAACATAGTGTTTTTCAGTTATTCTTCTGGTTCTTTTTTTATTACTTCTATTTTAAATTTTTTGCAACTTGTACTACTAAAGGTGTCGCAGCATAGTCAATGGCAAATAATACAACAACCAAAAAAAAAAATAATCAGCTATTGCTACCAAGAGCAAAAAAGAAAAAGAAAAAGAAAAAAAAAGGAAGCCGAAAAGAAAATAGAAAAATATATTATAGTACTGCACACAGTACCAGTAGAGATGATTACTTCCCAAATTTTTTTTTTTTTCTTAAAAAAAGCTGAAGCGATTAGAGATTACCATAGAGAAAAAGTAGTAACGGGCATAGAGTAATACAGCCACTTCCATTCATACACTACATTACACCACACCACACATCATAAAGGCCACTTTAATTGATCGGGATGAAGAACTTGATTGTTTTAAATAGGGGTTACATCAAACCTGAGTCCAGAACATACCCGGATCTACATATAATTGACTCCGTTTACGATACAGTTTCCGATGCCATCACATTCGTCCTATCGTCAGACGAAAGCCCTGTTATTGAAGTGCAACAATTTCACAAGAATGGTAATGTCACTGTATTGGCAAGCTTTGAAGCAAACTCTAAGTTGCTCAGCACCGCACACTTTGTCGATTCCTCACAATTAGTATTTGTCTTTGCCAACGGTGATATTGTTACAGCCACATACGACTCGCAACAACCAGTGCAGGATTACGAAAATGTGGTTATTGAGATAGTCGGAACCATTGATGTTGGTATACAAGCAGCACAGTGGTCAGTAGATGAGGAAACTTTGGCAATGATCACAAATGAAAACAAATTATTGTTATTGTCTCGGATTTTGGAACCGATTACTGAAAAGTTACTTGACTCGGCAGATATTAAAATTACAGATCTGAAGCACGTTTCCGTTGGATGGGGTAAAAAAGAGACCCAATTCAAAGGTAAAGGGTTTAAGGCTTTGGAAAGGGAGAAAGAAAAAGAAAAAGGAAAAGAAAAAGGAAAGAACATCAATGGACACTCGCATGATCACGCACATGGCCACGACTCAGTAACTGAACCGTTACGCGATCCTACAGTCAACGAGGTAGAAAAAGGTTCATTATCGCGCATGGACGATGGAACCGTGCGAATAAGTTGGAGAGGTGACTCCAACTACTTTGCTGTTAGCACCGTCGAGCCCGTGTTGGTTGAGGACTCGGGTGAGATGTATGACAGAAGAGTAATCCGAGTTTTTGATAGAGAAGGTGAATTGGATAGTGTTAATGAAGCAGTCGATGGATTAGAACACAACCTAGGCTGGAAACCTCAGGGTGCATTAATTGCTTCAACTCAAAGACACATTGACGATGAAGATGGGGAAGAGGTTCTTGATTTGGTGTTTTATGAAAGAAATGGTCTTAGACATGGTCAGTTCAATACTAGACTCAATCCAGAAGACGAGGTTGTTCAAAACGTTATTTGGAGTTCGGATAGCGAAATTCTACTCTTACAAATGAATGATCGAGTTCAACTTTGGACATCAAAAAATTACCATTGGTATTTGAAGCAAGAACTATTTGCTGAAGGAATAATTTTCACCAAGTTTCATCCCGAAAAGCCTTCGAACTTTATGATTGGTACTGCCAATGGTCTTCAAATTGTTGATTTGACCCACAAAGTCGTCACCGGACCAACTAGATCTGGAGATGATGTTGGTATGACTTTGGTAGTGGATGGTGCCACTGCAAAGATGACTCCACTCTCAGTTGCAAATGTCCCTCCACCAATAAGCTACAGAGAGTTGGATGTATTGGGAAATATAACTGATCTTGCTGTGAGTAAATCAAATGAAAAGTATGCGATTTTAACAAGTGATAACGACTTATATTTTAGTCAGTTGAGCTTGGAAGAAATGAAAGCAGGAGCTCAACCAAAGGTTGTTAGTCACCTCGATGCAAAGAAGTACATTAACGAAAGCAACGAAGTTGCTAAGCAGATTGCATTTATTAGAGATGACTTTATCGCCGTTGTCATTGACGCACCAATGTATTCACGAATCGTCCTATTTGAAGTTGACGACATCTCCAATCCAAAGATGAATGAATCTGTTGACATTACACCTAAAGTTGTGTTGCTAAAATCGCGTGCAGACTTTGCTACCGTCATCATCGAAACAGTTGACAACAAGATTATTGAATTAAGCTCGACCCAAGATTCAAGAGAAATTACTAGATTTCCTCAATTGTGTCGAGAAATTGAAGTATCATACAATGAGGCAACCGACGAGTTTGAAGCATTTGGAATTTCTCGAACTGGTAAATTATTCCGCAATGAAGTACCTGTGGTTAGTGGTGTTACTTCAATGTTAATCACAGAATCGCATTTGCTTTTCACCACCGTGCTTTCAAAATTATGCTTTGTCCACTTGAATTCTAGACATGAAAATTTCGAAGTTTTCCAAAACTTGTCAAATGAAAATATTCATGACGAAAGAGTTAGACAAATTGAAAGAGGCTCATTTTTGGTGAATACCATGCCAAGCAAGTACTCTGTTGTTTTAGAGGCCCCTAGAGGTAATATCGAAACCATCTGTCCAAGAATTATGGTGCTCACAGCGATTAGAAAGTTCATTTCCCAAAAGGATTATAAACTGGCATTTATTGCTTGCCGTACCCACAGAATTGATTTGGATATTCTACATGATTACGATACCGTGCTGTTCTTTAACAACATTGAACTTTTTGTAAATCAAATTGGCAAGATTGAATATTTGGACCTTTTTGTATCTTGTCTTCACGAAGAAGATGTTACAGCTTCGAAATACAAGGAGACTTTGACCGATGCAGGAATAAACGAATCAGAACTCAAAAAAGAAGGTGAAACTTTGCAACCAGCATTCAAAAAAAAGTTCAATGTATCTGATAAGAACCAAAAGAAGTTTGAAAAATTTGAGGATTCAAAAGTCAACAGAATATGTCAAGCCATCCTTGCCGTGCTTTTAAAACCAGAGTATTTTGAGAAATACATGCAAACTATCTTGACTGCATACGCATGCGAAAAGCCACCAAATTTGGTTGCCGCATTGGAATTGAGCGAGTCATTTACTGACGAGAAACAAAAGGAGACTGCAATCACCCACCTTTGCTTCTTGCAAGATGTCAACAAATTGTACCAAACTTGTCTTGGATTGTATAACGTCAAACCCACTTTATTGATTGCTCAACAATCGCAAATGGATCCTAAAGAGTATCTTCCATTCTTGCAGAATCTTCATGTGCAAACTGACCTTGAGCGTAAATTTTTGATTGATGATTATTTGAAAAACCACGATAAAGCGTTGCAATGGTTGCACGAAATGGGAGATGAGGCATATGAAAGATTTGATAATTATGTTGTGAAGCACGAATTGTATAAACTTGCAATGAAGATATATACTTACGACAAGAAAAGAACTAATGACGTCATGAGTTTATTTGCAAATTACTTACATGATCAAACAAACTTTGGCGAGTCAGCATTGACCTATGAGTATCTTGAGGATCTCGATCTGGCGTTGGAGAACTATATTTTGGCCAAGAAGTGGAGACAAGCTTTATCAATTGCCGAAAAGCCAAACTTTAAAACCAAGTTGATTGAAACTGCAAACTCCTTAGTAGCGACATTGACTGCAGATCATAAATACAGCGATGCCGCAGAAATTGAGTACTATTGTTTACAAAATGTTAGAGAGGCAGTTAGACTTTATTGTAAACAATATTGGTTTGATCAGGCCATCTTACTTGCAGAGCGTACCCAAAATGCAGATCTTATTGAAAGTGTCGTTGATGTGCAAATTAACGAGGGATTTGGTGTGATTGCCGAGTTACTAGCTGACTGTAAGGGTCAAATGAACTCTCAATTGAGAAGACTTCGAGAATTGAGAACTAAAAAGCAAGATGATCCATATGCATTCTATGGTAATCCTGATGATCTTGATACACCTGATAACGTATCAGTTGCTGCTTCTGAAACATCAACTGCTCCTTCTTTTTTCACTAGGTATACGGGTAAAACAGCCGGTACTGCCAAGACAGGTGCATCCAGACGTACCGCAAAGAATAGAAAGAGAGAAGAAAGAAAGAAAGCACAAGGTAGAAAAGGGACAATTTATGAAGAGGAGTACCTTATTAGATCCGTGGGCAGATTAATCGAGAGACTTGACTCTACCGAGCAAGATGCAATAAGACTCATTGAAGTGCTCATCAGAAGGCAAATGAAGGAACAAGCATATCAAATACAAAAAAGTTGGTGTGAGTTGATTGCACTCATTAAAGAGAATATAGATGAGGTACACAATATGAGTGAAAGAGACAGAGAGAGAATAGACGATAATGGAGAGATTTATTTGATAGACGAGATTCCAAAACCAAATATTCGCGAGTTCCCAAAGTTTAGCATCTTAGATTATTGATGCGGATAATAAGGGCAATTTTTAGATATGATTTAACACGATGAGATTGAAAAAAAAAAAAAATTTATGCTATGCAATGCTATAATTATGTAGAAATTTAAATTGATAGATAAACCGAATTACCCCGAGATTTACTTTATTTTTGGTTCTTTTTTTTGGTTCTTTATTCTTTATTTTTTGGTTCTTTCTTTTTTTATTCTTTATTCTTATCTGTTTTTTTGCAACTCATTTTTTTTGATCAAGCTAGACATCTGAAAAAATTGATTCAGTTCGTAACAATTGTAAACATCCCGCAAACCAAGAATGGCGTTTTTTATGGCATCAGTTACAGCCTCTTTTTTGCATTTTGCAAAACAAGCGTGTTTTGAAGGCACATTGGTTGCTGTTCCAAATCCAAAATCTTCTCGACACGTTCCATCTAGCAATACCAATTTAACCAAACACAGACTTTTAGCTGAGTACCTTTTACCACTCAGTAAAGTTTTTCCAGAAGAAGATTCTCTTGTCAGTAGATCCAAGTTGTTTGAATTGGCTTCGAGCGTAGTATGAGTTCGTGCCACCTGATCATCCTGTTCTTCATTTGAGACGCGAATTTCTTGCATTACACACAGTAATATTTCAGTAGACCAACCATTAAAACCAAATACTTCATTTGCTAGTTGGTAAATTGAACTGCTCGAAAATTTTTGAAACCCGCCACTGTTGCCCCTATAGAACTTTGCATCTCGTGTATGTTGCATTTGTTCAAGTTTCGACTGTAGTGTACTGATTTTTGAAAGAGCCCATTCATTGATGATAGTCATTCCTTGGTGTGTTTCATCCTCTCCATCGTTGAAAAAATCTTCTAGGTTTGCAATATCTGGGAATAAAGTCACAGTAGTAGGAAGTAAGCTCTCAGTAGACTCCCTGATGTTATCACCACCATCCTCCAAATCTTGATTATGAGTATGATTGTGTTGATGTAAATCCTGAACTAGCATCAGGTTCTAGTCCATAGATTTCGACGTGTCAGTTACAGAATTAATAACGAAAACAAAATTTATATAAAAAAAACAAATAAAAAATAAATAGGAGATTTTTGCAACACAAAAAGAGACGATTTTTTTTTCAAAATTCACATTTTCATGTGTCCTACCACCAAGTTTGACATACTGAGAGACAGACAACAAAACAACAGAACAACAGAACAACCAAACAACAGAACTACCAAACAAGCAAACAAGCGCATCTTTAATATACCCGCCGACCTGAGCCTCGATATCACACACACACACACACACACACACACACACACACACTCTCTCTCTTTATTTTAAACTTTTCTTCCATTCATTCATTCTTTTATATATTGCATTGCACTGCACTGGATTGAGCTATTATGGAGTATATTAACAACATATTAGGCTCTCAATCTCAGGTGCAGCTGGTAGAAGAGGCCATTCCAACCTTATGCAGCAGACTTCAGCACGCAACTTTGGTCTCGGACAGACGTTCTGCTGTTTTAGGCTTGAAGAGTTTTAGTCGTCAATATCGAGAGTCTGTGGTTGAGCATGGACTACGACCATTAATTTCAACTTTTAAAAAAGACTCGGAGAATATTGCTTTGGCAAAAGCACTTTTAGAAACGTTCTTAATCTTGCTCATTCGTGGAGAAGATACCGAGGAAGATGCAACACGTGGTTGGATTTCCCAGCAGCTGCGACAGCAAAACGGAAAGTACCCATCGCCATTATTGATGGAGGAATTTTCATTGGACCAATTGTCCCTTTGGATCGCTGATGCCATATTGCAAGACCCCGAGATGTTGAGTTTATTGATTCAAGAGTTGACAGAGGATGATTACCACTTGAAATTTTATGCTTTGCAATTATTAGAGTTTTTGGTTCTCAGTAGGAGCTCAAGAGCGAAAGATGTGTTATTGCACGCGCCGACAGCCATGTCTAGTATCTGTGCTGTTCTCAACGATACCAATGAACCCGTACGGAACGAAGCGATCTTGCTCTTGATGGCGCTTGTCAACAACAATTTCAACATACAGAAATTGGTTGCATTTGAAAACACGTTTGAGACATTGTTCAATATTATAGACGAGGAAGGCGGTATTCGAGGATCAATTTTGGTACAAGACTGCTTAACTTTGATTACCAACTTACTTCTTTACAATGCCTCGAATCAAAAGTACTTTATGGAGACCCAATGCGTTCCAGGTCTTACCCGGTTGTTGGATGAGGCGGTTTTTGATGAGCTGGCTCCTGGTTCATCTGGTTTTGACTCATCGGAAGAATTAAACCCAAACTTGAACGGTGCATTGGATGCACCAGTACCAATGGTGTGGACCGAGCAACGAGTGCAGAATATGAGAATCTGTTTGGAGATTGGTCGACTATTAGTAGCTGAGAATAATGAATTGATTATGCAAAATCAGGACAAGCTTTTCAAGGAAGGATTTCATTATGTTATTTTGAAACTTATCTTCTCTTCACTGACCGAAAACTCAGTACGAGCGACTGCGTTACTTACTGCGGCAGATGCGATAAGAGGCAACCACAATATACAATACGAATTTTCCAAAATTGATGTGCCGTATATCGACCCTTGCTTACCCGTGCAGACTCAAGCAAATAACCCACCCGTCCTGGTTCCATTGGCACTACTCAATTGGTGTTTATTTATAAATTCAGTGCATCTGTTTGATGTGAGGATAAGTGCTTCTTATTGCTTACAAGCTTATTTCAAGAACAACCAAGAGGCCAAACTGGCGTTTTTAAAGGATCAGATCAGTGCCTACCACTCGGAGAACTATTACCCCTTGAACGAGGAATCAAACGAGGAATTGAATAAAGAAGAAAAAGAAGAAGAAAAAAAAAAAGAACAAGGAAAAGACAAGCAAGAATACATGGATATGAATGGTCACGGTACAGCAACCAAGGATATTCCTTATGGTAATATTTTCAAGTCTCTTATGGAATACGATGCCGAGGTCAAACTAAACCCATACAAGGTATGGTTCTCAGCGTGTATTCTCATGTATATTTTTGAAGATGAGCCGGAGAATAAAAATATTGCACGAGCTGTTATGACGGGTAATGAAAACTCAGGTGAAGAAGTGATGGCCTCAATTCAAGCAATGTCGGAACTATTGGTGACGACATTCGAAGATATGGATCAAAGAGTCTCGATTGGCTACCTCATGTTGTTGACAACATGGATCTTTGAAGACTTTGATGCAGTAAATGATTTTTTAAATGATGAGTCAACAGTGAAATCAATTTTGGCCTTTTTATCCAATAATACTTCCGAAACAAACTCTATTGTGCATGGAATGACTGCCATGCTTCTTGGTATAGCATATGAGTTTTCATCAAAGGATTCACCCATTAAGAGACAAGACTTGCACGCGTTATTGGTCAAAAGTATAGGAATGGATAATTATGCGCACAAAATAAATCAATTGACTGCCAACCCAGTGTTTAAATATTTTGATGAAACGCTGAATTTTGTATCTGTACAAGATGAAAGTGGTCTTCCCGATGTTTACTTTGATCAGTGTTATGTTGAATTGATGAGAGAGCATATGACGAGGATCAAGAGGGCTTTGTTTCATGATCCTGCAGCAGAGCCCCGTGGCAGGATCTCTTATGAAGTGTTTGAAGAAGTTGACATGAAACTTGCCGAGGTATCAAATAGATTGGAACAAGAGAGAGCCGATTCAGCAACAAAAGAGGATCTGCACAAACTGGAAGTTGAGAAATTGACAACCACAACGAAAGAATTGCAACAAAAACTTGAAGAAACAAATGTTGATTTGGAAAAAGTCAAAGTCGAATTGTCTACATTCCGCGATAAGCACTCAACTTCGTCAAAGGAATTATTGGAGTTGAAAAAGATCAAGGAGGGACTTGAGAAAAATCATCTTGACTATAAAAAGGAATTGGAAGAGACAAAGACCAAAATTTCACAATTAAAATCGCAACTTTCGCTGACAGAAACTAAACTTAAAACCACAGAAGAAGCAAAGAAAAAGTTAGAAGATGGAGTTAATGGCATGACCAAAGACCTATTCCAATTGAAAAAACAAAACTCTGAGTGGGATAACAAGGTAAAAGTTTCAGAGAAAGAGACCAGGAACGTTAGGAATGAAGCTGAGAAAATAAAAAAAGATCTTGAATATCGTCTTCGCAAAATTCAAGAAGAGAGAGATGCAGCAAATAAAGTTGTTTCAGAGTCCAAAGAAGAGATTTCCATCCTTAAAAAATCTATAACCTCGCTCGAGCTGCAACTTGCAAATAAAACTGTGGATGCGAACAAGTTGACTATGGAAAAGGACCATTTTGCAGCAAAGATAAAGGAACAAGAAAAGCAATTGTCTTTGTTGTCGGGGCAATTACAAGAGAAAAGTCTGCAATTTACCGAACTAGAATCATCACTTACAGAAGTTAAGGAGCAAAAAGCATCAGCCGATATTGAGGTGGAGAAGCTTTCATCAAAACTTAAGCGTGCACGCGAGGACTTGATCCACCACGAGTCGGAGATGAAGGAAAAATTGGATAGAGCAAAAGATGATATTGAAAACCTTGAAGAAAAAATCAAAAACTTTGAAACTGAAATTCAGAAGAAAGAGAAAGAACTAGAGAAGCACAATGACCTTGAGAAACAAATAGATCGGCTCAATACTGAGTTAACAAATCGTGACGAAGAAATTAAGAAACATCAGGCTAGTTTATCCGAAAAGGAAAAAGAAGTTGACTCAAAGAAACTTTTAGAAGCCAAGATCTTGGAATTAGAAGGTGAGTTAAAGGAAGCCAAAAACGAAGCTTTAACGCTTAAAAAAGAGCACGATAAGACAATTGAAGATCTTAAGCAAAATGAAAAAACCATTAATGAAGAATCTAAAGTTCTTGTCAAAAAAATTGCTGCTTTAGAGTCTGATAAGAAGAGCTTACAAAATGAAATTAGTGAATTGAAAGAAAAATTGAGCCAATCCGAAAAAGTACAAGAAGATTTGAAGGATCTGAAAAAACAATTTGCAGAACTTGAGAAATCTAAATCCAAACTTGAACTGGATTTGAAAAGTCTTCAGAAAGTACTCGATGATAAAAGTAAACTTGAGCAAGCGACTTCCAACGAGTTGACTGATATTGTGGAAAAATTGAAAAAGGAGAACCTGGCTATGGAGGAAAAGATTAGTGGCTTGGAGAAAGAAGTTGAATCTGGTACATCATTAAAAGACGAAAACCAAGGTTTGAAAACCAAAATTGATGAGTTGGAAGATAAAATCAAAGGCCTTGATACAGATAAAGGAAAGCTCGAAAGTACATTTCAAGAGGTTAAAGTAGAGAAAGCACAACTTGACAAGGAAATTGAAGCCTTGACTGCAGACAAAAAAAGGCTTATTAAAGAGGCAGAATCATTCAAATCTCTTCAAACTGACAATCAAAATCGGTTTGAAAAGCGCATAGATAAGCTTGAAGAGGAAAAAATTGATCTTTCCAATCAAATCGAAAAGTTGCAAGAAGAAAAAGATGCGTACAAGGCAAAACAATTAGCTGATGAAAAAAAGATTACCAATTTGAGTAAGGAAAAAAGTGATGCTTTAAGTCAACTCGAGAAACTCCAATTAGACCTCAAAAGTACCAAAGAAGAAGCGAAAACTGTATCGGACCAAAATTTGGAGTTGGAGAAAAATATTCTGGAGTCGAAAACGAAGCTGGATGCTGTATTTGAAAAGGTAAGCACGCTTGAGAGTAAAAATGCTGGACTTGAAGAAGAAATTAAAAATTTAAAGCAAAGAATTACGTCACTTGTACCCAAATCAGAAATTGATGATTTGATGTTGTTAATGGCAGATTTGGATGAGAAAAAGAACAAGTATGCAAAGAGGTTAAAACAGTTGGGACATGAAATCAGTGATGACGACGACTCCAGCGAAGAAGAAGAAGATGACGAGGATGATGAAGAAGATGAAGATGAGTAAGAAGAAATACAAAAGAAAGGAGAAAAATGAGCTAGTATCGGGTAGTTTCAATATTAATACAAATTGCATTTAGTATATTCATCAATATAGCTATTCTTTATATTTAATGCAGCTAATCAGACCATCAACAAAATCATACTCTAAATTGTATTGAATGTATTATGAATGCCATTGTCACAGATGTTTCTCTGATGAAGATGGTGATGAGGTAATGTATGTTCTTTTTCTCTTTTGTTACCAACAACCCTGCTTTTACGAGTATTGGGAAATGAGGCTTTGGCATATTTTATAGATGAATTTGTACAATTTTATTTTCTTTTTTCTTTTTTCTTTTTTTTTTTTTTTATTTTTTTTATTACTTTTTATATATTTTTGCCCAAGCGGCATTCCATAATATTGAAGACCATACATTGTATTGTTCTTTTCTGTTCTTTTCATCTTTGCCCCATCTTTACTTTCCTTCTGTCTTCAATAGTCTTCATTTCTTTCCACCCCACCTACGGTTTCAATGATCTTATTAATTGATTCATATGACTCGTTCACCAATAATTTAGCACATCTTATAAAGAGTACCACGAGTGTAAATGTTGATATTGTACATAATGATGCAATAGATGCGAAGGATTACGAGGCATTTTATAAGCAGGCGGCTGAAAAATATCAATGTATTGTTATAGGCCCTGGCCCAGGCCATCCAGCCATTAAGGAGGATATAGGTATTATCGGTTGGTTGATCAAGCGCATTACACAAGATGGTCCCGAACATGCTGTCCCTATTTTAGGGATTTGTTTAGGATTCCAAAGTTTATGCTATGAATTCGGCAACGAAGTGTCTAGGCTTCGGAATGTCAAACACGGGCAGATCTATTCAGTCGAGCCAACTGGAGAAAGTGGGTTGTATTTGAGCAAGGAAGGTTTTGATAGTGTACGATATCATTCGCTTCATGTCAAAACACCATTTTCAAGCAACATTGAACCGCTCGCGTATTGCAATGAAATAGATATATCAGATAATGATAACCATTTTAACGGAGACGCCGACGAGAAGGAGAAGGAAAAGGAGAAGGAGAAGGAGAAGGAAAAGGAGAAGGAGAAGGAGAAGAGGAAGGACGATATAAAAGGAGCGTCAAAAATTCTTATGGCTATGAAAATAAGGGATTTCCCATTTTATGGAGTCCAGTACCACCCAGAATCCATTTGTTCTCAAAAAGGTAAAGACTTGGTGAAGAATTTCATAAAGATTGCCAATGAATACAACTCTAAATACCGTCGACTTAAGTGTCCTCTGACACGGGTGTGTGATAGTACTCAAACAATGCTCAGAAATGGCACCTCCAATGATTCCTCCAAAGGCACCTCCAATAGCACCCCCAAAGGCACCTCCAACGGCTCCTCTAATGGATTTACCCATCGATACCAGGATATTCAATTCATAAAACTCAATCTTAATGAGAAGATTACTCCCATAGATATATGTGATCATTTCTACAAAGAGGATGGTGCAGCAAATTTCATTCTTCTCAACTCCGCCTCTACGCCCGGTGAGTGGTCAATTATCGGATTCCCTACTCCTGGAAAAAGCCCTGTTATAACACACTCTGTGGATGACATAAACCATGTCTCAATCTCAACTTACAAGTCCAAAAACAAAGATGTTCAAACAATAAAAGTCGACGGAAAAGAAGGAATGTGGAGTTTTCTTGAAGAGAAATTACGCGAAAAGTTTATCTCGCGTGATGATTTGAAAAGTAAAATTAAGAATTACCATTCAAGAGAAATTCCCTTTTTTGGAGGATACATGGGTCTAGCATCATATGAAGAAGGGCAACATGTAATGATCAAAAAGCTTCTGCCCATTTGTCGTGAAAACACGACAACTCCTGATTTGAAATTGGTTTACGTTGAAAACTCTTTGGTATACGATCATATAACTAAAGAGTGGTTTCTTATTTCCTTGGAGAATTCAGACTGGGCTAAAGATATGAGCCAAACATTGCAATCTATAACACCAATAAATATAGATTCAGTGCCATTAACCGTCAAGGACCTTGCTAAGAAATGCGACAGCAATTTAATCAAGTTTGATTTTCCTTGCTCAGAAAGTTACAAGGCTCAATTTGAAAAATGTCAGGAATATTTACATTCTGGGGACTCTTACGAATTATGCTTAACTACTCAACTGAAGATTGTTTTACCTTCATACATCGAGCCATGGGATATTTACAAGGTGCTTACACTTCACAAAAATCCTTCACCGTTTTCGTGCTTTATGGATTTTGACGACTGTTGCTTGATATCATCTTCACCAGAAAGGTTTTTATCTTGTAAACAAGATGGCACAGAGAAAGTTGTTGAATTGCGGCCAATCAAGGGTACTGTGAAGAATACACCCGATGTCGATATTGCTAAAGCCACAAAAATTTTGAAAACGCCAAAGGAAATGGGCGAAAACTTGATGATTGTGGACTTGATTAGGCATGATTTGTACCAATTCACAGACGATGTTAGTGTGACACAATTAATGGCGGTCGAGGAGTACAAGACTGTTTATCAACTAGTTAGTGTGATTCGGGGTGTTTTACCAGAGGCACCAAACCATTTTCAAGGTCTTGACTTGCTCAGGTATTCGTTGCCCCCTGGGTCAATGACAGGAGCGCCAAAGAGAAGGTCAGTAGAGCTTTTGCAAGATATCGAAGAAATGCAGCTGAATGTTGTAAAAGGTGGTAGAAGGGGTATATATAGTGGAATAGTGGGGTATTGGTCAATTACAGATGATTCTGATTGGAGTGTTGTTATCCGGTCAATATTCAGCTATAAAGATGATGTTGAAAACTCAGAATCAACAAATATTTGGCGAATAGGTGCCGGTGGAGCAATAACAGTTTTGAGCGACTGCAAAGGAGAATGGGAGGAAATGAACTTGAAACTTACAAGTGCATTACAAGCATTTAGGTAGAGAGAGAGGGGAAAGGAAAATGCCAAAAAAAGAAACAAAAAAAAGAATGCAACTATAGAGATTGTAAATATAGAAATAGAGGTACAAGAAAGAGGCAGAGACTTCAGTCTATTTGTGCTGTTGAAAAATTTAATATTTGTAAATATTTTGAGACTCGACATGGGTACTGCATGTAGATGAGATGCGGCGGCCTTACCTTCTAATTTTTTTTTTTTTTACTTTTTATACTTTTTTACTTTTTTTTTTTATACTTTTTTTACTTTTTTGCGCAAAACTTCAATTTTCTGTTGTCGAGAAAATTTCGGCAACAAAGCAAACCTAGTAGTTTTAATCTATATAGTAAATCAAGTTTCAAACTCTATAACAATCATGTCATTCTTTGGATTTGATCCTACCCAGCCTCCAGCTGGGACGAGGAACGATGAAGCGTATGATTTTGAAAATACCTATGACGGCTTAGGAGAGTTAGAAGAGGATGATGCATTCAACTCAGAAACTTTTGGAACCAGCACGAACGAGATTAGAAAGGATTTTGAATTTGGTCATACCGACAATAACACTGGTACCGGCGCTGGATATCAAGCTACTCCTCATGCTTCCCATACTTCTACTGCTGCCGCTGCCGCTGCTGCCACTGCTACTCCACAATCGACTTCAATTAGTTATGCACAAGCTGCTCAAAGTGCACCAGTTAACGATGACGAATTTATGCAAGAACTTTGGGGAGAATCAAATGCTCCAAGCAAATCTGCAGGCGTAAGCACAAGTGCCAAAGGAGATAGCCAATCGTCAGAACGAAAAGTTCTTTCATTGGAAGAGATTGAAGCTCAATTAACCGCAATTGATCAAAGTCAAATGCCAAATTTTGCTCATCAACAACCTGGTCTGTTTCCACCACAAGGCTATGGTGTTCCAGGGATGATGCCTCCGCCTCCCCATATTCCACCACAGCATTTCAATGGATATATGATGGGAGGATTCATTCCACCTAACCAATTTGGTATGCCTGGTATGCCTCCTCAACCTATGCCACCAATGCAGCCACCTATACCATCATCTCAGCCTCTTCCGCATTCTCAACCTGTTCCTCCTCCACCGCAACAAGTTCAGCAACAGCAGCAACAGCAGCAACAGCCACTTGTATCCATACAGCAAGAGAATCAACAGCCACGAAATGCTATCAAAGCCAATGAACAAAATGCTTCTCAACAAGCTCGAACCAAGCCTCAAAAAGTAGACTTGTCTCAATTTCCTGTTCTTGGTTCGAAAGAGGCCACTCAGCAACAGCAACTTGCACAGCATCAGCCACAAGCTCAGCAACCTCATTATCAGCAACAGCAACATCAACAACAACAACAACAGCAACAACATCAAAATTTTTTGAGGGGGCAAGAGAATCAGCAATTCGATGCACATCAACAATCTCCTCGTCACCACCATCAACGCCTTCAAGATCTCTCTCCCGAGGAAAGAGATAAAGCTCTTAAGAGGCAAGAGAAGGTATCGAGAATCATGAGATACTCTGGTATAATGAATCCAAAGGATAAAGATTTTGTCACTAGATTCCAATTGTCTCAGATTGTTACTGAAGATCCATATAATGAAGACTTTTACGCTCAAGTGTACAAAGTTATCCACCCTAAGTCTGCCAATGGTACCCAGCTTCAGGCACCCGCTCAGCAAAACAATTCGATTGCTCAAGCATACTTGGATCACAGTGGCCATAGATTGGGTGGTCGCTACAAGAGAGCCGATGTTGCGTTGCAAAGAATGCAGCAACAGGTGCAAAAAGCGGTTGCAGTTGCCAAAGATAGACCCAAACCCAACCAATTATCTAAAGAGGGTGCGTTGGGTAAGATTTCGTTTGCTAGCGGTAAAAAGCCCAGACAACAGTTGGAAATTATTAGTAAAGCGGCCGAAAGAGAGAAGGAGAACAAGTCGGGAAACAAAGGTGATGATGCTAACAGCAGCAGCAGCAACAACAACAACAAGAACAACAACAATGGCAGCGGCAGCGGCATTGGTGCTGGTGACGAAGACGTAAGGAAATACGGTAGAAAAGATATTCTTGGTATCCTTGAAAATATTATTTCTGAATTGATGAATGTCGAAAGTGAATCAAGAACACTGGTTGATATCGATACTTCCAAACTTTGGGAAGCAATGAAAGTTTTGGAGCAAACTTCTTCTTCTGGTGATCCAGAAAGCGAAGTCAATCCATTCGTTCAATGTTTGAACTACAACAAGATGTTGAAGATCTTGATGAGACTCTTTAAATTCCTCAACAGAGAACAAATCTTGACCATTGCAGCGTTGATTATGTCTAATTTGGAAAACTTGTCTGTGATCAAAAATGGATCATACACTACTTATCCAGATAAGAAAGTTCCTGAGAAAGTACTCAAGCTTGTTGATGCTTATTCGTTAACATTTTCTAAAGTGTTGATGAATGCTGTTTTGGAGTTCAAGTTTAGTGAAATCATTGGCCTTATTGTGATTTTGATTGAGCATAATAATGTTGCGTTTGTTTCTACAACAAAGATTGGTTTAACCATCTTGACTACATTATTATCTCGAGCAGAGTTGATTATCGGAGAAGCGCAAATTTCAGCTACGGACTTGGCGGAATGGTCCTCATGTTATGACGAGTTATTCACAGCATTGGAATCTAGAATTGCTGCTATTTTCCCACCTAATCCAATCGAAGTTGATGATGGATCTTCTAGAGAGAATTATATTTGGCAATTCCTTGCCACGTTATCGGTTGGAGGTAAATTGAGTCACCAGCGGATTATAGTTGATGAATTGAGAGATGAAATCTTTGGAGTGATGAAGAGAGCAAGAGAGATCGATCCTCGTGATATGGCAAATCTTTACAAGAAGCAAAACTTGTTGAACAATTTGAACATGTTTTTAGTCGTTATGGGGCTTGTTGCCGATGAAAATGAAATTAAAGAGCTCTAATTGTTTTTTTTTTTCAAAAAGAATGTATAGTTGATAAATAATAAAACAATTTGAATTATTAAGTGAAAAATTAAAATGTGAATTATAAATATATAAAAAAAAAATAATAAAGTATTAATTAATAGTAAACTGAATTGAAGGACGGGTATACGTATATTAAGTAGCTTTAAGACCTGTGCCATTGAAGCTCATTAACGAATCTTGTGATGAAATAGATGAAGCATAGCCAGATTTGGGCTTCTCCAACTTAAAAGGAGGCAATAATTGCAGCAGCAGCACCACTACCAACGATGGTGGAGCTGTCCTCGATAATTGTTGTTGTTGTTGTGCTGGCGGTGGAGGTGGAGGTGGGAGTGGTGAAACAGAAGAAGAAGATGGATATGGGTAAGAATATGATGGTGATGGATTGACCAGTTCGTAAGAAGCAAGTCTATTTGTGAGATCGTGACAGAGCAACGTTTGTTGTTGTAATTTCTTGCGGAGATTGCGTATTTCTCGTTGTTGTTGTTTAAGCTCGTAGTGGTGTTTGTCTTTGAGTAGCATCATCTCAAATTGGTATATCGACTCGAGATTAGCATCTAAACTTTCCACAGGTTCTGCATCAACAGGTGTGATTACAATTTTGTTTTCAGTTGTATCTTTCCTTACCTCTTTGAGTTTTTCACTTTTCAGGTTAGGTATGGATGTAATGTGGGTTGTTGTTGATTTCTTCACTAGCCGTACCGGTGATCCATTTGCATTTACTTTGAAAGCACCTTCGATTAAATGAAGACTATTGCTCTTTGATTTTACATGTGCTCTTTTGTATATTTGGATATTAGCATCAGTGATTGAGATTGCGTCGGTATCTTTTGTTGGCGTGTGTTCCAAGGATGTTGAAGTACTTATTTCACCCTCACACATGGTTATAGGTTGGTTCAGAGTTGCCAGGCCAGCATAGTGGTCGGAGTTGTGGGAGTTGTGGAAGTTGTGGAAGTTGTGGGAGTTGCATGAGACTTTGGAAATGTGAGATACATGCGAAGAAGTAGATGTAAGTGGTGGTCCGTCCAATTGGTCGAGAAGGCTGGCACATTGTGAGTCCATACGTGGTAGTTGGTTGTTGGCAATGACGGGTTTTCGAGGTGTGTACAATGCAAATATCGAGTCGTTTTCGAAATCATTGATATCTGGTATTGGTTCCAGTGGTGGAATTATTGAAGAATTATCAGTGAGTGGTAAACTAGGCTGGGATGGGGTTGAAAAGATGTTAGTGCCTGCAGTTCTTACATCTGTATATTGGTTGTTGTTGTAATTATTATTATTATTATTATTGCTACTGCTGTTATTGTTGCTGTTGTTGCGGCTGTGTTGATTGAATGATCCTGTATCAGGGGTATGAGGGAGATAATGGTTTTGGTTGTGGTGGTAGACAAGATGATCATTACGTTCGTTTCGTTGTTCAGCTAAAGATACAGGTGTTGAGATAGTGAGTTTTTTGAATAAGTTTCTGGCACTATGGACGCGTTTAATGGTTCTTTCACCTCCACTTGTGGTACTATTGCTATTGATATTTGATGTGAAAACACCTGCTTGTTTGTTTCGTTTGAAAAGCATCTTTCTTATGAATAGGTGTATGTGTATGTGTGTGTGTGTAGGAAGGGGAAGTATAAGTCTTGAATCAAAATATAATCTGGTAAGAAGAAAGGGTTCTCATATATCTAACCAAACGAATACCGATTAAATTGTTTTTAAGCTGAAAGAATTAGGGGTACTCGAGTATTGTCCTGAGGTTGTGGAAAACAAATGAAAGAACCAAGTAATACTAGATCTTCTTTCGTATATATATGTATATATATTTGTATGTATGTATGTGTGTGTGTGTGTGTGTTAGTGAATGAGTGGGTGAGTGCGTTGATTATCTTTTGTTCTTTTATAATGAGGATGGTGGAAGTACCGGATTAGGGAAGAAGATTGGCAACAAAACAGACTCTCTTTCCAAGCAAAAAACAAAAAAAAAAGTTGGGTTGATGACTATTCTATTTAGGAGCAGCTTGTCTAATGTTCGACAATCTAGAACCTAAATAAAAACAATAATAAGGAGAAGAGCAAGAGCAATAACAATAGCTGGTGTAATAGTAAGCGTGATAAGGTGAGGTGGGAAGAGGGGAGGGGGATGGGCGATAACAATTGGATAGTATACTGATTACAATGAGTTAATTAATTACCGGAAATGTTGATGTTATTGGATCATGTAAATTTCTGTAGTGAGGGAACGATGGAGATGAGCGGAATAAGCCGCAACAATGTGGATTTTGGGATCAAATAAAAACACAGGAAATTCAACACCGACTGCATTTTGGGTGATTTTTTTCTTCAATAAAGGAAAAGGAAAAATAGAGGGAGAAAGAGAGATAAAGAGGGAGAAAGAGAGAGGGGGGGTGCTTCCCAAGCCAAACATCAACCAACATTGAGAACAATAACTGAGAACAATTACAAGCAATCTGCCACCAGGTGCCTCCATTCTTGGATCTCAAATCTTGTTTCATAAATACATGTTATGTAATTACGGCACAGTTTAATCATAGATTCAAACTATTTTTAATTGATCAACATGTAATTCAAGATTACAATAGGCTAAACATTGTGAATCAGAAATATATGGAAAAAATTAAAAATAGTAAAGAACAACAAAAATTGATACAATGTTGTTGTTTCTTTTTGTTTTTCTTCTAAAAATATCTAACACCCAAAAGAACAAAACACAACAACAACAACATCTCTTTTTTTGCTAACGTGACTACCTAGAAAGGAAGAAAAGAAGTAATTTCAACTTACAATAGTTGGTTTTGTTTCTTTCCCTTTCTTGTTCTTTTATTTGTCGAAGTAAGGATTAAATACTATGTATGGTTAGGAGCCCAATATGGAATGCCAAAGCAAGAGACTCATTCTGTGCTGGTATCCCGTGCACATACATTTACACCAATAGAAAGAAATACAGACACAAATACAGATAAAAATATACAAACCCAAGCACATTCTAGTTGCTTTCCATACCTCCAGATAGTATATTTGACTCAAGTAAAGTTGGTATTAGACATCTAGAGAGACCCTACATGCACCAAAAAACTTTCAGCAAATGGGTAGGGTGCGGAGAAGGGGCTAAAAATTGTAACAAACACCACCAACTACATATCGTAACCTATAACTTAGAAAGGTTGGGCAGTTTCATCTAATGTTAGGTTTTTTTTGTTTGAATTCATTTATTTCATTTATTTCTCTTTTTCTTAATCTCTATTTCTTTCATTATCTTGTAAACGGTAAGATTGGTAACAACAAGGAATTGATTAATTTAAACTTCTCTAATGTCTGTAGATGTACACCTCTTACTCTACACCCGGCCACACTTTCCTTTGATTAAACGTTGTCGTTCAACAACTGCTTCCTTTTTCTTTTTCGTGTTGTTTTTCTTGAGGTGAGTAAAATAAGATCGACATTCTCCGTGCTCTATCCAGTACGTGGTGTACCATAAAATGACATGACATGTTGTTGTGACTTGGAAATTACCACTTTTTGCCTTTGCTACCGTCTTGTATTATTTTTAGTTCTTTTTTTTTCTTCTCCTTGTTAAATATAGTATGTTACTACGGAAGTGATGGAGGGAGATATCACCATTATTGATTGCTACTGTTGTATACCAATTTTTTACCAATATTTTGTGGTTCACCAATGTTTTGCCAATGTTGTTGTGTTTTCTTATTGTGGAATTTTTCGAAACTTTGGCGTGGGAACGGCGAGCGGTGCCAGTACGAGAGTTATATGTTTATGTTTACTATTTTAATTCAATTAATTTTTTTTTAAAGGCTTGAGCGGAAGAAAAAACAAAAGCGCAGAATATAAAGAACTAGCCGCTGAGTTCCATAGCCATTAGCCATAGCCATAGCCATATCTATTTCCAATTTTTATTATCCTGAAATTTAGCACATCAATCTCAGAAACTTATCATCATCATCATCATCATCATCATCATCATCATCATCAACTTCCATGGTACTTCCTGCTCAACTTTCATTTTCCTTTATTTTTATTATATATTTTTTTTTCATTTTGCTTTTATAACAAAGTTAAGAAGGATCAGAATGTATCATATGTTTCAAAAGCTTTTGCACATAGACCAGAAATCAAAATAAAATACTAAAAAAAGATTTGAATATGAGAGACAAATCAACTCCGTTCAATCCCAAACATTCCTTCCTACAAGTTTTGCATTGCGGCGCACCTTTGTTTGACTCGTGAGGCCGACGAATCCGCTCAAGTCAGGAGATATTGTATTACTTTAGGGCTCGACTTTGCCGAAACATCCTATGCGCGGCTTTGATTTGTTATCGATTTTTAAGATTCTCTTTTAAGATTCTCTTTTAAAACTACATTTGCATTAAAGAATGGCAAAATATAACGCGTTGTATTTTGTATTTTGTATTTTGTATTTTGTATTTACTTGATATTCGCAATTGTTGTTTAAAACTTGCGCGTGGACATGACGTTTGAGATTGCAACATCATGGCATTGAAATTATTTCAGTATCTCTACACATTCCTTATGCACTCTTTTGCCATAAATTTGCAAAAACACAAATGCAAATCACAATTAAGAAGAACCATAAGAGTTTAGAGAGAAGCAAAATCAAAAAAAAAATAATATAATAAAAGAACAGTAATGCAAGAAGCTGGAATGTTGAAAAATTTAAATGTATTTTTATCCTTATTCCCCAGAAAGACAACTGATTGATACCAGGGGATATCATTAAACAAAGAAAAAAAAAAGAGAAAAAGATATATCTGGGAAGTTGACTGGCTCACAACTCTGAAATGGTACCTTGCATTGTAGATTGATAGTAAAGACTAACTTTTTATTTTAGTTCTCTCATTCTCATTCTTTCTCTTTTTTACTTTTGTAAACAAAAACGCTGGAGTAACATAACTTAGTTAGAATAGTTAATGTTAGATTTCAATCATTGTAGAATATCATCGGTTTGTTTGGTTCATTAAACCTTGCTGTAAACATATATATATATAAATATATGTATATAAATATATACTTTAATACATTGATATCTCACAAGTATAAATCACGTGATCCATATCAATTGTCTGTTGGACAATTTCACAAAATGACGCAGAATAGAAAAAAGGGACAAGGACTAAAAGTGAGAAAGCTAAAACATGAGGAAGAGAAAATTGTAGGAGCCAGGTCCTTAACCACCAGGGTGATTGCAAATTCAAACTGGCTTTCACTAAATAGATTTATACAAAGAATTACAACCAATCCTTTCACATTATTTGTACAAACGTTAAAATTTTTCATTTCTTTTTTTTTCTTCATTCTTTTCCTTTCTATCTTTTGTTGGTATATCTGGGTTTAATTGAAAGAAGAAAAAGAAGAAGAAAAAAAAAACAGAACAAAATTGTTTTCAAATTACAAGTTGTGGTATTGATTTCAACTTGTTCCCTAGTGTTGTGTTTATATTTAAAGTGATTAAATTGAGGAGAAAAAAAAAGAGACAACCAATCCAGTTTCCGTGTTTCCTTTGCTTTCAAGTATACAATCCAATCTAAATGTCAAAGCATATAGAAGTATCTCCTCGAATACAATCCGTGGCATCTGCTACACCAGATGCGTCACAAGACCCATCACAAGACCCATCACAAGGTTCGAAACAGGAGTCATCCCTAAATGGGTTAACGATTGAACAGATTCTCACTCATGGATACGTTCATGGTCACATACACAAACATGGAGACCATACCCACATTCATGGCCACATCCACAACCATGACCACGATCAACATTTCAAGTATCAACAAGGCTCACTACCGAATAATTTTCAAGCTAGCGGAAATAATAATAACAACAATAATAATGATAATACTGCTAGTAATAGTAGCATTTCAAGTTGCAATGCCAATTTCCACAACCCTGATAACAGCAGCTATGAATCGGATGAAAAATTTTGTAATGAGTTGGAGAACTTTGTCAATTGTGAAGATGTATTTTGTGATGACTTGGACGACTGTTTTTTCTATAATTGTTTTGACGGCAACAACAACAACAACAACAACAACAACAACAACAATATCAATAACTGCAACAACATTTGCAACAGCAGCAACAATATAAGCAGGTCATCGATTGCATGCAATGGAATGCAGTGCGACCAAGTCTCGAATGGTGTACCAGGAGTCTGCTGCAACAATATTAATTGCACCAATATACAGAGACCTATTACTGGAGGCAATACTTTGGCAAGTGCGGTATCAACGGAATCAAAAGATGGATCATCTACTGCTGACAGATTACAATGTTGTAATGACCCACACTGTTTGAATCTAGACTATAATCTGGGTTCAGGATCGCAATCATCTCAACATTCTCAAACATGCTATGATCCCAATTGTACCATTGGTTCTACTTCTACAATAGGGACAACAACAGCCCCAACAGCCCCAACAGCCCCAACAGCTTCAACAGCTTCAACAGCTTCAACAGCTTCAACAATATCATCCTTTATGCACTCAGAAGAGGATAATCTATGCAATTTACAAACAGCCAAAAGGCCCTTGTTTGAAGATCTCATCAATAATGTACACCAAAATATGCAGCTTCAATTCCCCAAAATTGGTGGATCATTCAGTAGTGGGCAGAAAGAAACAGAACCGCCTGCGAGAAAAAAATTGAAACAAGAGAAAAATGGAGGCACTAATGGGGAAAAAGGAGGAGATGGAAAAGATGGAGGAGAAAGGGGAGGAGAAGAATGGGGTAGAGGAGGCAACAAGAACGGTATTAATAGCGGTGCTAATGATCGAACTATCAGTAGTGGAGGCAATAATTCTTTATTTCAACTTCATTTTCCTCATGAATGCCATGCAACAGACGTGGCAGAGTCATCCAAACACCATCACGTGCACCAGTCCTGTTTCCACACTACAATTCCTAACGATATTGATTTTCAAAACTCGAGTGACGAGAAAATGTCAATTTCAGATTATGAATTCATGGTTCGCTTCAACAATTTCAACAATTTGATGAGTAACACCGGGTTTGTCGACGGTGGCAGCGACCATGTCAACGGCAATGGTAATGGCAATGTTGGCAATGGTGGCAATGGTGGCAATGGTGGTGGTGGTGGTGGTGATGCAAATGGTAATTATTCCAATACTGAAAGATTGATAAATTCAAACCTTGAGAACGAAGAGAATGAAGCTCAAAATAAACAGCTTTCACAGTATCCCTGTCAATGGGAACGGTGTTTTAAAAAGCTTAGTGATGAAAATTTCATGAGCCACATGAATGACCACTTGAGCCAAGAACAAACTACTGGCAAGCACCCCTCATCTTTTCAATGTGAATGGAACGATTGTAATTTTACCGATTCGAGTCTCGACGCCTTGCTTGGACATCTACAATCTCACAAACAATCAAATAATGCTTCACACTATCCTACAAACACTTCAAACTACAACTACCCTGCAAACTTTTTAAGTCCTATATCTTCATCAAGCCCGCACCCGAATAGTGAGCTGCCGAAAGACCACCATTTCAGTCTTCCCTCGCAAAACCACCACCACGTTATTCACGATGTAAACATTACATCAATGCAAATCAAACCTAAAAAAATTAAGACTCCTATCTCAAATTCATGCTGTATCCAGCAGTCACCACTACCATCTCAAATAGTACCAACAGAACCAACAGAACCAACGGCACGAACAGTGCCAACAACAGAAAAAGTCACATCAAACATTATTACAAACCAAGAAACGAGAAAGAAGCTAAACAGAATGATGGCAACAAAAACATCGCACTGTTGTCATTGGGAGATTGGGGTAGATCAAGATGGGAAACCTGTTTCGTGTGATAATGTGTACCACTCTGAAGGCGATCTTCAACAACATATTATCGAAAACCATATTGGATCAGGCAAATCTTCCTACAAATGTTGCTGGATCGGTTGCGAAAGACACAATGGTAAGATCTTTACGCAGCGACAAAAGCTTTACCGACATATCCATACACACACAAACTATAAGCCATGCAAGTGCCCTGAGTGTGGAGCAAGTTTTGCAGTTGAGTCAATGTTGCAACAGCATCTCAGAACTCATTCGGGCGAAAAGCCTTTTGTGTGCAATATATGCAAGAAATCGTTTGCCACGAGCAGTTCCTTATCCATACATAATAGAGTTCACACAGGAGAAAAGCCCTTAAAATGTAAATGGCCTGGATGCAACAAAAGCTTTAGCGAAAGCTCAAATTTAACAAAACATATGAAGACACATACAAAGAACATCATTGTACGACCAATGTAATTCTGCACGAAGAAAATCCATTAATTTCAAGAAATATACCTTCGCAGTTTATAGTTTAACATTTAATAGTCACATTTTGTTCTATTTTTTTTAAATTTTTTTTTAATTTTTTTTATTTTTTATTTTTTTATTTTTGATTGTTTACTTTTTCTGTAATGCCCGAACTTTGCTTTAAACACAGCACTGATACCGGCATACCATTGCTAACAGTTGCTTTCAACTGGGTTTTCAATATTCATACTGTTGAACGGTCTTTCTTGACTTTTCTGGTAGTCACATGGTAGCGTACACATTAAAATATGTGCATTTTCTGTATGAAAAAAACTTACATATAAATATATATATATGTATATACATATACACATGTACACATGTACATATACATTAATGAGAAAAGACACACTCACATTTTGGTTTTTTTTTTTTGCGCACAAATTTGCGCGACATCAATTATGAACCATCAAAAAATTTCATGTTCTCAAACCTTAAACATTAACAAAAGGGGGTCAAACAACAGTTGGGATACTTCAAAAGAAAGTAAGGAAAAAAAATAAATTTAATCAAGGATAAGATCAATATCCACTTTAACTTGTTTATCTCAATAAAGCAAAAAATACAACTTACATTAAAATGAAACCAACAAGCACGTGTCTCATCGGTATTATTAAAGCTCCAAAACCAGAACTTGTGCGATACTCGATTCCAGACATAAAGTCTATTCTGGTCAAAGATCTTCCTGGACGTGGATTTGGTTCGGGAAATTACTTTATCCCAAAGACTAAATTTAATCATTGGCCGGTATATAAAAAAGTACAAAACACAAAGATCCAAACGGAAATCAAACGTATACAGGGTGATCTTCAACAACTTAAACGTGACTTGTTGAAGTTTGACCCGGAGTTGGTAATTACTATGAACCAAACAGCTGGAATCATGAATGTTAAAGGTGATGTTGTAAAGCAACTAATGGCATTGTTTGAAGAGCAACTGGCGAAAGCAAAAAACTAAGGGTATAACAAAAAGAAAGGAAAGAATCTTCTTTTTTTTCCTTTTATCCCTTTCTTATTCAACTGGGGCAAAGAGAGTATAGGCTGGTTCAGGTTACTTCAGGTTTGACCATGATAGAACAAGTTTGTTGTAATTTTAGTTGAACCAATATCAAGTTACAAGTTTGGTTCTTCTTCTTTTCATTGAATCTTTTTTTTTTTTAATTATAAATATATATATGTATATATTATAGTATTGTAAATAGAAAATACTTATTGGAGGTTAGTGTGATTTTTGGCTACTCAATATGGATATAGTTGTAACATATTTCCTTCAAAACAGTGGTGCATTTGGGAATTTTAATGTACACAACGATTAGTTGACACTGCCATTCTCTGATGAAGGCGTACTCAATTCTGATCCACTACCAAAAGCCAACTGTCTGATAGACACCATCCATGGATCATTGAGCAACTCCACTGCACTTGGTCTCTTTTTTGGATCATGTTCAAGGCATCTCGAAACAAAACGTCTTCCTTCTTCGCTCAATTGATCAGGGGAGGGTAGTTGTGGTTTATGACCAGCAGCAATGTGGTACATAATAGCCCACTCGTTGTCAAGATTGGCCCATGGTCTTCTACCAGTAGCCATTTCCAACACACAGCACCCCAATGACCAAATATCGACTACTCCACTTCGGTCGCCAGAAGCACCGGTAATGACTTCTGGGGACATGTACATCGGAGTACCGGTCATAGAGTTTAAATTCTCTTGATTGTTATTACCAGCACCAGCAACAGCGGGACGAATGGATTGTGTAGAAACTCTTGTTCTCCCACTATTGGCAATCACCTTGGCTGCTCCGAAATCAACAAATTTAATAACACCATTATGGTCAAGAAGTATGTTTTCTGGTTTAATATCCCTATGCACCACACCAGATTGATGCAAGTATGCCAAACCTTCTAACATCTGAAGAGTGTATACTTGCAACACCATCTCGTCTTCAATACGTCCATGAGTGAGCAACGATGCTAGAGAGCCTCCTTCACAAAACTCCATAAAGATATAAACTTTGTCACGATGCACTTCTACACCAAAATATTGAACGACATTCGGGTGGTTGAGCATTTCCAACACCGTCATCTCTTCTTTGATCTGTGGAACTATGCTCTTTATGGATTGGCTATCATGAAACCTAATCTCCTTAACGGCCATTATACCACCAGTGTCCAAATTCACAGCACAAAATACTTGACCAAAAGTACCTCCACCAATATATTTACCTTTCTGCCACCTAATTGAGACACTGGAAAATGAAGAAGCCAAGAGTGTAACAAATTGATACTCCAGATCACTATTATCAATAACTTTTCCAGTCGACTGGTATTCATTCAGCAACTCTTCCCTATACTTTTCAATTTCGGCAATCTGCTGCATAACTTCTTCACGGTACAATTTGTGTGCATACTCATCGTTCAGATTCTCTATATTTCCCCTTTGAGATGACCATTTAAGCAACTTGTTCTTTTCAGCTTCACTTGAACGAGCACCCATAATATCAAAATGGGAAATCAACAACGACATGCATCGCGCCACCTTCACTTTCAATTTACTAAATTGCTCATCATTCAAGAATAATATATTGACTCCTCTAGTCATATCCATGGCAAACTCTAATGCCAAAACACACCATCTAAAGGTTTTCCTGTCCGTTGGAATACAATCATCACATATGAATTTTACCCAGTCAATGGCCAACTGGATCAACTTCATGATGACTGCCGATTTCCTTGAAGCGTCAAGGTTCTTGGCTGCATTCTTACCGTAATCACGCGCAAACACAAAATAATTATTGATAACAGCTTGATAATCACCCCTTGTGTCCAACTGTTTGAATTGATCACGGGCTATCCTAACCGAATCCAAAACAGATAAACTCATACGAAAGAAAGCTTTGTTCGTTTTTGTCAACTCCAGATGAACCTTAGCCAATGAACATCGCTGTTCAATTGGCTTCATTCCACCTCCAACCATTAGCACATCGCTTAATAAATCCAAAAGCTTGTTACGTGTCTCATGCATCTCGGTGTGCGGAGATTTGGTAACCACAAGGAGTTGTCCATTCTTCAAGTCGGTTATGGGAACAGAGTCAATCGTAACATTAACAACGGCACCTTCCCAAACAATGGGTTTCATTGGGCAAAGTGCCATAACATAAGCGTATTTAGTAGGGTCCTGTAATTGCTGATCTTGCATAATCCAGCCATCAGTAGGTTGGATCAAGGAAAGTAATTCAGAGAATGCAGCTTGTGTCGCGCTTGGGTCCAACCCCACATAGTCACCATTCAAAATTTTCAAAATCTCATGCTCGTTGCCCTCAAGTTCAGCACTTGCAAAAAAATAAGTACCATGTGCTTCAACCGTATTTGTATACACCAAAAAATGATTTGTCGCTTTCAAGATATCAAGGAGGATCTTTGTACTATTTTGATGCGCGGAAACAGGAATTTCAAATACCAATGAGTTGGAGAAGGACCTAGAAATGTCTCCAGTGAATCTTGCCAATTTTCTTCGAGTTTGGCCAAAATTGTCCAAAGTAGCACTGTACCATCTTACCAAATCACGAGGATCACCGCTATACGAAGGGGACCTAATAGCATGATTGAAATATGCCAATAATCGATGGTTCAATCGCAGTGTCAAATTGGCCACTTCCTCTGCGACAACAGCTGACCCACCATCTACAAAATAGCCGAGTGATTTAAGGAAAGTCCATGCTTCTTCAAGTTCTTCGGGTTCTTTAAAAGTTCTGAAATTTGTTGGCGACCTCGAGCTATCAAGAAGCTTTTTATTCAAAAGCACCAAATAATATCGAATCGATCGTAAAATAACAGTATCAAAATCGGCAATTTCGTTATCAAACAAGTCTCCAAGAAGCCAGTTCTTGGAAGGGTCTGGTCTCTTATATTCTTGAATCCCCAGCTTGACTTCTAAAGCAATTGTAATGTACGATTTGAAATCTTCAAGCATTTGATCAATCATCATTAATGTTGGGTTTTGCAATTTTATGGCGTAGCCTAATCGTACAATAATAATTTCTTTAATCAATTTGATTGGTATAACACAGATTTGAATCAAGTCATGCAAGTAGTCTGGAAGTTTCATAATTTCAAACATGTGGCCCAATCGAATATATGTTTCTTTTGATTTAATCATCCAAGGAGAAATGAGTTTGAATATTCGCTTCTTGAAAATGGTGTGCACATCCTTTTCCTTCATCAACCTCTCAGCAAGAGACTTGTGATCCTCATCAAAGATTTCCTTGACAATCTTGCTGCTAGAGTCTGGTGATGTCGCAGATGCATTTTCTGGATGAGCTGGATTTGAATGAAACTCTACTGGCGATTTAGTAATATCGAGTTCGTCGTTTCCAATCCAAACTCTTAATGTTTCAGTTTCGCGATTGATACCATCGGTAATTGTAAGCCATGCGGTTAATGCATCTAACCTATTTTGGAATTCCTCACTTCGACAAGCAGGCTTATCACTTCGCATATCTTCAAGATTCCTCCACAAATTGCATGCCTCGTCGTATCGATTCAATATCGACTCGACTTGTTCTCTAATTGAAATGCCACTGGCACTACTATAATCCACTTCAAACTGCATGATATCATCAATCAATTGCTCAACCAAAGTACGCCTATAAGCAACGATTTTTCTTTGGTCATCTTCGGTTCTATTAAACATCTTTGCACGTATCCCAATCCAAATATTTTCTTTAAAAGTGGTATGAAAATACCTCTCCAATGGATTATCCGGGTTATTGTTATTTATGAGCTTGGTCTTTTCTGATCTAACAACATCACCTGTTAATACCGAAGTTAACATTGATTGCCAATCCAACCGTTCAATCACCGCTGGGTCATCGGCTTTTTGGTTTTTAAAATTTGTAATTTTGGTTAAATTGACGTTGGAATTTTTCATTAAGGAGAGTGCCATACTATAATCGATCTGATACTTGTCTTCGTCAATAGCAGCTAACAAGGTTGCATTCTCGCTGTTTTTGTTTGACATGCCTCGATTCCCGTTTCCGTCAACATAGTCGTCATCATCATCGTCATCTTCATCATCGGAGCCGTCTTCATCTTCCTCTGCAATGCTCTTAGCCCCACCATCATCGTCTGCACCAGTAATTCCTTTGGTGTAATAATCATCCACGGTCTGGTTTTTAAGTTTTCTCAAGTATGACTTTTCTTGTGCTAAATATTGGGCATCTAATTGATGTGAATTATACGATGATGACGAGTGAGTTGCTGTTCTTGATCGTGTTCTTATCACCGAGCCACTTGGAGAACGGCTGACCGAGGGCTTGGTCATCGGAGGAGCGCCTATGCCTCCACCAACACTACTTCCACTGCCACTTCGCGATTTTGTTTGAGGGCTTGCTGGTTTCTTATTACCCAAAGCAAGTGTGCTTGCACCCGGTTGTATGCCAACTTCGTTATTGCCATTACTAAGCGATCTTTTCACATGCAGTTGTGAATTCACAAGCGGTACGGCATTGCTTGCCGTCTGAGCACGCAACAATGGAGGTTGTCGACTAGAAGCAGCCGATGACGTGGATGATATGCTAGCAAAAGAGGAACCTCTGCTTTTGTTGGACCCGGTGCTGTTTTTTCTAGAACTAAATACAGAGTTTTGAAGGTGAGCTTGTCTTGGTGATTGTAGCTGTTCTTTTATGTCCTCTATAGGTGATACATCTTCCAGCACTGGTACCAGCAAAGTATCTGAGTTGTTTCTCGAGCCTTGCTCGTGATGCTCACGTGGCTCATGTGGTTCATGTGGTTCATGTTGGTGATCGTTTTCTGCTGCCTCTAACACATGTTCTGCAAGTTTTATCGAGTCACTTATAAACTCGTCTAGACCAGATTCTCCCATTCTTCAAAAATTAATATACCTGCTTGGGCCTTTATATGAGCTCAAATTTGGATATCTATGTATGTGTATATGTATGTGTATATGTATGTGTATATGTTTGTATATATATATACAATAATAATTATAAGTTTATCTAATGAACGAAGTCGTGTTGCTAGAATCTGCAAGATTTGGAAATCTCCTCTCTTTCTCCCTTTCTTCCCCCCTGAGGGTTTTGGCAACAGATTTGAAGATAATTATTTTTATTTTTATTTTTTATTTTTTATTTTATTTTTTTTATTATTAGTTGTTCCTTTTTGTTTTTTTCCCCTTCTCTTTTTCTTCTCTCCTTCCTCTGATCCTTTTTAATCATTCAAATATATTAGGGCTGCGCGAATATACTTGGATTTAACTTACTCACCCAGTCAATCCATATCTCTATACATACTTTACTTGACAGTTATAACCACACGATGATCGAGATACAGGCAAACGATAGATTGGGGAAAAAGATTAGAGTAAAGTGTTTACCCACTGATACAATTGGCGAGTTAAAGAAAGTTCTTGCTTTGCAGATTGGTACTCCATACGAAAAATTAATCTTGAGAAAAGGTCATCAGGTTTACAAAGATCATATCACGTTGGATGACTATGAAGTTCACGATGGATTCAATTTCGAGCTCTACTATTCATAAATTATTGAGCTATGGAAGACAAGAGGAGGAGATAACGAAAATTTTTTAGTAATATTCAAAAATTGTTGATTAATACAAAGTTCTATAGAATGCAGCGAAAGTAATAAGAAAAAATTAAAAACAAACTGTTGAAACGTCGAAAAAAAATGGAAAAGGAAAAGGAAAAATAAAAATAAAAGTAAAACATTAGGGATTGTGAAGATGAAAGGAACCAAAAAAAAATGGGGGAAAATAATACTCATATAACAGATCATAGTTTGTGTGGAGCAGTTGTTTGAAATCACGGGCAACTTATTATAATAACGTGCAAAAACACCCTATAAAAATACCTTGTAAAACTCTACAAGAAGTATTCAACGTGTTGTCTTTTTGGTCTTTCTTGAAAGTATGCAGCAAAAAAATCAGAATTGTTATTTGACGGCAGATCTAATAGATCGTTATCGAAATTGACCCCATTAACGCTTTTGCCATTGATTGTATCTTCGTCATTTTCCTGTGAAGCTTCAAAAATATTGAAATATTGACCTGGTAATACTCCCTGTTCAATTTGGGTTCTTGTCTTGTCATACATCGCTACTCCACTATTTAGTACATTATCGGGATCACTCATATCATTTGAGTGCAAATTTGCTTTTTGTGTATAACATGAGTGTGTGATTTCCAACACACTTGCCTTGTTGCCGCATCGATAACAGTAGTTTGGCGCTGACCAAACAGTCAAACATTTACCCTTCCAATAACTGGTATAGCCTTCATTGCACAATTGGTGTGCTCTGATCATTTGCACCAAATTATTATCGTGGCAAAACTTGTTCATTATATCACTTCCAAAGAGATAGCCTGCACCTCTTGGGCTCAGTTTGAAATCCGTGATTTCAACATCCGGATCGGACCACACCAAGTCGGCCATTATACCATCATGAGGTATTTCTCGAAACCTATCCACTGCTCTTATTTGATCAAGTTGTTGACAGCTTGGTGAGAGACCTCCATGACATGCAAAGATTGTGCCGTCAATCGTGGCACCCAACGGTAAATAGTCAAATAAATCAGTGATATATGTCCAAACATCAGCAGATCCGCTATACTTGTTGAGCACTTCAGTGTAGAACCCGTAATTTGTAGTGATTGTTCTTGACTCGTGGTTCCCTCGTATAAGACTTATCCGATTCGGATACCGTAGTTTCAACACCAACAATAATGAGATAGTTTCCACGGAGTAGTACCCTCGGTCCACATAGTCCCCTAGAAAAAGATAATTTGTGTTTGGCGGTGAGCCGCCAATTTTGAAAATCTCTAGCAAATCATGGTACTGACCATGAATATCGCCCACTACGGAAATAGGCGATTGAAGCGAAATTATATTGGGGTCTTGTAATAGTTGAGTCTTTAATTGATGGCAGAGCTGATGAATGGTTTCGGGTGGAAGGATCTTTGGAGGTTTATGATCAAGTAGCTGCTCTAGACAATAGTCCAAGTCGGATATGGGTATACTGAATGGCACTGTCATGAAGTCATATAACACTTGTAGTTTTTAACGAAACCAAAGAAAAAAAAACAAAAAACAAAAAACAAACAAAAATATTGAAAAAAAAAATAGATGCTGTGATAATTAGAAATTTATAAGTAAAAATATGCAGGGACGGTATAGATTAAGTTGAGCAGAGGCCAACTAAAAGTTAAATAATGGCAGCCAACAGGTTTTTTTCAGTTAATCAATTTATGGTTCAATCAATCAATCAATCAATCAATAAACCAATCAATGTTATCCTTTTTTTTCTTTAAAAAAAATCAAGGATCAAATCTGTGTTCAACCACGAATCTATTATCCTGTAGATATTTCCCTGTCGCTTGATTGGTATATCTTTGTTAATTTTAAAAACAACAACGACAACAACAACAAAGATTGTTTCAACTGTGTGCTATTTGTCCCTTTTTTTGGCAATTTCAAAAAGGCAACAGAATAAAAGATTCTGGTTGATAATGATGTAGAATAATTATTGTGTTCTAGTCTATCTATTTTTTTTTTTTTTTATTGTTTTAGTTTGTTTTTTTTTCTAATGTAGGTTAGTACTACTATATCGGCAATTAGTGCTGGTGGGGCTTATCAGAGTCAAAAAATTTAATTTGTACATATTTTGTTTATTACAATTTAATTTTTGTAAACAAAGTTTTACTGTAACATCAAGAGCAGGGGGGAGGGGACGGAGACTGGGACAAAACAACAGAAAGCAAAAAGAAAAAAAAAGAGAAAATTTGAGAATTCCGCCGCTGACGAAAAAAATTTTGCGCTTTTTATTACGCAAGGATGAACTCGATGTTGTATCCTGTAGTTGTGTACAAAATCTTCTACAACGTGGTAGTACAAGGCTGGCAAAGTGACGTGCGTATATATATATTTATATATTAGTAGATATGTATCTCATCATTTTATTCAAGAGAATATATTGAAATAGCTTCTCAACCGCTACTAGAGGTTCATACCAAAAGGTATGGATCCTGATACCTATTTTCTTTTCTTTTTTTTTTGTATAAGGAGTACTCCATTGTAGTTATTACTCTCTTAGTTTTTATGAATACCATGGGCTCAAAGAGTGTGTAATTGTCAACATCAAATATTACGAAAAGGAAAAGAAATGGAAACAGAAATAAAAATAGATACAAAGATAGACTAGTAAAAAAAAAACCTAAACAAATATACTGATCAACTATTTCTAATACAATGCTCCAATACTGCAAGTCCTTCCGTGATGTCACCCTCAGGTATATTCAATGCTGGTACAAGTCTCACTGTATTTAAGCCAGCAGTGATAATTAAAAGCCCATTCTCTCTACATTTCTCCACAATCTTGTTGATATCAACTTTTTCATCAAACTGCAACCCCAAAAGCAAACCTTTACCTTTAACTTTCAAAATCTTTTCCGGAAATTCGTTGGCCAATTTTTCCAACTTATCGGTAAATAAATTGGATTTTTCATTCACTTTAGCCAAGAACTCCTCATTTGCAATTTGATCAACAACGTAGGATCCAATTCTTGAACCCAACGGGTTACCACCATATGTAGTACCATGATCTCCCACAGCTAATGCATTCTCAATTCTCTCAGTGATCATTGTAGCTCCTATGGGGAAACCATTACCCAATGCTTTTGCCATTGTTACAATATCTGGATGCGCTTCCTTAGGGAGGTGGGAATGTGCCCAAAGCTTTCCTGAACGACCCAACCCACATTGAATCTCATCATATATTAAAACAACATCGTTCTCGTCACACAACTGTCTCAACTGCACCAAAAACTCGCCATCTATAGGATTGACACCTCCTTCACCTTGAATTGGCTCTATAATCACCGCACATGTCTTATCTCTCGATATAAGCTGCTTAACGCTTTCAATATTATTAGGCTTGGCAACATTGACTCCAGGAATCAACGGAGCAAACGGCTTTTGGTACTTGGGATTGGGTGTTAATGATAATGCACCAAGTGATCTACCATGGAATGAATTCTCAAAAGTAATAAACTCCACTTTTTCTTCACTTCCCCCACTCACCATCTTACCGTACTTTCTAGCAAATTTCATGGCGGCTTCATTTGCCTCCGTACCTGAATTGCACAAGAAAACTCGTGCGGCATCACTCATACCATCTAATTCCCGTGTCTTTGTCACTAGCTTATTGGCCAATTCCCCAGCTGGTAAGTTGTAGTACAAGTTAGAACAATGCAAAAGTTTCTGCGACTGGTCTTGAATGATTTTGCTTATTTCTTCATTGGCGTGTCCCAAACATGTAACTGCAATCCCGGATGTAAAGTCTATGTACTTACGATCCTCCAAGTCATAGATATGCGAACCTTTACCATGGGTAAGTACAAGATTTGGACGAGCATACGTCGTAACAGTGTACGGTTTCGATACAGTTTTGATGTATTCGCCAGAGTGTGAATCATCACCAGCATCGGGGATACCTTCGAATATAGGTTTTTTTGTAGAACTGGATGACGATGATGATGATGATGATGCCGACGCCGTTGTTGTTTTTGGATCTGAGCTAGCAAAACGTGCTAATAATAAACTCTTTCCAATACTAGCTTTAAGTGGACCTGCCACTTTGTATGAAACCAGCCTCAACATGTCTATATGGGTTGAACTCTTTACAGCAATTTAAAGAAAAAGAAAAATTTGTGAAGTTGAACAAAAGAAAAAAAAATGGAAAGAAATGAAGAGAAATGAAAATTATCAATGAAAAAAAAAAAATTGTGCTGAGATCGCTGAGAAGAATTTTGCGCGCTTAATTGATGTGACTCAGAATCTGTATTACCATTTTGGGAACAACCGTTTGCGAGAAGAAAGCAAACTGAATCAGTGGATGCAAAAATAAAGAGAAACAAACAAGAGTTGAGTACATACTAATAATAATTATAATCATAAAAAAAAAAGAAAACAAAAAAAAATAATAAGAAACTCTTGACTCCTTTTATCGTCCAGAAACTAGATCAGAACCTGTCTATGTCTATGGTAATTTCACATTTTGCCACCTTTAGCCCTCTTTCCAACTTCTTTACCTCGTTTTCAATTATTCTGTTTGTTTCAAACTTCATTCTCACCTCGTCATCAGCATTAGCGCCTTTCATTTCAATAGAAACACCTATCACGTATAAGCTATAGCTAAACTTTGTGACAAACAATTTCTGTATCAGATATCCATGTTTAAAACAATCGAGTCCAGTTATCTGGTCCATAATATTGGACTTTGTAACACTATTTTGATAGTCCGAGTATGGGAAAGCACATAACAAAGTGCCACCAAGGAATTTGACAAGGTTCCATCCATTGTAACAAAGCAAACAAGCTACCAATATATTGGCACATTTCTGTATATCGTATGCTAATTCCTGAACCCAAGAGCCAGGGATTATTGGTACCACAATGAGAAAGATAATGTATGTGATTGTGATTAAATAAGTAGGATAGCTTCTCCAAGCCTTAATCATATTCAAAATACGCAGACTCATAGTAGCACTGTTCATTGTTGTGCTACCACCTTTATAGTAATTTATTTTACCCTTGCTGAAGCCATTATATTGCTGAGCCTTGTCTGAAGTCGAGTTAAGCATATCGTTAATCCGATCATACGCCAAAATCACGTTGGAAGATACAAGCGAGACAGCTAACGATATCAACAAAACCACTTCATAAGCAACAATATTTCCTACAGGCCCCAGTTCTTCATGCACATGATGCGATAAATGATCATGTTCACCATGGTCTTCGTTGTCATGCGACATCAAAGAGAGCACAAGCTCCTCAAAGAAATGACTAAACAAGTCGAAACCAAGCATCACAAGAGATGCACTTAATGCAAAACCAACAAGCACCTCAAGCCGCTCGAGTCCAAATGGGAAAGATATCGATGGTTTTTTCCATACTTCAAAATTCGCCATCACATCCACAAGCACAATAAATAATGAGCCCAAGGAATCGTAGAAAATCAAATGAGCCAAGGTGGATAATGAGCCTACACCCAAATTAAAACCTGTATAAAATACAAGAAGCGATGTTGCAAAATGACACGCGCTCCAAGCAAGTCTCCCCTTTTGGCTTTTGCTTATCGAGGCAAATGTTTCTTTGTAATTTGGAATTGGATACAGATCAGCTATACTTTTCAACGGTGCCTTTTCAGCCAAGTCCGCCAATGGCGGCTCCTGGAACATATTCATCGATACCGAAGAGTGTTTATATCTATGTCCCTTACGATGGGCTGGCTTAACCTGGAGCGATGAATTTGATCCGTTACCATGAACCATAATTTCTTGCGGTTTAAAGTTGAACGGTCCGGACTTTGTGGGCGATAAAGATCTTCGTACTGGGGACTTGGCTCTAAAGTTTTTGTTCACGCGCACTGGAGAGGGTGATCTTGGTGGAGATGGAGGTGGTCCTCTTGTTGGAGAACTGCCTCGACGCGAATAATTATTGATACTATTATTGTTATAAAAACCATTGCCATATGTTGATATTGAAACATTTTGAGGGGAGTTATTGATTGCGCCATTGACCCCGTCATTGTTTATGCAAAAAGAATGTGCTCCTTCAGGTGAAGTGGCATAGTTTGCAAAGCTACTTTCGTCTCCATCTTCTTCAATTGCATTTGTTGAGTCCATTAGGAAAGCCGATAATGGTCGCGAGCGTCCACGAGTTGAATGAGACGGTGGCTGGAGTACAGGAGAATTTAAAAGCGAGTTATTTGAGTATCTACGTGTAGAATTTGCGCCATGTTTGGGCGTAGTTGGTGTAATTCCCAGTAGTGTTTGTGCATCAACTAGTGAGTCTGCCGAAAAGTTTGCACTAGCCAAAAAGCCAAGACTCGAGCGTCGAGAATTGCTAGCCATCTGCGTGCTTTTACTTGGCTCATTAATGTTGATGCTATCGTTATCATCCGTGATGATACCCAATGGATTTGATTGGTTTGGAAGTACTATGTTTGGTACATTCATATGATGGTTGTGTATATTGTCATGGTCGTGGTCATGGTCATGTTTGTGGTCGTGGTTGTGGTTGTGGTTGCGGTTATTTGCAGAACAAGGTTCTAGGTTATCATCAAAATTCTGAAACGAATGTGGTTCTTCCATAGTGATTCAGGTATGTTATATTTCAATGAATAAAACATCAGTCTATCAGTGGTGGAACGCACAATTGACCTTTTTCTTTAGTCGTTTCAATTTGTTTGCGCGTCGTGGAGAATCCAGAAAGCTGTTTACATCACAAAAACATAACTGAGAAACGTTATAAAAAATAAAACAGACACAGACAGAGAAAGAGAAAGAGGGAAAGAGGGAAAGAGGGAAAGAAGAACAGAAAAATTTGAGCAATGCAATGCAATGTTACACAAAACACAAATATTCACCATTAATTAATACCTTGGAGGTTCCTTACTTTTCTATAGTTTAAATGAATGAATGAATATATATTTATATATTAGATCAGTAATGACCAAGAAGGATAAAAAAATGATATGTGACTTCTTTGTTAAAAACAAACAATACACGAACTAATGAATAATTAAACGAATAAACGAACAAAAAAAAAATAAACAAATAAATGAATGGATGAGCGAACGAGTGAATTCGAGTGATTCTTTAATGTGACATTTAAACTATCTTCACACAGGATTTTCTCTGGTTAGATAAGAATCAAAGAGCAGCAAGTTCAAACACGCATCATTCACAGTAGAAACAGTAATATCCTCGATAATTTCATAGCTCTTCATTTGGAATGGCTTGATATCAATGCCATTACTAGTTTTTTGATAATCTCCGCTCTTGTTGACTGATAATAAATTACTAACAAAAGGCGACATTGCAAAAACATCTCTTCGGGTAGAGTCGATGACCAAACTAGGATCATTGAAAGTGCTTACATCGCCGCCATATTTAAGCTCTTCTAGATCAAGCATAATAATGGATCTTATCATGTCATCGTCTAGTTCACTTTTGAGCTCATTAACATCTTTCATCTTTGGCAACTCAAATAAAGTACCGATTTGTGCACTCACAGTGGTGGTTACATTAGATGTAGCAACAGGATGAAATTCATTGGGTGTACTTCCCAGATTGGGTGAAGTTGCGAAATCAATATTTGTGATTGAGTTTCTTCTCGTCGAGATCGACAGTTTCATCAATGAAAGCATATCAAAAAGCAAGACCTTCCATTTGTTATTGGGTTCGGCAAGGTACCTTGCCAGCAACATTTCAATCAAATTCCCCACTAAAGTTTCGCACGTGCCACCACTAATGGAAGATGGTGATGATGTTGATGATAAGACTGATGGTGACGATGATGATATTGATAATGAAGAAGACAAGGAAGATGAAAGAGTATTGCACAATGACTCTCTATGAATGATTAAAATTTTGAACAACGTTGCAAGTAGGTATTCTCTAGATCGATCTCCCAACACCACTTCGGACTTTGCAATATCTAGCGTGGACAACATGCTTTTGACAAAATTTGAAATTGAGTTGATAAGATGTTCTGAAATGCCAACTTTATGGCTTGAATTGTAAATGAAATTAGTAAAAAACAGATCAATGCCCAATAAGCGGGGTTTCGAAAGCATAACTACTCCTTGATTCTCGCCACGCGCATCATTTCCTTGTGACAAAAAAACTTCTTCAAATACTTCAAGCAAAATAGCCTTTTGATCCCAAGAAACAAATTCAAACAATTTGAATGCCGTCTTGATTCGTTCGTCATTGTAATCAACATCAGTGTTACTTGATGATTTTTGAAAGTCTTCTGAGCAATTGAGCATGGCAGCAACAAATTGTTCCCATCGCAACTTTCTCACAGATAAGTCAACTACGTCAAGCAACTTGGACAACAAAGCAACCAATATCTGGTAACCACCAATATTAAATTCGTTTAAATGACGAATTTCATTTTCAAAACCTTCTAAACTTAAAATGTAATTATTGTTATTTCTACCAAGCAACAAGTTTAACAACTCGATAGAATCGTCTCTACTTAATTGGGCAAAAAGAGATTCGTTCAAAAATGACGCATCTCTTGCAAGTATATCGCGAAGGTATTCTAAAGTGACAAATTCATGATTAATCATCAAATCATTTGTGAATAGTGGACCATCGCTTGTCAAGCTTTTTAAAATGAGGTGGAAAAACTCTTTTCTATTCTTCCGTTTGTAGAAGCCAACTGCAATATCAAAAAGTTCTTGCTGTATTGGCGAAATGAATTGATTCCTATCTGAATTGAAGTTTGAATATAAGTTATTTTCATAACCAGAACTAGAGCCAGAACCAGAATTTAACAACATTGAATTGAAAAGCTTGTAATTTATACTGAACGCTTTATCCAACGAAAACATAATTTTGATAATATCGCCCACACTCACAATATCATATATCACTAGCTTCTTCAACATGGCACATCGTTGCTCAGAATTGTCCACTTGATTGAGTAAGTTCTTCATTTTGAAAATTATATTTTCCTTCAGATTGACTACACTTTTGTTGTTGGCATTGTTGTTGGCATTGTTGTTGGCATTGTTGTTGGCATTGTTGTTGGCATTGTTGTTGGCATTGTTGTTGGCATTGTTGTTGGCATTGCTGTTGGCATTGCTGTTGTCTTCATCACTGGCACTTTCATTAGCCAACTTCAATTTTAAAAGTTGAACGGTCTGAATTTCTTTCTCCTCTTTTTCTTTTGCTGGCACATTATAATCCTTCGAATTTGGCGAGTTTTGTAATATCCATGACTCCAAAAGCACATCCACACTCAAGCTCAAATGTTGAGAAGAGAAACTTGCAGAATCATTTTCCAAATGGTAATTTGACGAGAGACGACGTAGGTTCGCGAGACTTTCGAAAAAATCATCAGCTGTGTTAATAGTTTGAGACCCAGCGTTTGCATTAACCATGGTTGTATTCGATATATCTTCAACGTTTATACGCATTGGAGTGTCCGGAAATTCGGATGTTGAACGCACCGTAGGAGGCACACTTTGAACAGAATCATTAGTGCCAATACTATTATTGTCAACTTTGCGTCTCTTTTGATTATGATCTTGGTTCAGAACCAGATTCAGTTTGGCGTTCGTTCTGCTAATTGCATGATCCATAAAGTTCCATACCTGCTCAAAGTTATAATAGCTACTATACTCTTCTGCTTCGCGGTAATTTTGTAGAATTAGCAGAAACAAAGTCAATGCTGAGGTTTCTGAAGAACTGGAAAACTGCTTAATCAATCTAAAATGTTTCATAACTAGCCTAGCCACAAGGTATAGCGCGTTATGGTGCAAAAAAATGATGCCGCTCTCATTTTTCAAAATTGTAGGCACCACAAACTTGAAAAAGGCCAAAAGATTATTACAATCCTTGTGCAATAGATACATGGCATAAACAATCGTTGGAGATAAACGAATCAATTTTGTAGTTCGTTTAAAAACGGCATTCAATTCCTTTGCAAACCAATTAGTCAATTGTATTTTTGAACCATATGTTAAATGTGTAACAGCATTAGATAAGTCAATTATATGAGATAAGATATCCTCATTTTTTGCAATTCGATCGATAAAATTCAAAGCAAATAATTGTTTAGTTTCTTGTAATTTTTCCGGCTCCAAGGTACCGCATCTCCATTTCTTCAATAGGTTGTTGCGCTGCCTATTATTCTCAACAGGTAAACATTGCAATATGTTCAAATGCGCTTGAATCACCATTGGTATTTGTTCATCATCACTAAATAGTTCGGGAGACGATAAGACACCTGAAGAAATTAGTTTTCGCATATAAGATGAAACTGAACAAATTTTGGCTCGATAGAGCTCATTGATCAAACAGTATAATTGGCTCTGATCAATGAATATCAACTCCTCTTTGTCATCGATTAATGCAAAAATGTTTTCCAAAATCTCATTTTCCAACTCGTTCCTTTGATATCTATCCAAGCCAATTTTTGAAATAGATTTTTCCAAAAATGAACACGCAATTTGAATCTCTTCGCTCTTATTGGACCTACTCCGCCATTTGGTACAACACCAAACAATTAAAATAGAGAGGTTTTGTTTCCAGGTAAAACTAGATTCGGCCACCGTGACGTTACCATTGTTGTAAGGTAAAAACATTTCTGCCATTTTATCGTTGAGACGACCATTGTCCAAGTTGTTAATAATTAAAGCTGCATTGCTGGAACTCTCGCGTTTATGTCTAATATTAGTGGTCAACAAACTTGCACCGTCCTTCGGGCTATGTGTGTCATTCCCAAGTACACCTTCACCTTCACTTCCACTTCCACTTGCAGAACCAGTTTCACCTTTTGTGTTGAGTACGAGGCTTTCATTTCTAAACTTTATTAAATCGAGCTGTTTCAAAAGTTTTCCTTTCTGCTCCAAAGTGCATGCCTCCAGATGCAGAAGAAGAATCTCGTTTAATAAACTTTCCACATGATGCCACGACTCAGGAATGACAAAGATATTCACATCGTGCTTAAACAAGTATACGATAAGATCTTTTATGGAGCCAGTCAACTTGGACCCAAGGGTTTGCGGCAAACGTATGCCGGTTATAAGCACCAGGTTTGCAATGATCATATAGTTTAATAAAAGCAATTCCGCCACCTCCTTAATAACATTTTCATGCTGTAGAAGATCTTTCCAGAATATTTTCAATAATGTCAATGCAAATAAAGTCTGAGAAAAATCTACCTTAACGAGGGCTCTTTGTCGATCACTTGCATCGTGTACTTCTTTTTCATCTTGTCCATCTTCGCAATTGTCTGCTTCGTCGTCATCTTGATTGGTATTTATCGTGATGCTTTCAAGTAGTTTTTTATCTTTTGGAATGTTGTCTCTAAATGGCTTCAAAATTTGTATTTGAAAGTAGGATGGATCAACTAAGGCTTCAATATACAAGTGTTGCACATAATCCAACAAGTAGCTTAATCTGCTCATATAGACACCCTTATATTCATGATTGGTGATACTATTCATCTCTTTGGAAAATTTGAATATATATTCCGTCACTTGTTGAGTCCAGTCGTGAAACCAGTGGATTTCATACTTTTCAAACACTGTCCACTCTGATGCAAGAGCAGATGAGCCAACACCCATACCAGTATTTCCACTGACACTGCCATTACCTCCACCGTTTAAATTTAGCCGACTTTGAATTTTTCGCCTCAATGCAATGATTTCTCCATATAAAATGCACTTTGTAAGCCACAACGCTCTATCAATTGGAATCTTTTTTGTAATTACTGCATCAATTAACGTCTTGTTTTTCATACCGTGTGGGATTTTTTCTCCTATCTTTTGCAATGGAATATTGGGATTACTCAACTCAGTGAGCCACATATCCCGCTTTGCTGCGGTAAGAGTTACTCTCTGAGGTAGCCGAAAGTGGGCCGAGTCGCTTTTTATCCTATTAATTACCTCGTTTCTTGATCTAAACGAATTTGTCAAATGCTGCGATAGCTCTGATATTACTGTATTACAATTATCGTTTGACTTTAAAAGTGTACTTTGTAAAAGGTTCCTGGCCGAGTAGTATTCATTGTTAACCTGCGGGGCCTCTGCATACCCCTTATTAAAATATACATGTTCCTTTTCTGCTGCTTCACCTGATGGAGGTACTTGGGATCGGGATTGATCAATGGATCCAGTTCCAGTTCCAGTTCCAGTTCCAGTTTTAGTTTCAGTTCCTGTTGATTCTTTCTGTTCGGAGACTTGAGTGAAATCTTTCCATGGTGTGAAATCAGGATACGTTGGTTCGGTTGTTATTTTCGGTTCTGTGGCCGTTCGTGGAGTCGAAACAACAGTGGTTGTAGTATCATCTAGGGTATACACCGATAAATCGGGCTTGATCATCAGATACTTTAGCCGCAAGAGCTCGTCCCGAGTTGCCGACCCGCCGGTATTTGATTTGTGATTCGACAACAGCAACCTATTCCGACTCTTTGTTTTACTCAACATAGTTCAAATGTGAAAAGAAGAATAATATTTAATGGCTAAGAAGAAACCGAAACGAGCTGTATAAGCTTGTACTGTCTACAACACTCGATATGGATTAATTATATGGCTATGGTTGTTGGCGAGGAATCAATGATCTCGTGACACAAAAGCACCTCTCCCTTACCTCTTACCTAAATTAAAAAGTAAAGCTAATTTCCCAATTAAGCGCTCAATTTTAAAAATCCTGCGCATTACAATTCTTCATTGACATTTTTTTTTTTCTTTTTCTTTTGCCCGGTTTTCTTTTAAATGCCGCATTAGCGTTTTATTAAGAAGAAAGGGAGAAGAGGGGGGGGAGGGGAGAAATTAAAGGAAAATTAAAGGAAGATTCAAGGAAAATTAAAGGAAAATTAAAGGAAAATCAAATACAAATGAAAAGGATGAAAGAAAAGATGAGGTATTAAAAAACTGAGTAAACAGTCTAAATTTTCTTCAAATTGATTTTGCCAATAATATACAAAATAACAAGTACAATTAAACGTAGGATTCAGGCTACAGTCTATTGAGAATAAATCACCAGTCATCGTCATCATCATCATCCTCTGCATCACTGTCATCTCTAGTGACACCTTGTCTTTTCTTTAATGCATCTGCCAAAGACCCCGCCAATGTAGTTTCCTCACTCTTCTTGGCTTTCAAGGCATCTGCCAAACCATTGCCCAAGCTACCATTCAGCATGGTTGTTGCCTGGGTAGTGTTTGTATACGTGTTGGAGCTAGCAGTGCTCACTGGGTTTGATGAGGCTGTCGTAGGAGCATAGGATTGTGTAGCGGCACTAGCAGAAGGAGAAGACTCCTCTTGAAGATAATCTATAGGAGACCATCCTTCTTGAGTTTCATCCATAGTCTTTACTAATCCCCATTTTCCATTAATTTGAAGCACATAGTAGATAGTGTCCTTAACTAATGGCACAGACCCAGCAACCGAACCATCATAATCATACATAGCCCTGTAGGTTGGGTGTTTTGGTTTCGACAAAGCAGGTGGAGGTGGAGGTGGGGGTGGAGCAGCAACTGTTTTCTTGGCTGGTGGTTGGGGCGAAACCGCTTTTTTGACTGGTGGTTGGGGTGCAATTTTCTTTGCTGGTCTTGCTGGTGCAGCAGGTTTGCGAGCAGCTTGTGGCAGCGTGGAAACTTGAGCAGCAGTTTGTGTACTTGGAGCAGGGGGAGGTGCTTTCCGCGATGCAGTGCGCGTTGGAACTTGTGGTTGTTGTGGTTGGTGTTGTGTAGCATACAGCTGAGTTGTTGGCTGAGGGTATGCTGGTTCACTCCTGTAGCTAGCTGTCGGCTGTGATTGAAAAGCTGGCTGTGCCAGAGACCTAACTCCACGATTGTAGTATTTGGAATAGTCTACTTTACCCAGTTTTGCTCTTGGTCTTTTAGGGTTCTTGCTAGTTGGTGGCAAGCCCTGATTCACAGTAACAGTTCCTGACTTGTAAGAGTCAATTAAAGGTGGAATATGAGGGCCCGAGCCAATGGCAAATTTCACGGTTTGGTATTTACCAGGCTTCTTTTGGTACTGCACGGTTGGACCAATAAGGATTGATAAACCTGAGTTTAATTTCTTTAATTGGGCAACCAACTCAGTTTTGAAATCCAAATTAATGAAAACATCAGGTGTTGTGGTGGTGGGTGACAGTAAACACACAGCCACCCAATTATCCTGTAATTGTGAAAGTCCTACACTTTTGATCAGATGAACAGGAAGTGCAAACTCTCTTTGCAACTGCAATCTTTTTTCAACCAAAACTTCCGCAATAATGTAAAGATTGGACTTGGTTAAAACAAATATACGTGGGAACCGCTTCGAGGACCTTCCGAATTTGGAAAGCAAAATTACTCCCTTGGCAGAAAACACGACTGGCTCCTTGATTCCAACTTGGTTTACAACAAATCTACCGAATCCAGTCTTGTCATTGCATGCCAAATAATCTCCCATGTAAGCACGCGAGCCCAACATCGAAAACCTTCTACGCTCTTTCCTACCTTGAAGCAAAGAATTTCCATAATCTCTAAACTGTTCAAACTGGTTTCCATGATTTTTCATTCTCCATGCTCTTTGGATCGTTTTGGCGGCATCTTCCTTACGTTTAATGTACCTTCTCCAAGCCCTTTGAATTCTGGCAGCCATATTGTGCCAATATTTGTCTCTCATATCTTCCAATGCAAATAATGTTTCAGGGGTTTTGATAAATACCTTTGTGGTACCCAACTGGTACTCGGAAGTTGGGATATGACAAGCTCTCAAGATCTCTTTAACTGCAGTGAGATCGTCACCTTGCCAAATGTAGTCACCAGCATAACCAGTCGCCGGTGAAAGCAAATAAAATCTCTGAACAAATCTTTGAAATGTAGAACGATATGCAAAACCAGCTCTACGAATCCTAACATTCTCCTTCAATCCCAAATACTTGATTTGGTGCAATACCTGTTGGTTATCATAATCACGCGGCTTTTTGGTTTGGTTTGGTTTGATAGTTCTAATGTAAGATGGTGTCGCTTGTGACAAAGTATCAACAAGAATATTTGCACTCTTTTTAATCTTATCAGAAGCAGTTTCTGGTCTTTTTTTAGAATCAACCAATTCTGATAAGAGATTTGGTGGGAACAAAGTTTGCGTGACAAAAGCATTCGAAGATGTGCCTAATAATTCCAAAAGATCACGCAACATTGCATCCTTATTCTTATCAGTCATACCAGCAACATCATAGGTGACATCACCAGCATAGTGCTTGATGATGAACTTACCACGACGATCTTCGAAATGACGGTTGCTAGCTCCAACCATACTCAACCTTTGCGCAAACACCTGATCAGCAGCATCCGAGTCGGCATGTGCTGTTTTAATTGAATCATTCAATGCCGCAAATAAACCCGGTTGAGGACGTGTAGCTTCAATCAAATCACAGACAACTTTGTTGTTGAAATAATCAATTGGAGTCCACTTGATCTGCTCTTGGACATACTCGTCTTGCTCTGCTTTCAAGGTCAATTGAATGAAAATTTGTTGCAATTTCTCGTTAACATAGTTGATACAAATCTGTTCAAAAGAATTATGTTCAAAAATTTCAAATCCGTAAATGTCTAGAATACCAATTGATTTTTCTGATTGACCCTGATTTCCCTGAAGGGAAAGATTAACTCTCTCAACGATCCAATCAAAGAGATTATTGTAGAGTCCCTTTGCAAGAGCATCTCTAACAGCAGTGGCCTGGACAATATTCAAAGGAACGTGGTAAGTTGAACCTCGCTTCATTCCATGTGATGTCTCAATTGTTCTTTCAGTAATTGCTTTTTTCAATATTTCGGCATTAACATCCAAGAGATAGGCAACAAAGTTGGTTACACTATCATCTCTGATTGCAGCATTGCCACTTTCATCTTCAACAAAGGAAATGTTACCGGTCCACAAAATCAGCGCCAAGATTCTAAAAATGTTGTCTTGTTCTGCTTGTGATAACCCAATAATATTCATCGCGTTCAATGTATCTTTGAAATCCTTACCATCGTCTATTCCATCAACAGTAATACATTTTGCTGCCGAAGTGTAAACATATGTTTCAGGCCCTTGAATTCCAAATTGCTGTTGGTACTGAGGTGGGCAATGTTTTGTGAATTGGTAAAAGATATGAAAGTTCCTTTCGTTTGTAATCTGGGACACAACCCTTTGTTTCTCCAAAAGGTAGTTTGTAATATGTGCGGCAATAGGCTGATAACTACCTTCGCTGAACTTGATTTCCAAATACTTTCCATGTCTACTTGAATTGTTATTACGCAAGGTCTTTGCACATCCGAATGATTCCAACAAGGGATTTGTAGCCAATACCATATCCTTGATCTTTGAGATTTCAGCATTACCAGAATCAACAGAGACGTTGGCAATGTATTGCATAATCTGCTTTGCGGCCTCAGTTTTACCAGCTCCCGATTCTCCAGAGATAATGACACACTGGTTTTCGCCATACGATTTCAAATGGTAGTACATCGACTCTGCAATTGCAAAAACATGTGGGGGAACTTCCAATCTATTTCGACCCTTGTATTTGTTGAGATTCTCCAAAGTATAGATTCCGAGATCTCTAAATGGATTCACGGAGATCAACACATGACCAATGTAGGTGTAGATTGTATCATTCATAAATCTCTTGTGCAAGTTTTCATTGATGGCTTCGTCCGTGATTTTGGATAAAAGCGTAAGATCAGACACTCCGACTTCTTTTTTCTTTGTGATATCAAATTCAGCCTTTTGAATACCACCGCCTGCGCCAGCACCAGCACCCAGACCATTGTTAACCTTAGCTGGAGCTTGTTGCTGCTTGGCCCTCGTACGGCCTCCTCTTTTAACTATAGCCATTGATGTTGCAATATATGTGGATGGAAGTGGGATGTGTGTGTGTGTAGAGATAATGGATAAGGGCAAGAGATAAGAAAAAAATGAAAAATGAAAAAGGAAAAAAAGAAGGAATATCGAATTGAAGAGTGTTGGTTGTTACAAAAGATCTAGTTAGTATGAGATTGCTATCAAATTTTATAACAAAAAAGAGTCTCTTTCTTATTACAACCGTTTTGATTTATTTTTTTTCTGTCCTTATTTTTTTTTTGTTCCGGCCGGTTAACCACATTTTTTTTTTTTTTTCTTTCAGAAATGCGGAACTTTGCCCCTAATCTATTGTCGATTTTTTGTGTCATATATACACTCAAAGTTTATTAATCATGATCACTTTTAAATCTCGTACTACGCCACGGCGCCATCCTCGGGCATATATACACTCTAACCATGATGCAGCGGAAGCCAAGAGGTATTTAGAAATTGAGAAATAATTTGAACTAGGCTATGGATATTGAAAAGAAAAAATAGAAAAAGATATGGAGAAATCCTATTACATTAGTAGACTGTAATTATATACGTATGTATATATTTGTTTATATATTTTCTGTATACAAATACGTATTTCTGTATACATACATATATATGTATATATATATATACCTGTTTGCAAAAATATTCACTCTAGTGAGACCATAACCTAATCATCTTGTCCTTACCCCCCGATGCTACCCTTTTGCCATCTAAACTCCAGTCCACTGCATAGACTTCATCTGCATGTCCAGGAAGATCAACACTCAATTTCTTGGTTCGGATGTCCCAGACTTTCAAAGTTGTATCCTTGGAACAACTCACTAATAATCGATTGTCAGCAGACCAAGCAGTTTGGTAAACAGGAGCCACGTGTCCACGTAAGGTGGTGATGAAAGTTCCGCGAATTCCATCCCAGATCTTGATCGAATTGTCAAAGGAGCTGGAAACAACATATCGACCATCTGGCGAGAAGTTGACATGATTCACCAATTTTTGATGCCCTGTCATTCGCAAAAGAGGCTTTGACGATTTTAAAGGTTCCCAAAAGTACATTGTGAAATCATCACTTGCTGTGACTAATCGCTCACTAATAACACCATTAAGTTTAGCCACCTTTTCGTATTGCTCTTTGGCCTTCTTGCGCAATTCCTCTGGAGCGAGCTTTGTTGAATTTCGCGATGATGTATGGTCAAACCCACCTCTTCGTAAAACGTAGTCTGTGGAAAGCGATAAATGATTCACCCAGTGAGCATGACTCTTCAATGTTTGTATACATTTCCCACCGGCTGAAATGTCCCATGCTTTAATCGTCTTGTCGTGTGATGCACTGTAGACGATGTTGGACCCCGACCATTTGACGCAGGACACAGAATTTGTATGACCGCTCATTGTCAATGTGCAAATTCTAGATGCAGTATCCCAAACTTTCACTGTACCATCTTTCGAACTCGAAGCCAACCTAGGCTTAGAGTCTGGTGCAACAAGGTGCAACGGCTCCCAACTCAAAGAACTGACCCATTTCGAATGGCCAGTTAATGGTTTCCCAATAGGCTTACCAGTATCAGCTTCCCATAATCGTATTGTGTTATCCATAGACCCAGTCGCAATCATTGTACCATCTGGAGAGTATGCAACGCATAGTACCCAATTTGTGTGACCCAGTAAAGTATGCATTGGTGTTGATGTGTTACAATCCCAGATCCGGGCTGTCGAGTCTCCTGCTCCAGAAACCATTCTACCTGAATCGTTAGGTGCGAAAGAACAACACAATATGGTTGCTCCATGACCAGCTATCGCAGCATTGGATCTTGTTACTGGCTTAACTTTAAACACAGCCCTTGGTGTATACACCAAAGTGAGAAAGTCTTCAGTGGTTTTCAACCCTGGCTTAAGTACTGAATGATAAATTGTATCTTTAATATCTATGAGCTTGCCTTGCGCTTCCTTTCCTTCCTCTACTGCTTCTGTTTCTGCTTCTGCTTTTTCTTTTCCTTTTTCTTCTTTTTCCTTGTGCAATAAGGAGAAGGTATACGGCACAGGATCATCAGATTCTCCACGTAAATTATTAAGCAATTCTTCCAACTGCTTCTCAGTTATACCTCCAGGTACTCGAATTGACCCACCAGTGGCTTCACCCGTATCAGAGGCTTGGAATCTGATAAGTACATTTCCCACATCTTCTGGGACCAAATCCACCTCTCTCACTTTTTGAGCTTCTCGTTTTTGTTTCTTTGATGGTGGTGGAATAACAGTGGCCATGTTAAAGTACTTGTATTTCTTTTCCTCCTCTCCTTTATTTGGTGTCGTACAGTTTTATATATTTTTTACTTCTTTACTTTGCTCAAAAATGATTTTAATGAAATTCATAGAGTGAGATGAGATTGATTTGAAAAAGAGTTGTGTATGGTAGCGCATGCTAACTCAAACAAGGATTAAAACAAGTTTATATACGCACGCACGCACGCACGCACGTATGCACGCACAAATATATGCGCGCATGCAGCCGCGACATCTATATAGCTTCGTCCTCTTCAGAATCCTCGATAACCTCTTTTACTCCCTCACTGACATTTACTTCACCAATATTGTGTTGGTTACTTGGCAGCTCGTAGTCATTGTTAAGTGCGGCTGTGTTTTCGTAATCATTATTTGTTACATCAATGACAGTCGAGTCCAATAAAGAATTTGGTTGTGAAGACGATAACTGCGTCAGCTTCGGCACGCTTTCAATATTAACCTCACAAAGACTATCATCATTTGTACCAAGAGTCGCTTCAGCGCGTCTCTGAGAAAGGTCGCGGATCGCTAAAAGTTTTCTTTTCTTTTCGTCTGCCTCATTGACGTCGTAGTAAAACGAGCTATCAATATCGAAATATATAGGACTAAATGATTCTCTTGGTGTTTCCAACTTCACGGCATTAACAAATCTTAACATCGATTGATTTACGTAAAGCACTTTCTCCCTACCGTTTTCTGTTGGGTAATTTTGCAAAAAGTGTGGTGTTTTGTGGTACCATTCATGGTAGAATAAGAATCTATTAGTGATCGACCTGTGAAATTCATACGGTGCAAGAACTACACGACCCAGTTCTATGAAGGATGAATAACCTGTATTAGTGGATAAAGGTGTCAAAGTCGTTCTAGCTGTTGTTGCAGGAGTGGCTGTCTTTGCTGCTGATGCTGATGCTGATGTTGTTGTTGTTGTTGATGAGGATGTGGATGCAATGGATGACAACAGCAACGGCATTTCTTCCCTTGTGGTGTTGGCTTGAAACGGTCGATACTTGGTATCCATATATCCCAATAGAAAAACCATAGACTTGGTCTGAATGCAAATACGATTTAGCACTCGAAATAATTTATCTAAATGCTGCCCAAGCTTCACAATAGGGCTGACTTTGAGTAAATCAGACCCTGGTGGAATTTCCGGTAAGGTTGTTTTTACTCCATTCCTTTTATTGTTTATATATGTTGCATTGCATTCAACGTGATGCTTGAGTATCATTTCCTCAAACGTGGATGACATCTCCAATTTATACACATCAACCAATAAATGAAACTCATTGATAATGATTACAGTGTCAGTATGAACCTTAAGTTTTGTAAGTGTTGTGAATAATTTGCCAAATGTATCACAATAGTAATGTGTTATCAATCGCTTATGCTCATTCTTGTTAAATTTCTCCTGTCTGAGCAATAAATCTATGGGAAACTTATTCAACGTGTCAATAATAACCACTTTTCGACCCCGAGCCAAATGCGAAGCGATAATAGATGCGGTGACAATGTACATCCCATGACAACTGGGTGATGATTGGAAATCGTATATTTTGTTTCTCACAGTAGATGTACGAGTAATTAATTCATCTAGCGTGGGTACCAGAGTGTTTAAGTTGTTCAATGTTTGCTGCTGTCGCACTATATCTCCGAGCAACACCATTTCATGGCAAAACTTTGAGTATAATTATACGTCAAGGATGGAGTATTGAGTTCGCCTGCTCTTTTTTTTAAGCCTTTGTTTTGGGATTTGGATTTGGATTTGTTTTGTTTTGTTTTATTACACTTTATTTTAATTATCTTACTTTCGTTCTTTAGAGATTACAACCATCTTCGCGACTTTGTTTATTGAACTCTAATCTTGGTTCTCGCGTTTTGGATACTTTGTGGCGCGTGCGACTCTACCCTCCTCCCCCACAACAGTTTTTTTTTTCTTCTTTTTTTTCTTTTTTGGATTCAGCGAAAATTAGAAATTGAAACCACTTGCTAATAGTTTCCGCTAAATTAGATAATGACGTTTGCTTATCTTATTCTCTTCGTGACTATATATATATATAGATAATTCTATCTTTATGTGTATACCAGTCTCCTGCTCACCGTTTGACTCTCCACGCACTATTTGGAAGGCTTTGTAAATATGCAGCTTTTCTCTTTACCCAGAACCAAATAATGATCCCCAACCCAATACACAAAGCATTTGTGTAGTAATATCCATCTCTTATGATTGCAATTTTACCGCCACTATATTCACATTGCTTCTTTGTTTCATCTGAGTTGACAAGAAAATGACCATCTCCAGGAAGTTGGCATTTGCTCAATGTGATCTTATCGATAAGGAAATAAATAAATATTCTCGGCCATGTGCCACCATAATTGGAAAGCGTGCTCAATGTAGTCATATACGTACCACCAATAGCCGGGTCAGCAATCTTTGTATGAAAAGCACATAGTGAAACAAATTGGATTGTTGACATAAATGAACCAAGAAGATGTTGCAAAATAATTGCAAGAAAATATACTTTGGAAACTTGTCTGTCTTGAGGGAAAAAGTAAACGACAAATTGTGCAAGTGTTGCAGCAAGTAATCTTCCCAAAAATCCCCAGAGCCAAGGTTTTAAAGGTGTCTTCCCCGTCGACCACCTTCCTGCATAGTACCCAAAGATCATCTCGAATGGGAAATCAATTAGAACCGTGATTGATAAATCCTCCTTGCTTAGTCCCTTTTCTAACAATTTCAAATTCGTACCGGCTTCATTAACTTGAAACCCAAGTTTTGCAAGGAGCAAAATTACAACAAATGTTTGAACATTGGGCAATTTCAACACTTCGTACATCGACGAGTAAACATCGGTCAATTGAGTCAACTTGTTTCTCTTTTTCTCATTGTAAGTTGAAAGCGCATATTGTTTCTCCTTGGCCATTCTCTCTCTATTCACTTCGACCAAATGTTTTGGATCTTCAGGAATAAAGACAACAATTATAGTTATCAAAAGATACATTACTCCCCAGAAGGTCAAATATTCGCCTAGAGAAAATAAACCCTTTTGCAGAGGGGCAGACCTTAAATATTTGTTAGCAAACTCTGGTGAGCTCAATGCAAGAAATATGGTGAAACTCATGAAATAACCACAGTTCATGCCAATGGTTTGCGCTGTAGAGGCAAATGATAGACTTTCGGGTGATAACACGGTTAATGCCCAACCATCAACAGCAATATCCTGCGTGGCGCAGCACAATACAAGAATAAAAAAACACCCAGTAATAATCTTGAGGTGTTTGCGTGGGTCCAACATTAAATCGTCCATGATAAACCCTAGATATATTAGGATAATACCAGAAATGGTTTGTACAGGAATGATCCAAGACCTTCTTCTCCCCACCTTTTTTGAGTACATGGAATCCACAAAAGGTGACCATAAGAGCTTTAAAGAGTATGGGTATGCTGCTAGGGAAAATACACCAACTTGTGAAAAAGTTAACTTATCCTTGAGAATAAACGGTACCGAGCCAAACGCCAATCCCACGGGGACACCTTGCAATAAATATAGCAAGATAAGCACAATAAAGTATGTTCGATCCTGCGGTAAAAGGTTTTTTTGAGATTTGGTACGAACACTTTTGCTGTTGGGTTTGGGCTTTAAGTCTTGCTGGGCCATGGGTAAGAGACCGTCGTTTTCCTCGCCAAACGCAGCGTGTCTATAATTTAGCTTGTTGTTCGTAGAGTCGACTTCTTCATAGCTTCCATTATCAGACATTTTAATGGCATGTGTTACTAATTGTAGGTTAATTGGTACTGTGCAAGTAAAATTCCAAGTTCGTTAAGTAGTTTAACAGTATTCAGCCGACGAAACCAAAAAATTATTTGAATTAGGATCGCTCGTGAAATAACTTTGTGTATCTTTTTATTATAATAATTTTGCAAGTGCATTGGTGAAACCACTCTCACTCACACACTCACACACACACACACACATATATATATATATATATATATATATATATACAATGCAAGCGAGAAACGGCAAAATCAAGCTTGAAGGTTCACAGTGAAATGTTCAAGGTTCAAGAGTTAATACAATTACAAATAGGTACAAATAAGTACGAAATGTATCGGCCATCCATACACTTACATATTTGTAGCCTTTTTAAATATATATATGTATGTATACATGTATATCTTTTGGTTCATTTCATGATCTTACATTGAGTACATCACGGTCTATAAAGTTTCATTTTCTTTTCAGCTCACGATATTCTTCAAACCTTACAAGCCCAAGACTTTTCTTGAGGCTCTCAAGACGGTTTCGGTGTCTGGGAAAGCAAAGTCTTCCAATTCCTTAGCGTATGGAGTTGGAACTTCACAACCAGTGACTCTTTCAACTGGAGCATCCAAGTAGTCGAAACCCTCTGATTCCATAATTTGAGCACAGATTTCTGAACCAACACCAAATGCTGGGAATCCGTTCTCAACAGTAATCAAGTGCTTGGTCTTCTTCAATGACTCGATAATGGTTGGCACATCCAATGGCTTGATTGATCTCAAGTTGATAACTTCGGCGCTGACACCATAATCTTTTTCCAATTTTTCAGCAGCTTCCATACCAAACTTGACGGCTCTAGAGTGACCAACGATAGTAAGGTCGGTACCTTCTCTTTCAACCTTGGCCTTACCGATTGGCAAGATAAAGTCAGATGAAAGTGCTTCTTCGCTGACTGGGAATGATTCACCATAAGCAATCTCATTTTCCAAAAACACAACTGGGTTAGGGTCTCTGATAGCAGCCTTGAGCAAACCCTTGTAGTCTTCAGCGGAGTATGGTGAAAGGACTTTCAAACCTGGGATTGATCCGTACCAAGCAGCGTAATCTTGGGAGTGTTGAGCACCAACACCTGCAGCGGCACCGTTTGGTCCTCTGAATGTGATGTTACATGGTTGAGTACCACCACTCATGTAGTAAGTCTTTGCAGCAGAGTTGATGATTTGATCAATGGCTTGCATAGCAAAGTTGAAGGTCATAAATTCCAACACTGGTTTTAAGCCGTGCAATGCAGCACCAACTGCCAAACCAGTGAAACCCATCTCGGTGATTGGAGTGTCGATAACTCTTCTTTCACCAAATCTGTCCAACAATCCTCTACTCACTTTGTAAGCACCATTGTATTGGGCAACTTCTTCACCCATGAGAAATACATCGTCATCTCTGTCCAACTCTTCAGCCAAAGCAGAGTTTAATGCGTCTCTCACGGTCATCTCTTGAGGACCAGCTTTGGAGTTGTTCAAACGCTGGGAGACCAAGTTTTTGCTAAAGTTCATTCTCAATGCTTGGTTCTGGCCAAGTTGGCTGAGTGGCTTGTTGTATCTAACAGCTTGGGCTGCCAATTGAGCAGTTCTTGCTACTGAGGAAACTGGTGACATTTCTTTTTATAATGTATGTGTATTTGTATGTCTAGTGTATAGGTGATGTGATTTAGATAGTTTGAATTGCTCAAGAAATTGCTCAACTAGAAAATAATAGAATAAGCAATGTGTGTTGATATATATATATATGGTTGTGTATGGGTATGTATGTATATATATATATATATATGACAAGAGGTGGCCCTGAGTATTATAAACTGATCCTAATTGGTGGATGTGATATAAAAGTGAAAAGTGAAAAAAAAGGGAAAATAAAGATTAGGGAGGGCGAGTGTTTGATTGCAGTAGTGGTGATGAGCTGGTGATGTCTCTGACTATCTGTTGGTGTGAGAGGGGTATCGGTTGGTGTTTTGCAATTTGACAGTATAATATTTTTCTTCTCTTTTGATTCTAATTCCCTCGCAGTTTGCGCTGTCTATAATCGAGGGAAAAAAAAAATAAAAAGAAAAAAAGAGTGCTCAGTAACAGTAGTGGCAAGCTATAGTGGATATAATTTGGTAGTACTTGCCATAAATTTGTGTAAGTGTAAAGTACTTAATGTATGTGAGTGAGTGAGAGATAGATAAATACTATAAGAACTTTAAGCGAAGAGATGATGCTACCATATGGTAAATAATACACATACACTGGACATCAATAGTCCGTGCACACAAACCAACGAATTTTGTTTTTTTCTTCTTCTTTTAATTTTTTTTATTTTTTTATCTTTATAATGTAAGGAGATGGAGATTAAACTCCGTTGTCTTTAGAAGAACTTTAGACTCCAAAACAAAAGTTGCAATGTTTAAAAACAAACTAAACACTTTGTGAGCCATGGCCATTTTTGGAATGTAGACAATAAGGATTTTTTGAATTGTGGATTTATTTTATTGGTATTTGACACCAGTCATTTTGATTGGAGACTCAAATACATATATCTACTAGAGTTTGTCTTCCATTCTTCTTTTTCTTCTTTCTCTTTCTCTTCTTTCTCTGGGTTACTTTATTCTTTGTAGAATACGTATCTGTAGAAAATTTGACCCAATTGCAAACCACAACACTCACAACACATGGTCCAGTTACAACGAAAATCATTTATATGATTTAAATTCTTCCTCCTCGATCCAATTCAACAGAGAAAAAGGAAGATGGGGTGACAGAGGAGAGAAGAGCTAATGTATAAATTTGGTATCTATTCCTTCTGGTTATAGTGCTATGAAGTGGTTCTCTATGTTGTTATTGTCAGTCCTTTGTTTGTGCCCGGGAGTTTTCTTTTTACTTTTCCTCCACTTCGGAGTATCGAGCTCGGAGAAGTAGGATCTGTATACCAGGTATACAAATTTAGTAGGTGCACACCATCGGAAAAAATAAAAAATAAATAAATAAATAAATAAAAATTGAGCAGAAGAAAAAGAGGGGAAGGAGGGGAAGGAGGGGAAGGGAAATGGTCAACAAAACCAAATACCTTTTTTTACATCCATTTCTCATCGATTATCTTGATGGAACACTCTTGTAAAAAGTGAGGGGATAAATAAATATTTTTTTTGTTGGCCATTTTTGCATAGAATTGTAGTACATGTTTATAATCCGTCGTATACCGGGAATTAGTTTGATGGATATTTCTATTTATTGGAGAAATAAGGGGACATTTGATTAGCATTGTGAAGACATGAACTTAATGGTATCTCTAGTCATAAAACTCTCTACAGGAGATTTGAAAGAGCAAATTAATTTGAGTTATAACGTTTTCTTTTTTGGTTTATACGACCATCATTACAAAGAAGTCACTAGTGAAGAAATTGTGTGTGTTTTTCTCCATCTTTAAATTTATTATGGTGTTTGCATTCAAAAACCTTGACTCAAATGGCTGCAAAAAAAAAACAACAACAACTACTACTACTACTACTAAAGCAAACAGCACAATTTCCTTTAATGGGGACTTTAATTATAAATGGATACCGTATAGATTAATTAGAAAACAACTTTAAGCCATTTTTTCAAACTCAACTTTTATTCAATCTAAAGTTGATACTGATTTCTGCTTTGAATTCTTATTCGTATTATTATTTTTTTCTCTTTTTTTTTTAAAAAAAATTTCTCTTCAAGATCTGTTTCTTTAGCTTCTCCTCGAACTCTTTTTTGTTGTGCAATTCTTATTCCTGAATCCCTTATCTCGCTTGTATACTCCTTCACAGTAGTTTCAAGTGCATTTGTTGAACTTCGGATTGGCCAGCTTAGTGCACTCGCACTTATTATAACCCTGCCACTCTGGGGTGTTGGGAAGAGGAAACACTCAACTTTTGTGTAATATTCGGGTGGGTGGGGATGTTGAGGACTTTTCGAATGAAAGTTGCCAAATCGGAGAGAGAGAGAGAGAGGGAGAGAGATAGGGAGGCAGAACACTCACAAATACTCGTGAAATTACTTACAACCTCATTCCACATTCCACCCACACCTCCAACCTCAGATAAAAGTATATAGTAACAAAGTGAATTAAGTGTTCATTTAGATACACATATATAATACAATCTGTATCCCGTTTAAACCCGAGACTTTTATATACACACACATACATTTCAGATATATACATAAATATATATATATATATATATCTATATACATTGACATTTACAAATCAAATCCTTCTTGTGTTTTGATAATTTATTTGTTTTTTCTTTGCTTTTGCTTTGATACCATCATATTTGCGTATATATTGAAAAACAACAATAATGCTCAGATCAATTCGTTGCTCAATTGCTAAACAAGCAACTCATCAATCCTCACTTATCCCAGTGTACACACATATTCGTTTCAACTCACAAGCTCCTGTTCCTATTAATGACGATGCTGCATCAACTTCAACACCGGCCCCTCGTTTTCACCGTATAGATAAAGCTGGCTCGCAAGAACCAGCTGATGCTGCCGATGCCGCTGCAACAATTCTTGCTGACTTGCGTGACTTGCAAACCAATCCAAACAAGGCAACATGGATTGACGCGTTAAAGGAGAGGGAGAAACTTGAAGCTCAGGGTAAGAAAATTGGAAGTTTTACTTATGTTAACCCTATTACCACCGATGTGATTGAAAAGACTAGAGAGGATTCATTTTCATACTTGCTTTTACCTTTCAAAAAGGACAAATGGCTCTGCGATGCATACATTAATGCATTTGGAAGATTACGTGCTGGCCAATTGTTTCAAGATCTTGATGCATTGGCTGGAAGAATTGCATATCGACATTGTTCACCTGCCGAACCTGTCAATGTTACAGCAAGTGTTGATAGAATCTATATGGTGAAAAAAGTAGATGAGATTATGAATTATAACTTTGTGCTTGCTGGAAGTGTGACATGGACCGGTAAAAGTTCAATGGAAATCACAGTTAAAGGCTATGCATTCGAAACCGATATTGAGGAATCAAGCTTGACCAATGAAGGTGCTTTACCCGATGAGAATGTGTTTTTAACTGCCAATTTCACTTTTGTGGCAAGACACCCAGTAACCGGCAAAAGTTTCCCCATCAATAGACTCCTTCCCATAACTGAACAAGACTGGATTGATTATCGCAAAGCCGAATCCCATAATGCAAAGAAGAAATTGATGGCCAAGAACCACAGGATGATTGAACCAACACCAGAGGAGTCGAAATTGATATACGATATGTGGAGATCTACCAAAGCTCTTATCGCAGATGACAAGGTTGAACACATCACCAAATCTACAGGCGTCTCATTCATGAAAGATACAAGCCAAGAGTCTACATTGTTTATGCAACCACAATATCGTAACCGTCATTCCTATATGATATTTGGAGGCTACTTGTTACGTCAATCTTTTGAGTTGGCTTACTGTACAGCAGCAACATTCTCGGGAGCTGGACCCAGGTTCGTGAGTTTGGACTCTACTACGTTCAAGAGCCCAGTACCTGTGGGTTCAGTTCTCACAATGAATGCAACCATATCATATACTGAACATCTTCATGATGATACTGCAAAAGCTGAGTTGAAAGAACAAGATGGTAATAGCCACTCACCATTTAATTTCAAACTACCACCAATGAACAAGATCAGTTCCAATCCAGATGCATTTTTGAATGAGGCAGGTACATTAATTCAAGTTAAAGTTGATACATGGACACAGCAACTTGAAGGCGGTCCTACTGGAAAGCCAAGTAAAGAAGGAGGCAAGACCGCAGCTGGAACATTTATCTATTCCTTTTTTGTTCCCAAAGACTCTTATTCTGAAAGTGAAGTTGGCTATTGTTCAGTGATACCTCAAACGTATTCCGAGATGATGACTTATGTTGGTGGAAGAAGACGTGCTGGCGACACTGCACAATACGTTGAAACCTTACCTCCAAGTATTCGTTAAACATTTACATGACCAAATGCACAATATCTACATTTTTCGTTTCAATGTTGATAAAATTTCACGGCATATCATCTTCTATTAATTACATTAACTATATCAATTACTCACACGTATATAAGCATTGGTCTAAAACATTCATAACATTAAATTTTTCTTATTATCCTTGTTTTTTTTTTATTAATTTAGTTTCTTTTGTCTGGTATCTAAGTTTTCTTTTCTTTTCCTTTCTATTGTTTTTACTTTCTTTTATTATTATTTTAATTTATTTTCATCATCTTTTTGTTTTTTGAAGAATTTATTATTATAATCATACGCTATCATCATTCAGGTGGAAGCTGGCACGTTCCTCCATGTGTACATGGTCTGGTTCAAAACTCGAGTCTCGTAAACTACCTCTTCGTGTAGTAAACTCCACTAAATTGGCTTCAGGGACTAGCATTAATTGTGAGGCTGTTTTACTGGTGTTTCCACTTTGACGCGAGTAAACTTGATTCGACAGTCTTGCAGAGTTGTCACCGTTATTATCATCGACTAAGCGTACAGTGAACAAGTTATCTGTATTCACTGTAGAAGTTGTCGCCGTGCTGAATCGAAGTGGATCTTGCGCTTGAGAAGTTACTTCTTTATTATCTGTTTTGGCATCCGCTCGCCAACTTGTCACAACAGGTTGTTGTTGTTCTCCTTGTGAGTCTAGATGGTTTTGTTGTTGTTGTTGTTGTTGTTGCTGTAATTGCTGGTCTTCATCGTTAACGTGCGTCGTTAATGAGGATAGTGATAGATCAGAGTCGTTGGCTGCGGCTGATTTTTCAAGTTTCATCAAATTGAGCTGTGATACACTGGCAGGAGTTAATTGTGTTAATGGAGCAAACGAGGTACTTGTTGCAGTATAGTTGGACCCAGGCGAAGCATCGTCGTATGTGCCCTTTTCCATATCCGCCGCCGCAGCAGCAGCGCCAGCGCCAGCTCCAGCAGCAGTAGAAGCTGAAGCAGTCTTATCTTTATTTTTCCTTCTCCTGCAACAGCAACATAACCCGAGAATCAAAAGAGCCAAGAGCGGAATGCCCACACCGAGTCCTACTCCTAAACCAATTGCAAGATTGTTATTGCTTGATTTATTATGAATTGTTGCTGCTGCAGCTGCAGCAGAAGATGTCTCAGCTGTAGATGATGATGATGATGTTGCTGAGGCAGATGCAGAGGATGTAGTCAGAGAGCGCGACAGTGACGACGACGACGAAGAAGTAGTAGAAGAAGAAGAAGAACTTGAGGCGGTGTAACTGCTTTCATAGATCGAAGACAGACTTGTTTCTTTGCTTATTCGCACTGAATAGGGTATTTGTACCTTGTTTCCGTAGATATCCTCTATTTGTACATTAAACGTTGTTGAGTTTGAGCCATCACTTTCGTCATTGGGTAATGTGCCACTTATAGTGTAGTCACTTGTGTCTAATTCCAAATAGTCTGGCAAGTCATCACCTATAACTGAAGAAATGTTCTCTTTAGCAATTTGTGCACCATCTAAAAAGACGTGCGAAAGTGGAACGTCTTCTTCAACCTCTTCATTCTTATATCCTTCGATTTCTATGGCTTCTTTCAAGTCGGTAGATAATTGGTGTCCTCCAACTAAAATTTCAAAAGTTTTAACCACTGCAGCGTAGCCTGCAATATCAGTTGCGATGTAGTTCAAGTTGAATGCTTGAGAAGGTGAATTTTCCAGGGTTGCATAAGGGACCGTACCCGAGAATGTATTACCACTGAATTTGACCCAATTGGGCAAAGATGTTCTATCGGAGGATCTTCCATAATAGGCAACTGAGTCGTCAATTTTGGGGAATGTAAAGCTAAATTCGTCTCCTTGCTTGAGGACGAGACCATCGCCTCCGTTTGTTTGGCCCATTGAAGTCAATTCATCGTATAAATTAAAACTGTTTGAGTCCAAGTCAGGCAGTGAAGATACAACCATTGAGTACGAGTTTTCCATACTTGAATCGTCCAGTTGGTCTACTCCTACAAGTGTGATTTGAAACTCCCCCTCGTCCGATGAGTCTGGGGTACCTGTGAATGTTCTGCTTTCAGAGTCAAATGAGAGCCACGATGGTAGTGATGTGACATTGTACTGGATATTATCAGAGCCTCCTTCGCTAGTAGATTTGTATGTGGATTTCGCAAATGTGAATGTGTAAGCTTCGTTAACTCTGGCTACATTTGGTAATTGTTCGTTGAATGGGAAGCCCATGTATATTGTTGCGTGGACATGACTGGTCAACTGTAGGAGTAATAGGAGGTATATCAAATATAATGGCTGTAGTAGCAGCTGTCGTTGTGGGAAAGGCAACAACATATGCATGTGTGTGTGTACGTGTTAGTTTCAATTTCAGTATCAGTGTTTGTATGCGTGGAAGCTATTGGACGTGATGTCAAGATGATAATTTGGCTTCCTATGTTGTTGCTGAAACTGTAGTAGTAGTAGTAGTAGTAGTAGTAGTAGTTGGAGGTGATGGTGGTGATGGTGGTGAGTGAGTGGGTGAGTGATGGTTTCAAAAGATGGTAAAAGTAAAGCAAAAGTGGTGAAATTGGTGAAACTCAGGAGTGAAGTGAAGCAATTTTTTCTTTCTTCTTTACCATCCAATTACTTTTCCAATTAGCTGTAATCTGTAATTAATTTAGCTAACCAACTGGGTTAGCAGAGTTTGCAAGATTATTACTGCTACTGTTATTGTTATTGTTATTGTTATTATTACTATTATTATTATTATTATTAGAAATAATAAAAGGAATAGTCTAAAACTGTATAAGATGTGAGATATGCCCACTTTGTGAGCTTATCTGTAAGTCAATGTAACAATAGCAGCCGTATAGTAGTGGTGTTAGTGGCACTTTGAGACTTTAGAGTAGTAGTGGTTGTGAAAGTGGGTAGGTGGGTGGTAATTTCTTGTTTCATGGTTCTGTGCATGTGTTTACATTTTCTCGCATTTTCACGCGTCGTTGTAGCACTCATCTTCCTCTCCTTAGACAAACATACAGGCACACCTCTCTCTATTGTATGAAGGGAGAAACTGGCGCGGTATTTTTCCTCCTTTGTGTTTGTTGGTTCTGATTGTTTGGCTGTTGCGGCAAAAACAAAAATTGCTTTTGACCCAAACAGGAATTAATAAAAATGTAAGAATGGAATACGCGTTTCAAATTCTAATTTTTTATTTCATTTTTGCCTTTGACTTCAACCAACTGAAAGAAACTAACAGGGACTTACGCGTACAAACTACACGATATATACAATACTTGATATATATATACCAACCATGCCTTTCTTAACTAACCCTCCCCCTTTGTTGTTGTTGTTCTTATAGTTTAAGTATTTTTTTTTCTTTTTATCCAGAATATGAAAACTCATTCCTTTTTCTTTCACGCCAGTTGCCCCTTTTTTTTAAAAAATTTTTGACGATGAGTTACTGTTTATTATTAATGAAAAGATAGACAAAAGGAATGAGAAAAGCCAAATTGATTGCATTAAACAAATGTGGTTTCTTCTTTTGTTTCTCATTTCATATTTTGTGCCAAACCAAAAAAAAAAGGAAAAGAAAAGAAAAAATTAAACTGAGAGAGAGAGCGAGAGAGAGGAAAAAGCTTGCTAACGTCATGTGACGACATCTAGCTAGATTTTTGTGATCACGTGATACGAGCTAACTAAAGTTTATTAGGTCCTATTATTCTTTCCTATCTTTTTTTTTAAATAAAATTTGTTTCACTATCAACAAACAGTTTTACTTGTTTGGTTCTCAAGAGCAAGAGGCATCTCAAAATTTGTTCAAATCAAAAACATTTTAATCTATTCTAAAGTCTATTACACTTGCATTTGCTTTACCTTTCATTATCTTTTCATTTCCTCATTCTCTTTCCCTTTCTCTTTCTCTTTCTCATTAATATATTCTTCACTCTCACTTCACCCATCTCGGCACAAAGTATATAGCAAATACTCCAACGTATCCAAATACTAAACCAACCAATTTCTCGGCAATCGAGTGGAAATACATATTAGTCATAAGCAACATAAACCACCATAATGAAATCAACAAAACAACACTCAACTGTGCCAACTCACCTACAAACAACTTTTCATTATGTTCAAATCCTCTAACCAACGATTTGCCTCCATAATTCTGCAACTTTCTGTATACATACGACACGCATCTCACCAAAGACTTCCAATCAAACCACGCCGCACACTCCAAATACAAATACAAACTAGAATGGATCATTAAAAACACATGGCCCAGTGGATCGTGTCCTCCTTCCCAGTTACCTCGTAACTTCCTACAATGATACGAGGAAACAGAAGAACTTCTCCAAACCAACGTTTCCAAATCTTGAATAAATTTCCCAAACAAATGTTGACTGTTGCTTATCTTTTGCTGCGATGCAGCAAATTGCGGTGGCTCAATAACACAAGCACCTCCAGAAACAACGAAAATCTTGTCCATGATAGGAAGACCAAAACACCATTGTGTAAATAAAACCCACCATATGGTCAGAAGAAGGTATCGCACAATAGCCCCAAACAAATACTTGCTTAACCTTTCAGACTTGGTAGTGTAAAGTTTCTTTTCCTTTTTCCCACTCACCAGAACTGAATCATCTTCATTTTCATCCACTCTTCTTGCTGTTGCTGTTGTTCGTGCTGCTGTTGCAGTTGTTAAATTAGAATTCAATATTTGCGGCACAGCAAATAAGGAATAGAACAACACTACAGCCAAAGTAGTCCATCCCCATCCGCGTTTGACAAACCACTGGTTAAGCACATTTCTCTTATCATTGTAATAGTTGTACACTTCTTCTTGGGGCAGTCCAAAATGAATCAATCTCGATAAAATGAAATTCGCCACAAATGATGCAAGGAACAAAACCTCATTTAGCGTTACCTTGTAACGACGCTTAAATGTGTCCGATACATGTTTAAGTTTATTGTAATGGGCATCATATATTGATGACTTGTCTAGACCCTCACTATTCATCTTGAGGATCAACAAAGTTGAGAATATAGTCTTGATAGTGATTTCCGTTAGTTGTAATGATGATTAGATAATAGTTGCCACGCACTTTTTCTTCTGATCTCGAGAAAAGTTGCGACAATAATATTTTTTTGGAAGAAGAGCAAGTTACACAAAAATAAAATGTAAAACGAACTCATTTACAATCAACATCTCGGTTGCAAAAAAGAGAATTAAAAAAATCAAAAAAAAAAGAAAAGAACAAAACAGAACAGAACAGAACAGAACAGAACAGAAGCGGAGGAATGAATGTATTCAACAATTAAACATTATTAACGTATTTTTAGACATCTACTTTGCTAGCAGCAAATCTGATAATGGGACCCATCAATTTATACCTAGGGTATAATGATCCTATCAAGGGCACAACACTACACCCAATAGCCACCTTGGCATCTTCTGTAGTCGGCCCAAAATCAATAAAACTAACATTTTCCCTCATTCCTATCTTGATCACCTCCTGCATCATTACAAAGTATGCCTTGTACTTTTTGCTAATCTCATGGTCCAACCCTTGGATATCCGAAGTCATTGTTTCTCCAAGACGGAAAATAACACACGAGGCAATAATCTCGTCACCAACTTTCAAGAATAACAACGACCTATACTTTTGATCATTGGTGTAGTTACCCAAGTTGTAGATAAACTCCCAATCGGGATGCAAAAGTTGTGACGATTGTCCGCTTTCTTGCCTCAGTCGTGCAATATGGTCATTCATCACAATGATTTCTTGACAATTTTCAAAATTGAAATTGTACGACTCATCCACAACTCCACTGGCTTGCTTAAACGCATTGTCTTGATTCCTATACTTGATTGCTTTAAAAAACTCAGTGCTATTTTGATTGTGGTGGGGACGTAAATCGACAATATGGCTGTTGGGCAAGTTGATTTTGATCCACCCGGAAGCATCTACTCCAGCCTCAAAACTAGCATCTTTGTATCCCGGATCAAGCATCACTGAACATTTCTCATTTTTTTTGTTCCAGTACGAGATTGCGCTCAATACGCTAGCACTTCTGGCAACTGGCTTCTTTGTTGATGAGCAATAAAATGTGGATCTCTTAAATGGCCAATGGAATCCAAGAAGACCAAACTTTATACACAATAGTGGCCATTTAGAATTCTTGCCAAAAAGTTTGTGCAACATTTTCCCAATTGACCCTGGTATTCTTTCACTCAAGTCAAACTCTTCAATTATTGTTAAAAGTACTAATGCCTGGGTCGTCATCAATTCTTGGTAAAACTCCTCGGTATTATTTTCCAAAGCTTGGAGTTCCATATCCTTTTTAGCTTTTTGTTTCTTTTTGGCCAATTTCTTCAACTGATTCTTGCTCAATGGCTTGTACTCTTCTTCAAGTGATTGGATCGAAAGTTCACTAGAGAGTAATGTAGGAGCATTTTGGAATAGAACAGTTTCTTGGTCCAACTCATCGTATGGTGTTTTAACAATACTCTTTTCTTTAACGTGTACATCAGCCTTGTCATTCTTTGATGTATTATTTTGAAGTGCAATATCGACATCACCCTGGCTCTTTGCTTCATTTTTATTAGCATTCTCTTTCTCACTTTCATAGTTATGTTCCGCTTTTACGCTCTTGTTATAAACTCTCAACACTTTACATTTCATACCTGGCAACTTAGCATGCACATAGTTTTCCATTAAACTAATCACGTGATCTCCTGAAACGCCAGAGTTGTATTTCTTGTTCAAGTCAATCAATTTAGCCCAACCTCGTTTCTGATGCTTATTGAGCTGACACAAGTCGTATTCTACAACTTGTAGTTTATTTGGTGCTGCTCTTCTTCTAAAGTATCGCGTGCATCCGAATTTGATGATAATGATTAAAAAACTTAAGAAAAACAAAATTGGAATAGTGAGAGGGAGTTCAGCAATCTCACCTGTTGATATAGAGCCATATGCTACTCCTGCAACTGCTGTGCATGCAAGATAAAACATTCCAAGGAGGAGCAACAACATATCATATGAAAATATAAATTTCCCAATTATCTGGTGTAAACGATTCTTGTCATTTATAATGAGGAGCAAGCCTAAACCCAACATGCTCTGTCCAATCATAAAGGCAGCACACATGATGAATAGATCATGATACTTTTTTGCCTTTTTGTTGTGTGAGGTGTTTAGTAGGCCAACATTTAATTGAATGATACTAACACTAATAAGAATTTGGACAATGTTAATTCCAGCAAACAACAAATAAAAAGACTTTAATTTTGAGCTCCACCAAACACTCAACACTGCGCAGTTGAGTAGTAATGAAATGAGGGCAACTACTATGTAACAATTGACGTTGTAATCGCTTATATCTAGATAATTTAAATCACTCTCAACCAAATCTAGAGGGTTTGCCCCATTCCCCTCTGATAATTCGTCAGCAGTACTGATACACATCACCAATAACCAGACCCAAAATGCAACTTTGAAAAAATTGTAAACATAGACCCTTACCCATTTTGGTCTTGCAAATTTCGGTTGAAAGTTGTTAAAGAATCGAAGGTGAATTTTTTCTATGAGTATAAATATATTTGTGATTATGCACATAATGGGAACTCCATTAGCGTAATGTAGTTTTCTTGTATATATCGAATAAAGAGCTGTTGTCACTATGTTAAATATTAGGGAGTAGCCAATAAGTGCAATTGGATCATATAGCCACTGAGCACGGAAATACTTTTTATGTTGGTTGAGCCCAATCTTGAGTTTGTTACGGATATTGATGCTGGCTTTCATGCTTTCTTTATTGGTTTAAATAACAAGAATGATTAATAGTTTATACTTGGAGTGGGAAGGAGAAGGATAACAGAAAAAGAAAGATATTATAGGGTATATTTCAAATTGAAGCTTTTGATAAAATCTGATGCAGTACAAAAGAAGAAAATAATAAGGCAAAGAAGATTGAACTGGTTATATAGACTATTCCATGAATATTATGGTTGGTTTTTTTTTTATATATATTTATAAAGTTCTTTCTTTCAAAACATTGATGTGTGTCAAATCCCCAGCTCTTTCAATTTTTTTTATCATTTCTAATTCTTCCTTTTCTTAACTATTCTTCATAGAGTATTTCATGGTCTTTTCAAAAGTCTTTGTTTCTTTGCCTAGTTGACAATCAAATAAGAAGGGCACAATCTGGCAGTATGTTATATTTAGCAACAGACTTAAGATACGAAGAAGAGGACAAAACAATGAAAGGCAAGAGGAAAAACCAACAAGGATGATGTAGGTTTTCCTAACATTGCGAGACCATTGAACAAAACATCATGAACCTCTTTTCCTCTCTCGCCTCTTGTTCTCCAACCTTCTTTAGACACACACACTCTCACATACTCGCTCTCTCACACTCACTATCTCATACTCACACTCCTAACCACATACACACACACACATTACAAACTAGTAAACATAAAAACGATTGGGCTTAACTCCGCGTATTATCATCTCTAGATATAATTGTTATTGACGACAAAGGTTATTGGGGGGATTTGTTTTCTTTTTATTTTTATTTTCTTACTTCTTTAAAAAGGTATACTGTACAGGCTACAAGATTCTTATAAACAGTTTGTTAAAGTGTTCTACAAAAGAAAACTGTTTAATTGCTTTTATTTTTTCCTCAATTCCATCGTTCAACTGCTGAGGCATAGCATTGATTCTAAGGGTAAGGAGAAAGGAAAAGAAAAGAAAGGAAACGAGGGGGAGTGGAGGATTTGAGTCTGTTACAAAGGCTGAAGTTGTGGGAAGAAGGGGCTGAAAGTAAGGACTTTCCACATAAGCATAGCCCACCTGCAAAGCGTGGAATCTATTTTTGTAATTTGTTAAAAAACGAGGTTGGGGGGGGGCAGGAGAAACGAGAGGTTCGGGGGGAGGGGGAAGTAGTGTGTGTGGATGGAAAGGGGGCTGAGGAGAAGAAGAGAGAGAGAGCGCGCGAAAGAGACAATGTCTATTTGTTTGTATGTATGTCTTTATGTATGTATGTCTGTATGTCTGTATGTGTGTATGTATGTATGTGTATTTGTCTCTCTGTTTGTATTTTTGAGAGGCTTTTATTATATTTGAGAAGCGCTTAAAACTATGACAGTGCAGCTTACTCATAAGAAATCTTTACTACGTGAACTTCAACAACATTTTGCAATCATTAAACACTTTTGATTCTTGCCTCTTCTTGCTGTTGTTTTTTTCTTTTCAATAACTAAAACTAACATCTCTAGCAATAGTTTTTGCAAATAATTTAGTAATAAAATTGATTCTCTTTATCATAATCTATGTAGTGAAACAAACACACAAATAATAAAAAAAAAAGACGGAGAATATGTACATACACACATATATGTATAATGCAATGAATATAGGAACTGAAAATCATGATAAAAACTTCTTCGAGTTTGTATGTTTAGACATCTACTTTGCTAGCAGCAAATCTGATAATGGGACCCATCAATTTATACCTAGGGTATAATGATCCTATCAAGGGCACAACACTACACCCAATAGCCACCTTGGCATCTTCTGTAGTCGGCCCAAAATCAATAAAACTAACATTTTCCCTCATTCCTATCTTGATCACCTCCTGCATCATTACAAAGTATGCCTTGTACTTTTTGCTAATCTCATGGTCCAACCCTTGGATATCCGAAGTCATTGTTTCTCCAAGACGGAAAATAACACACGAGGCAATAATCTCGTCACCAACTTTCAAGAATAACAACGACCTATACTTTTGATCATTGGTGTAGTTACCCAAGTTGTAGATAAACTCCCAATCGGGATGCAAAAGTTGTGACGATTGTCCGCTTTCTTGCCTCAGTCGTGCAATATGGTCATTCATCACAATGATTTCTTGACAATTTTCAAAATTGAAATTGTACGACTCATCCACAACTCCACTGGCTTGTTTAAACGCATTGTCTTGGTTCCTATACTTGATTGCTTTGAAGAAATCTGCACTGGTCTGGTTATGGTAAGGACGAAGGTCAATGATATGACTGTTGGGCAAGTTGATCTTGATCCATCCGGAGTAGTCGACACCGGCTTCAAAGTTAGCATCTTTGTATCCCGGATCAAGCATCACAGTACATTTCTCATTCTTGGCATTCCATTGTGAAATTGCATAGAGCACACTAGCACTTCTGGCAACTGGCTTCTTTGTTGAAGAGCAATAAAATGTGGATCTCTTAAATGGCCAATGGAACCCAAGAAGACCAAACTTTATACACAAGAGTGGCCATTTCGAATTTTTGCCAAAACACTTGTTTAGTTTTTTGCCAATCCAACCAGGAATCCGTTCACTCAAATCAAACTCTTCAACAATGGTCAAGAGTACTAATGCTTGGGTGTTCATCAATTCTTGGTAAAATTTTTCAGTATTATTTTCCAAGGACTGTAGCTCTGCCTCCTTTTTAGCTTTTTTATTCTTTTTGGCTAATTTCTTCAACTGATTCTTACTCAATGGCTTGTACTCTTCTTCAAGTGACATCATTGAAATATCTGCTTCGGCCAAAGTGGGCTCGTTTGCAAATAATAGTGATTCATGGTCCAAATCATCATAGGGAGTACTCAATTTACCCCTATTTTTATGATGATTCATCAGCTTTTCGTGTAATTCTCCCTTGTGTACAAATGTCTTTTGCGAAACTTGTCTTTCCAAATCATTATCATTGTTGTCATTGTTGCGCAATTTCTTGTCTTTTTCATTGTATTCCTTTTCCGATTTTTCTGATTTACTATAGACTCGTAACACTTTGCATCTCATGCCTGGCAAATCTGCATGCGTATAGTTTTCCATAAGACTAAGTACATAGTCACCGGTGACTCCTCCATTATATTTCTTGTTCAAGTCAATCAATTTACTCCATCCTTGCTTTTGGTGTTGAGTTAAGGAGCCCAAATCGTACTCTTCAACTTGGTAAACATTTTGCTGCACTCTGATTCGGAAATACCGCGTGCAACAAAACGCGACAAGCGAAATGCCGACACTAACTCCGAATAGGACGGGAAGACTGATGGGCACCTCATTCAATCCTTCCTTTGGCTTGTAATCAAACTTTACACTGGCAACAGCAGTGCATGCAATGTACAACAATCCCAAAAAGAAAATGAATACATCGTATGTAAAGATCAATCTTCCAATGAGTATGCTTAACCTGTTTTTCTCATTGAGAGAAATGGTGATGCATAATCCCATAATACTTTGACCAATCATAAATGATCCACACAAGACAAACAAATTGTGCATCTTCTTTGCTGGACTATCCTGTGACAAGTTGATCAAGTTCAAATTGATTTGGATAATACTAATACTGATCAATATTTGAAAGACATTCAAGCCAGCAAATAGCAAATGCACGGTGGACATTGTAGTGTTCCACCAGATACTAAGCACGGCGCAGTTGAGTATAACGCATATTAATTCAATAATCATGTATCCAGCACGTTGACCTTTGTTGAGATTCAATTCCTGTACCTCATGATCGCTAACAATTAATGGGTTTGTAGTTTGGCCCTGTGATAATTGCACTACTGTGAGTATACACATGACAAATAAGCAAAGCCAAAAGAGTTTCTTGAAAATGTTTTGAATGACCCAGTGACTTGCTTTAGCCCATTTGGAACGGAGTTGTATTTTTTCAAAGAACCTCAGGTATAGTTCTAGTATGAGAATGAAGATGATCATTGCTATGCTTGTGATGGGAACAAAGTTGACATAATGTAGCCGTTTCGATAAGTTGGAGTATTGTATGGCAGATGTTGTGTTGAATGCTAATGCATAGATGATAAGTGCAATGGGGTCATAAAGATTCCGTAGCAGGAACCTAAAGTTCTGTAAAGTAAAGCGCTGTTTAAATTGAAGCATCATTGACGTGTTTTTGAAATCTTTATATTCTATTTGCTTTTGTTTTTTTTTTTTTTGCAAAGTTGAGATAATTGTATATAATGTCCGATGTTTCAATATAGAAACTTTGAATTTGAGTATTTGAGTATGAATTTGATAATGAAGTAAGAGGATACAGTCTTTTTTATTTTTTTTTTGAGTTAAATCTAGTTTAAGATCTCGAATTCTGGAAACAAATCTTGTAAGAAGAATCAAGTATATATTTGAATGAATGAAATAAAACTGACCAGAAATATATTCCCTGTTTTGATGAGTTGCTCTATTTTTGCAGTCAAGGAAGCGAGAAAGGTGCACAGGAGCTTATCTTATTAGGGGAAACGACAAGACAAAATGTAAGTGTAAGTGTGAGTGTGAGTGTGTAGGTATATATGTATGCAAATTATATATATAAATATGTATATATAAATATATATATATATGTATATATATGAGTCACGTGCACCTTTTTCTTCTCAAGGAAAAAGTATAGGGTGGGGTGTGGATTGCTCTAATGTTTTAGTTCAAAAAGGTGATAAATGTGATGTGGAAGGAAAGCCAATGAATGACTTTAAGTAGTCCCTTTTTGCAGTAGAGATTGCTTTGAGCTTGTAGACAACCAAAAATAAAAAAAAGGGGGACGGCAGCAAAAGAAGGGTTTATAATGTGACTATTGAAGTTTTGAAGAATGAGGAAGATTTTGATTTACAAAGTGGGGCAGGTCTGTGGTATATATATATATATGTTCATATATATATATATATTTATATATAAGTTTGTTAAAGACTGCTGCTCTTTTTTTTTTTCCACAAACCATCTTTTCTCTTTATACCATAAAAGTATTTTTAACCTTACCAGCTTACCTTTAATTGTTTTAGTAATACCGTACAATTGTATGAGTAATTGTTCCCGACCTACTCTACTATCCGTGATCGTGTCTTTTTTTATTTTTAATACTTTTTTCTAGTCTTCAGTTTTCATAACCGCACCAACGAGATGCGCATATCGTGATCCACGGAAATCGTTTTTGAAACCCCCTCATTTTAGCAAACGGTGCATATTATGTCTATATCATTATGTAAACAATTCATCTGCAAAAGAAAAGAAAAGAAAAGAAAAGAAATTGAGCTTTTTCAAGTACAACTTTTTTTTACCATTATATCATTTCAAGAGTTTTGTTTATCCACTTTTCTATTTTTCAAAAAGAATGTTGATGGAAGTACCGGCAATGTTAGAAAAAAAACAAAATAAAAGAAGGATAAGTAACAAAATGAGACAGCTAAGTTTTACTTCTTTTGCAACTGTGGTATATACCAATATTCTGTACTGAAGGTGCTTGTAAATGCTATTGGTAAGTATGTTTTCATGTGCACCAGAGCTTTTCTAATCACTATTTCCCTCTTTCTCACCCGCATATCAACAACAACAACAACAACAACAACCTTAAGTTGCAGTTAGCACGAAGGAGGCTTTTTTTTACTTTTGTGCATTGATCGATTTGCTCTGTGTATTTCTTAGTAATCCTCAAGTCTTACTAAGCGTCTCCGTAAGATGGCTCAATTTAAGCACAGATATACTCCATTCTTTTTTTGCCTTTCTTTTTTCCTTTTTTCCAATTTCTTATTTGATGTTTGGAGAGTTTTATTTGGTGGCATCAGCTTTTTCCATAAACTTTACCCTAGAACTAGACTTGGAGAAGAGTAGTTCAGTACAATACTATTTTTATTTTCCAACCTTTACATTTTTGGCGTCACTAGTTTCCTTCTTCTCTCTCACGACGCACATATCCTTCCCCCCCCCCCCCCTTTTTTTTTCAATTTCGCCACTAACTTGCTAGACATACCATGACTGTTTTTATTGTTGTTGTTGTTGTTGTTTATTTTCTTCTCCTTTTACTATTGCATCTTTCTACTTATTTGACGTGTTGGTTATGGAGAGAGTTATTTTATTGTTCCCCTCTATGAATTTGTATTTATTTTATTATTGTTTTTTATATTTATGTTAATTTTTATTTTGATGAAGGATCGAAATCTTTGCCCAAACTATCTAACTAGAAAAATAAACGTATGACAAAAAAGAAGTGTGAGCCCCTGATCTTTTATATCGGAGCTGGATAAGAGCCAAAAGTTGGTTTTTTTCTTTTTCTTTTTAACATGGAAATAAAAAACTATATAGACAAACAAAGAGGAGACATATAAGAGAGAAACAAAAAAGGATATTGATTTTATATCTCTTTTCTTTTTGAAAAACAGTAATGATAACTCCCTTTTCAAATCTTTTCTTGCTTTACTTCTTCTTCTCTTTTGTTCCTTGAAGCTCTGTATCCCATTATTTACTGTAATTGAAAAAAACGTTTTGATGAAATCGATTGGTAAAAGTGTTGAAGAAAGAGAAACTGAGGCATTTTATTTTCTAGTCTTTTAAACGATTACCGATTACCGATTACATAAGCGACAATTTGTGTTAAACGAAATGTGTCATCCTTCTCCCGGGGCTAAAAAAAAGAAATATAAATATATATATGTATAGAGGGAGAGAGAGAGAGAGAGAGACACACACTTTTGTAAAGAAGCAAAAGTACACAAAACCAACAACATTAACAACAAAAGTTTCTATTTCTGTTTCTATGTATTACGCGCAAACTGATTTTATACGGATCCATCGGCACTAAATCAACCAGCCTTATAGACTCAAATACAAAAAATTTTAGAAGTTGCATTGCAACAGTTAAACTTGAAATACCAATATCGTGTGATGCGATTAATGCAATTATAAGCTACTAACGGTATCTACTAACTGTATCCAGCTTTAATTTACCCAACTTTTACTTTTCTTGTTTTTGGCCAAACAATCAATCTCTTGTGTACCACTATATCGAATTGAAAGGAAAGAAAAAAAAATAAATAATGCTACGCGGTACAAAGATAGCTTTTACCTTAATCTTAATTTACCAAACAGATTCCTATCTTTTTTTGTTTACATTTGTTACATTTCTCAAAAAAAAATGTACGCTCCTTCCTCACGAGTTCTGGCGATTGGTATTCTCGTATGTAGTCTGAAAAGAAGGCGGGAATTGGCAATTGTTATATGAACAAATCAAGCATTCAGTTGTAAACCGATCCATCAAAAAAAAAAAAAAAAATACCGCAAGGGAGACACAAAGAACTATCACTTTTTACATTCAATATTTGGAGTTGATGTTGTTGTAAAGTAGCTATTAGCTCAAGTAGCTTTGACTTAAACTGATTATGATAAGCATTTATCATAACAATCCAAAGATCTAATTATAGCGTTAGCTTTGCACAAACAATTATACAAAATGATATCCTGATAAAAATAGTAAATAAAAACACACGGAGCAGCAAACAGCTGGTGGTATGCCACGGTATATGGTTATAATTTTGAATATATCTTGACTGGAAACAAATGCTCCTCGAGCAATCTTTTGGATTTCATGGCTTTGAATCTATTCATCAAGTACTTTTTTTTTTCCCTCTTTTTTCTCTTTTTTTTTCTTCGCTCCTCGTTGTTCGCTTTGGTGTCTCAACTCCTCACATTCTTCCCCTTCCCCTTATTGAGACATGGCTCCATTTCATGGCTTTAAACAGATTCATGTAACTGCTTCAATACTAATCACTTTATAAGTCAAAACTAACTTGCAGGTGGCTTTGTCACAATTTTTTTTCATCCTCCCAAAAAAAGAAGGAAGAAAATTTAAAAATTAAATGAAAACAGATTGGATTCATCACAGCATACTTTGAAAGAATCAGTTCCAGATAAAAGTACCAACATCACATGAATGTGCTCTTCTCATTATGAAATTAAAGGTTTCAGCAATAAGTTAGAAAATACACTGAAGAGCCTAAATTTAAATTTACCAAAGAACCACATAAAAATGACAAGAACCGAAAACAAAAACAAAAAAAAAAAAAGAAACAAACAAACAAACAAACAAAATTTTAACGATGAAATTTTTGATAAAAAAAAGATCCTTGGTTTCACCAATCGATATTGATTCACCCAAATATTACTTCGCCTCTTTGGCCACGTCAAAGCCATCTTTTGTAGACTCGATAATTCTTTTTTTTTACCTTTTTTTATTTTTCATTTTTTTGGGGGAGAGGAGAGGGGAAAATTTATTGCATTTGAACATCCTCTGCAGATACTGGATCAAGTGCTTCTGTTCCATTAATTTTTTCCTCCGCCTCCTTTTTGACCTCCTTTTCGGCATCCTCCTTTTCCTTCTCCTTTTCCTCCTCCTCCTCCTCCACAATAATATGTGGATTCTCTACGTTTTTGGACTCTTCAGAATTGTTCACCACTATCGTCGGACCTCCATTTTCATTATTCAGAGGTGGGATATCTGCAACCTCTTTGACAGTTTCACTACTTGAAACAATACCTTGTTCATTCAACTCGGCCTTCTCCACTTGATCAACCAGTTGCCACTTCTTAACCATATCATTCATTAAAGTGTTCATGACTTCAGGGTTCACGATATCCCTTCGAAACTGCTCCAGCAGCAGTAACAATTTAAGAATGTGAAGACAGTTGGGATAGACCAAGTACTTGGAATACTCAGGTTCAGACCAATACTCTAAATATTTGAGATAATTGATAAAACTGGGATCTTGGAGATAGTTATTTTGAGCAAGATAATTGACATATGGGATATTGCTTAGTGATTGAACAAACTCTAATTCGATCTCCCATCGCGTTGGAAGCGAAGTAATGAGTTTTTGGTACTCATCTTCTTGTTGTGACTTCTCCGGTGACTGTTTGGAAGCTGCATCCAAATTAACGTTTTGTACTTCTGTCATTGCCGTATATAGTTATCAATCCCTTTTTATTCTTTTTTTTCTTTCTTTTGATAAATTGTATTTGTCGAAGTTGGTCCTTTAAATTTATATGCTATGTTTCATTTGATTCTTGATGGTATATTGTAGCTCTAATAATTTTTGGTGAAGAATTTCGCTGTGCCAGTTTACCTGTGTAATTTTTAGAAAAGAGAATAAATCAAAAATAAATAAATAAAAAAAAAAACTCTTTAATCAACGCGCGCAATTTCATCAAAAAATAAACAAAACAAACAGAATAAAGGGAAAAGCAGCAGAAACAGAATCAAATATAAAACTATACATATATAGACATAGATATAGATATATTTATAGATATAGATATAGATACATTAACACCCAACCATCATTTTCCATCAAATTGCCAACTTTAGAGCACCACGCACACAAGACCACTAGCATCACCGCAACCTTTTTTTTTGCTCATTAAGCAGCAATTCAGCATAAACAAGAGTAAGCAAACTAATAGACATATTTTTCAGCGCAGCATACAAAAGAAAAAGGCAATATAAAAAAATGACTTCACCTCAACGTACACCGATTCAACTTCATCCTCAGTCACAAGAAGATCCAATCTCACTCCGTGAAAAGGCGCTTGAAAAAGAACTCACGCATCTAAGAATGATAAATACGACTCTAGACACACTTGTAACCACCATCGAGTCAACGACGTCAGATATAAATACGTTTAACAATGGTACCTCGAATGCAAAGAGAATGATGGATAAATGGACAGAAATCTTGACACAGGCTAGTTTTACTGGACAGATGTTGGACGATGAAGAGTGGACGCCTCAAGGAGATGAGGGAGGACGCGAAGGTGGATTGCGCGAGGAAAGTGCAGTTGAAGAAGAGCTTCGAATTTTGCAAAGACGACTCATGACTGTTGAACTGGAAAATATAGTCTTGAATAAAAAATTGGAAAAGGAAATGCAAGAAAAAAGAGAAAGATGGAATCGTGCAGAAGAGTTGGCAAATAAGAGGAAAAGGGAACTAGGTTTGAACGTGGCAGGCACTGGTAATACAAGACGGAAACTCAATCGATGAAATGAGGTCAAGAGACTGTTTCGAGCAAAGAACAAGAAGTTGTTTTCAATTCAATTAGATGGAGTTAGCTTGTGAATAATCTATGAAAAGGAAGAGAGAAAAAAAAAAAACAAGAATGCTAGTAATTTTCAGTTCTTTTACGCAAATTAAATAAAAATGGGATCTACAATAAATATATATATAGATTTAAATAATAATGATAATAATAATAATAATAATAGCAATAGTAATAACTGTAAAATACAATCTTTCTAAACCACTCAAAACTTCTAGTTTTTAGCTTCTGTAAATTCTATGTTCTAAATTCCACTAACCATCTTCTCCTCGCATCGGAGCAATTAGATGCTTCAATGTATCAATGTTTCAAAATACTGGTGATCAAATCATTTGCATCAACAGAATCACCTTCCTTGACCAAGATATCGCCAACAACACCAGAAACTGGTGCACTAATGATCATTTCCATCTTCATTGCAGAGAGCACGGCAATTGGATCACCCTTCTTAACTTCTTGGTGCTTGTGAGTTCTAACCTCGATAACAACACCAGACATTGGTGCACCAACATCATTTGGTTGTTGTGCCTTTGGTCTGGTTTTGGTCTCAACAGAGGCAGTCTTGTCTTCAACAGTGACGGATCTCATTTCACCATTCAACTCGAAAAAGATTTCTCTTGAACCTGTCTTTTCCGAAAGCTCACCAACAGCAAGCAATTTGATGATCAAGGTCTTACCTTGTTCAATGTCAACAACAATTTCTTGTCCGATATTAGCAGGCTTGAGGAAGTAACGTGTTGGCAAAACACTCAAATCACCATATTTCTCAACTTGTTTACGGTAGGCTTCGTAAACTTTAGGATACATGACATATGAAGCAATATCAGTCTCGCTTACTTGAGTGCCATAACGTGACTGCAATTCTTGTTTAATCTCGTCAAATTTTACTGGTGGTAAGCTCAAACCGGGTCTTTGGGTCAATTTTTGACGCTTGTTACCCAACATGTTGGTACGAAGTGGTTCAGGGAATCCACCATATGGTTGACCCATTAAACCTTCCATGAAATCGTAGACTGAGTCTGGGAAATCCAATTCACCAGCAAGTCTATTGATATCTTCCTCGGTAAGACTGTTACTCACCATAAATTGTGCTAAATCACCAACAACCTTGGAGGTTGGTGTGACTTTAACCAAATCTCCAAGAATCTTGTTAGCAATTCTATAAGCCTTCTTTGTTTCGAGCCACTTGGTACCGAGACCCAATTGTTGTGCTTGGAAAAGCAAATTGGTCAATTGACCACCTGGAATCTCGTGCGAGTACACTTCGGGGTCTGGTCCCTTCAAATCAGCTTCAAAACAACTGTACAACAATCTCATTTGCGCCCAGTATTCATCGAGCTCTCTCACCAATTGCTCTGAGAGACCCGACTCAATTGAACCTTCAAATGATGCCAAAATAGCACTAATTGATGGTTGTGAAGTCATACCTGACATCGAGTTTGAAGCAGCATCAACAACATCGGCACCTGCCTTGGCACACTCAGTCATTGAAGCGACACCAGTACCTGCTGAGTCGTGAGTGTGCACATGGATAGGCAAGTCAGGGTGGCGCTTTCTAATCTCACCAACCAACAATTTGGCAGCTGCTGGTTTCAATGTACCAGCCATATCCTTGATACCCAAGAAATGAGTACCCATCTTGACAACTTCATCAACAAAGTTCAAGTAATATTCGAGGTTGTATTTCTTGCCAGGTTTCAACATGTCTCCTGAGTAACAAACTGTTGCTTCAACGACACCGCCTGCCTTTTTAACTGCATCAACACCAACTTTCAATTGTTCCAAGTCATTTAATGCGTCAAAAACACGGAAAATATCAACACCGTTTTCCTTCGCCTCCTTGACAAACTGGTCGATGGCATTATCAGGTAAAGAAGAATATGCGACACCATTTGCACCACGCAAAAGCATTTGGAATGGAATGTTTGGTACCAAGGCTCTCAATTGTCTCAATCTGACCCATGGATCTTCATAAAGGAATCTCATACAAACGTCAAAAGTAGCACCACCCCAACATTCTAATGAGAATGCACCATTAAGGGCAAATGCAGTTGTTGGTGCAATGTTGAGCAAATCAATAGTCCTTACTCTTGTGGCAAGTAACGATTGGTGTGCATCTCTCCATGTGGTATCAGTAATTAAACAACCTTTGAATTCTCTAACCTTTTTAGCAAATTTTGCTGGTCCTTCTTCGAGCAAGACTTGTCTCCAACCTCTTGGTGGTGGGGTGTGGTTGACATCGATTGCAATACCAGTCCTTGGTTCGTGCAATTCTGGAATCAAGGCTTCGGTATCCAACTTTGGGTATCCGATTTGACCCTTGATCGAGGAACCATTGACATAAAGATCGGCCAAGTACAACAACAATTTGGTTGCTCTGTTTTGTGAGCTAATCATTTGGAACAATGATGGAGTATCATCAATGAATGTGGTCCAACAGTCACCTTCAACAAAAGTTTGATTGGTCAAAAGCGCCAAGAGGAAAGGAATGTTTGTTTTAACACCTCTAATTCTAAACTCAATCAATGCACGAATCATCTTTCTTCTAGCAATTTCAAATGTTGAACCTGAACAAGAACATTTAACCAACATTGAGTCGTAATGTGGTGAGATTATAGAACCGGCAAATCCATTACCACCATCCAAACGAACACCGTTACCACCTGCTGATCTGTAAACCTCGATTTTACCGGTATCTGGCTGGAAGTTTTTGGCTGGGTCCTCGGTAGTGATTCTACATTGGATTGCAAAGCCTCTGGTTGTGATCTTGTCCTGGAGGAGACCCAATTGTTGTAAAGAGGCACCTGCGGCAATTTGGATTTGTGCAGCAACGATATCTACACCAGTAATTTCTTCGGTGATTGTGTGCTCAACTTGAATTCTTGGGTTAATTTCGATAAAGTAGTGTCTGTTTTGTTCATCAACAAGGAACTCGGCAGTACCTGCGTTTCTGTAGTTTGCACTCTTGGCCAATTTCACTGCATCGGTCAAGATTGCGTCTCTAACCTCTCTTGGCAAGTTTTTGGCTGGGGCAATTTCAACAACTTTTTGATGTCTTCTTTGCACTGAGCAATCTCTTTCAAACAAGTGGATAACATTTCCATAATTGTCGGCCAAGAGTTGCACTTCGATATGTTTAGGTTTATCCAAAAACCTCTCGATAAAACAAGTACCGTTACCAAACGCAGTCTTGGCTTCGGAGGTGGCTCTCTTGAAGGCATCTTCAATGTCATCGCCTTCGCGCACCACTCTCATACCTCTTCCACCACCACCAAAGGCGGCCTTGATGATCACTGGGTATCCGTATTTTTCAACAAACTTGCGAGCATCCGAAACATCGTCGATTGGGCCTGGAGTTCCTGGAACAACGGGGACATCGTTTTCAATGGCCAAAGTTCTTGCACTGACCTTGTCACCAACGGCATCGATGGTCTTGTGACTTGGTCCGATCCAAACAATACCATTTTGCTCCACCTTCTTGGCGAATTCACTATTCTCTGAGAGGAACCCATAACCAGGGTGGATCATATTGACATTGTGTTTTTTGGCGATATCTATAATCTCGTCGATTTGCAAGTAAGCACCCACGGGAGTGAATTGACCTTTTTTGCCAATTGCATACGATTCGTCTGCTTTCAATCTGTGCATTGATAAACGGTCCTCGTGGGAGTAGATGGCAACTGTCTGCATCGAGAGCTCGTGTGCGGTACGAAAGATTCTAATGGGGATTTCACCACGGTTTGCCACAAGAATTTTGTTCATGGGGCCAAGTACCGTTGAGTCTCTTCTCATTTGATTGATTCTGCCATCCTGAGTGTTTGATGAAGCAATTGATGTCATAATAAATTAGTGTGAATTTAAATATATGTTTAGATTATGATCAATTAGCTAGTAAAAAAAGTGGAAAGAAAAAAGGAAAAAAGAAAGATTGAAAGATTGATGGATTGATGGATTGATGGATAAATGGGTGGTAAGTATAGATTAGATGTAAGTATATTAGAATAGGTTAATTGTTTCGATATATGTGAAAAGGAATCAATAGATAAATTTACAATTGAGTTTAAAGGAAAAAAAGAAAAACTAAGAGGGAGCGGGGGAAAGTAAATATATATTTATGTTGTTGGTGATGATGATGATGAGGTGGTAGTGGATGAGATAAGAAGTGTTGTTGAGAGTATATTAATCTATTTTGCTTTTTATTATTTAATTTTTTTATTTTTATTTTATTTTTATTTTATTATTATTTTGTTCTCTCTCAAAATTGTAAGCGGACAGTATCAGATTACGATTCAGTCAGTGCTTTACAAACCCTATTCCGCTGCTTATGATTACATAGTAATAGTGAGTCTTTTGTAAATCAAGTCAAGTCAAGTCAAAAAAATAAAATTTAGCAAGAGTGATGTAATGAGTCTTACATGAAACAGATGAAAGCAAGTACTAAGGCAAATTAATATTTTCTTTTATATATCACTATTGTTTATTCTAGAATGACTCAATTATTGGCATGAAGCTACTCCATCGCCCGACGTTCACAAAAGAAAAAAAAAAAAAGTACGGCCCATAACACAAAATAAAAAAAAAAAGCCTTCGCCGATGGAGAGAACTCCGAAATTGATTGTGTTTGTTAACACTTGTGAATAATTCCAAAAAAAACAAAAATAAAAAAGCAAAAAAGCAAAAAAGAAAACTGAAAACTGAAGATTACAATGAAATTTTGTAAAGAGTGTGGTCGTCAAGGATGGTGATTGCTTATTCCAAGATTGTTTTGGTTCTTTTTTTTAGTGTTTGTTTTATTTTGCTTTCTTTTTTCTTTCTTCATTTCATTATTTAGTGTTGATGGAGTTGAGTTACAAAAAAAACGAGCAAAGAATATATACTACAAGTGCACATTGTTATTTTTTAGTTGTTGTTGTTTTCTTTTGTTCAACGGTTATATCATTACCGAAACTCCGGAAAAACGGCAGATGAAATCTTAAAGTGCTGGATCTAAACCACCTTCTGTTTCTACTTCTACTTCTACTTCTACTTCTACTTCTACTTCTACTTCTGCTTGCGCTTCTGCGTCTTCTCCTCCACCATCTCACGTGTAATGAGCCATATATATATATATAAAATGTAAAATAAAAAAAAAGAGAAAAGGAAAAGTAGAGAAAACGCCAAGATTGTTGTTGTTTTGTTCTTTTATCCTCATCACCCAATTGGTCTACTCATAGCTCATCTCTCTCATCTCAATGTACAGAATAGAAAAAGGAAAAACCAAAAAAAGAGAAACAAAAATTAAAAACCAGTAGGGAGAATACTTGTAAAGTTCGGAATTTAATGTCCTTAAACAAAAGTCACATGAAAAAACCACAAGTGTGTTGGAATTCATGATGGTGGTGTTGTTGTTATTGTTGTTGTTGTTGTTAATCTTCTTTTTCCACGGGTATTGTGAGTCTATGTTTTAGTTGTAGTTGTTTGTAATTGTTTGTCGTTAGTGGTGGTGGTGGTGGTGTTGAATATATATACTTGGTTTGTAGAAAATGGTAGAAGAGACTTATTACTGTTTGCAACTTTCAAATCGTTGTAACAACATGTGTCTTCTCTAGTGCAAACAATGTTTAGTATAAAAGATGATTATTTTGCAGCATTTGAATGCAAAAAAAAAATAAAAGAAGTAAAAAAAATTGTAAAGTTTAAAGAATTAAAGGAAATAATAAAGTACAACACCTTCTTTTCCTTCATTTTAAAGAGGTAAAAAGTTGAAATGTTGTTCTTTCTCCATCATGAAGATTGGGTCAATTGTGCTGACTATACCAAATATATTAATTGTATAAACTATAGTTGTACAATTTTTTTTTTCTAATAGTTCATATCGATGCAAATTCAAGATTGTTTAAACATTTGTCACGTGCTTTGGCTCGCTTGATAATACAAGATACTCAAATGTTCTTGAGCAGTGTGTGTGTGGGTGTGTGTCAAACAGAGCTTTAACTAATATTCAACTGTGCCGGGCCGTAACTCGATAGCTAGCTCATTTTCTTTTGTGCTATTGAACAGGTCACATCAATAAACTTGATCAGACTATGCAACAAAAGCTTTAGCCTTGGACATTGCGTTTGTCCAAATAGCTTTTTGTATCTATTTGGACAAACGGAAGAGTGTATTGGTTCCTACTTTTAATGCCAAATTTACTAGAGTCGGGTGTGTCATATCCGCACAGCAACAATGTTCTCTGTCTACTTGTCTTTGTCTGTTTTTTTTTTGTTCTTTTTTTTTCTTGTCCAATGTTTTGATTTTCCAGACGAAAGCGATTGAACAGGAATGAAGGAAAAAAAAAAAAAGGGGGGGGAAGAAAGACAAAAAGAATAGAGAGAGAGAGGATGTCTGTGTCTGTGTTTGTGTACATGCCATGAATTGCAATGTTTTCGGTCATTAATCTCCGTTTTGATTCTCTCACTTCAAACTTATTCAATTTTTTTTTTTTTTTCTTTAATATTTTTAGCACCTTGAGTAAAGGCAACAATATGTTTCCACTTCCATACAAAAAATTAATGAGTGAGGGAAAGCAACAGAAAAATATTTAGAATAAAAAATTCCGCCCCTTTATATTTTGTGTAATATCAATCTAGCTTTTAATTGGCTAGATAAGACATTATCCACTACTGTATGCATGTGACTTTTCTTATCAGAAGTATAGTTTTCTTTGAGTCAAACAGAAAGAGAAGACAAAAAAAAAAAACCTCAATAGCAAAGTATTGGATGCAAAAGATTAACATGGGCCGAAGGATCAAAACTTCATTTTTTTAAGCACACCGCCTGACCTTGGAAACCTAATTTCTTCTTTCTCTCACCTCCCTTCCTCCTCCTTTTTCTCTCTCCTGCCTCTCACTCTGTTTCTTTTTACATCATCTTTACCTCCTTCATACTATTATACTAAAGTACTTGTTGTCTCTAGAACCAGCTCAAGTGGAGAGAGAGAAAAAGATAAAAAAAAAAAAAAGTAAAAAAGAGAAAGACGTCTATTAATCTACAATAGCGTATCTGATATGAAGTAAGGTAAACGATGTTGGTATGCAAGGAATGGGGTGGAAAACATATATATATATAGATAGATAGATAGAAAAGAGACCTTAAGCACTATTGTTTACTTGAAATTGAGAAAAAAAGTAAAGATTCGAATAAATACATTAATAAAACTAAAGAAGAATGCTATTGCTAAATCTTTAGGAGCCACAGTTTAGATATGATCACGTGTATAATATACTCTTCAATTTCACAATAAGTATATAAGTTAAGTATGATCTAAATGAAATTGTGGGTTTGTGGATCAAATAAAGTGGAATGTAAAGAAGATTTGATGAGAGATAAAAGTGGGGAAGGGGGAAGAGTGGAGATGCTATGATGCAATGAAAAGGGATTTGTAATCAACTGCTTGTTCCTTATTCCCACGTTCCTTTTATTTGTTATTTTTTTTTTCAAATTGTAGTTGTCTGTTTGATTATAGTTGCTGCAATGTTGATCTCTATAGAGTAAAGGACATTCCGTTGGTCCTAATCATAATACATTCAACAGTAAACAATAGGAATTGAATGCAACTGTTGTGTAGAGATCAGGTGGTGGAGTACACAAATAGTTATGTGGAAGCAAACTATTATCATCTGTAAGCTTTGAGGAATAAGTAATCAAAAAAAAAACACTCCTCAGTTGAGAAAAAAAAAATGGGGTGATGCTCCTATTGTGTTGTGTCAGACCTATGGTGGTTGAAGGACAAACAACATTCAAAATTTAAGTAGTGTGTTCAAAAGAGAGAGAGAGAGAATTATGGAAATGAGGGGAAGCAATAGAATTCAATAGGTCGTTGATAAGCGGATGCTGTGTTCCGATTCATACATATTTTTTTTCGGTTTGTGACAGAAACCAAAATGTGAAAAAAAAAAAAAAAAAATTTTCAGGCAAAATCAAAATGAAAAAAAAAAAAAAAATTTTTTAAATTTTTTTTTTCACATTTCTCCTCATTTGCATTCCCTATATATATATTGACTGCAAAACCCATATCTACATATAAATACCATAACAATTTTCCCACCCATCCATCCATCCATCCATCCATCCATCACATTTTAATCTTCTTACTCTATACACTTTTCTTCTTACCACCTCACATTATATTACAATAAAGTCACACATATATATACAGCACTAACAATGTTTAAAAGATCATTTTCACAACTTTCAAGACAATCTTTCCAAAGAGGTATCGTCAACAAAGCAGTCAAGGCACCAACAACAACAACAGCAACAACAGCACCACCAGCAAATAGTGCCACTGCTGCAACCCAGTCGGCAGCACATGGCAGTAATGGTACATACAAATCATTTGCAGAGTATAGATTGAAAGTGTCTAACCAATCCCCATTGGCTGTTAGATCAAAAACCTTTAACGCTAACTTGAGAACCAAACACGCAGTTGCCTAAAAGGAAAAGTGGAACATTTATTCTTTTTCTTTTTCTTTTGGTTCCTTGTATTAGAACAGATCCATCTACTTGCAACGAAAATTAGACAATTATCATGATTACGAGATTCAGAGTCTAAGCAAAGGGCATATTCCCTAACTTTACCCATTCATTTTTCTTTAGTTCATTTCCATTTTCCGCACATAAATTATAGTGCATTTTGAGGTTTCGCACAGTTTTAAAAAAGCGTACAATTTTATCACGTGTTTTTTTTTTTCTTTTTTGTTTGCTTGTTGTTGTACAAATAAAATTATAGTGTATTACAAAAAATTAAAAAATTAAAAAAATTATATCTGGCATATAATTAAGCAGAGCATTGCTACGACAATTACATATGTATATTCATACATATATATGTTCATACATATACATAGATAAATATATATATAAATGAGGGTTTATCTGATATTACCATCATGTATTTGGTCAAACTCTCTCAACTTAGAGAAGGTGAAGTGTAGCACATTAAAGAAGGGCAAGTTTTTCATTCTTCTCTTTTCTTTCTTACTTACTTACTTTATCTCTTTGTTTGATACTTCTACATTGTTTTGTCCCACATTCTTTATCTTTAAAACACTTTATCCATGTAAACGGAGCGATTGTGGGCATTGTTGCATAAAAGTGAAAAGCAAATAGCTTTCCACTACTCTATACACCCTAAAGCATAAGCATGACACTATCGGCCCGATCTCATTTTCAAATATATATATATATATGTATATATATTAAGGTTTATCTAGGAAACTTAAAAGAAGATGACATTCAAAAACCAAACGCAGGAAGAAAGGGGGGTGACGGAATGGAATAGAATGGAATGGAAGTGGGGAAACAAGTAGGACGGTTAGGATAAAGTGGTGAGAGAAATAGAAGGACGATACAATTGAGATAGGAAAGTTATAGTGGATTGGTAAAGCAATGTAATCATCGCAAATATGTTATACAATAAATTTGCTTCTATAAGAACTGTCACTATACATAAACGATATTAAGCTTTCTTTCGTATACTGTACATCGCATATCTCTCTCTACCTTGCCATCTTTCTGTACCATTCGCCATACCTTTCCTCTTCTCCTCCAAACTCCTTCATCTCCCTTCCCACCGCCAATTTCATTTTTTTTCTAGACGTACCATTCACCGCTACCATCTCCGTCCACAATTCTCCACCCCTCCCCTCTCTCTATAGTTCTCTTTCCTTTTCTTTTTTCCCCCATTTTTTTTTTATCTCCGAAAGTACTTTTTTTTTTTATTTTTTTTTTGAATTTAATTTAATTTAATTTTTTTTTCTCAAACCTTCCAACGCCACTGTTACTGTATGTCACGTGCAATTAGGCGAAAATGTCGCACAAATTTTAAAAATGAAGAAGAAGGAACCAAACTGCAAAATAAAACACGGTATAAACATATACACATTCAATCAATTATTCATTCATTTATTGATTAACACAAGCAGTTACTCTTTGGCTAAGCAAGACGGTACGAATCATTTTTAAACAAAAAAAAACACTTATTGTTAAAGTTACGTTGGATTTGCTTCTCATATTTAAAATTCATTAATCTTTGTTTCCCATTTTTTTTTATTGGTTGGTTTGGAATTTTTGGTTGTTAGATGGAAACAGAGATTATAAAGCCAATTTAAAACTGTGGTTGCAAAGGATAGAAATCACCTAATTATTGGAATTTATCCACTCTAGCCCTGCTTACTTTCTTTTTTCCCCGCCTAACATATGCAACTAAAGACAAAGAACTCAATATAGATTGACAAACTTGAAGCCGTTAACAATTTACTTCATACGTTGTTGACGCTTTTTTATTTTTTTTTTTACATTATTCCTCCGATACATTTATATAGATTGGTCTACCCGGTTGCTTCGCTTACCTATTGATCAATATTTTTATCTTTTTTTTAGTTTCGATTTCTTGAAGGGTTTTTTGCTTTATTACTTTGAAGTTTCCACATTATTACAATTGCTGTTTTCGCTTGTTTGGTTTTCATTTGAAGGTCCAACAACCACACTTATTGAATAACTGTATTTGAAGTAAACTAAGAAGCTATTAATCACTGACTCCACAGTTTGGATTCGATTATTGTCAAATTGAACAGAAGAAACAAAGAAAAAAGAAACAAAGAAACAAAGAAAAAGAAACAAAATGAATGACGAAGCTACATCTTCTGCATTGCTAGAACAATTAGTTTACATCGATAACTATATAAATGGACAGAGCAACACTGATAGTTCTATAGCGACGCCGAATATCGATGTTGATGGACAGTTGAGTTTGGATCTTGCTGCGTTTGCTGACGATTCATTTGTGTTTCCAGATGAAGAAAAACCCAAGAATTTGTTTTTTGACGACGAAGAGGATGAGGAAAACGGAGGAGGAAGAGATGGAGGACTTGATGGAAAAAGAGAAACGAAGGATGCAGGAGGCAAGAAGACTGGAGATGCAAAGAGTTTGAGGAATAAAGATAAGAAACAGTTAAAAAGAGATATCGATCATTTGAGTGGATGGAATGTCTCCGACTTTACGGGGGCAAACACTAATAATAACGGTAGCAATAATAATGGCAATAGCAATAATCATAATACGATACCGATGAACAATGTGGGAAGCAGTAGTATTCACGGGAAAAGCAAGTTTAATGGAAATAGCGATTTTTTCATAAAGCAAGAGCCAGAAATGGAACCATTTGTACAACAACAACAACTACAACAACAGCAACTGCATCTGCAACTACATCTGCAACTGCATCCCCACCTTCAACATTTTCACCATGGTCAACATCCCCAGCTGCAAACACACCTTCTACCTCAATTTCAAGGTGTCGATGATCATGTTCAGCCATCTCTTGCTCTTCCACCAGATAACATCAACAATAACAATATCGAACATGGCTATTCACAAGGAGCTGAAGAAGATGGACATAATATTTTAAATTTGAGAGAGTTGCCAAAATTCCCAGTGCCACCTGGTGCTAAGTCTTCGCTAGTTAGTGCTGGGCTATCACAGAATCAAATCGATTTACTAAGTGCTTTGGTGGCTCAACATCAAGCGAGTATGGGAAAGCGTATCCCACCTCGCGAGCAACAACTTCAGCAACTTCAGCACCAACTTCAACATCAGCAACAACAACAACAACAACAACACGGACCACAAGTGGCAAATATTGATCCTACTTTACAAGGAGAATTTGTGGCAGATACAGCAGCAACGAGTGCAACTGCTGCTATTGCAAATGGCTCATTTTCTCAGCAACAACACCAACAGCAACAACAACAGCAGCAACAGCAGCAGCAACAACACCAACTCCTATCAAACTCTTACATTGCCCCCATAACACCAAACGTGTCTGTTCTGCCGGCAGAAATACCAGCCAACTCAAACAATCAAGTCAATTCCATTTTGCAATTATCGCAGCCCAATGTCTCGCAGTTTCTTCAATCACAGAGTAATTTGCAACAAAGTACAAATCCACGTCCACACAATCATCGCCAAAATAGTCTTGCGCTGATTCCAGATACCATTGTTGCCAATTCAAACATGGGTCATTTATCCAACACGGCACTGGCTTCTCGTCTATCTATTGCTTCGACTAGTTCAAACTTATCTAGTCCCGATGCTGCTGAATTGGATAAAAAGAGGCGAAACACAGCGGCTTCGGCGCGATTCCGGATCAAGAAGAAAATCAAGGAGCAACAAATGGAGAACAAGATTAGTTCGTTGCAAGGGTTGATTGACCAATTGGAGACAAAATTGAATAATTTGGAGATGGAGAATAAGTTGTTGCGTAATTTGATTATTGAAAAGGGAAGTCAAAAGGGTGATGATGAAGTGAAGTTGGTTAAGGAAAAGGCAAAACTGAATCAGTAAAGCAACTTTGGTATCTGTGTGTGTGTGTGTTTGCTTGTAAGTGTACATGCGTCTTTTGTTTTGTTTTGTTTTGTTTTGTGTTGTGTTGTGTGGTTTTGATGTTATATTAGATATGAATTGTTATTGTGCACGCGATCAATGTTGATTTATTTCAATTCTTTTATTAAATCCATCTCTATATCAATGTTTGTATGTGTATATGTAAAATGTTTATAAATATGTTTAAAACAAAGGAAGAAAAGCATCATAAATTGTTTGTAGATGTTGGCGTTTTCAGAATTTTATTCATTCTAGAGCGGAAACATTTCTTTATCTTTCTCAAGTGCTAATTGACCAGTCATCGTTTAGTTGATGTTATGCGTGATGAAAAGTTGGCTTCCAAAGTAAAGTATAGTGAAGTAAAGAGATGGCTGGAGAGGAAGTAGGGGGTGGGGAGGAAGCGGCACTATGTTGAAGTTGATAAATTTGTCCGTCTCTCTCTCTCTCTCTCTCTATTTTGGTAACAGTGCATAATGTAAGGAGGTATTTGCCAATTTTTCTTTTTCTTTCTTTTTCCAATGTAAAAGGGAACTACCATTTCCAAATTAATTTCTGCCAATCTTCTTTCTCTTTCCCTTTCTCTTTCTCTTTATCACTATCAACCTTTATCTTCTTCATGGTCTCTTTCTAAGTTCACTCGTAATATCCTTGTGTTTAGAGATACATTTTACTAGCAATGGCAACATTTGTTTAAAACCACTAGCTATACACTTGTAGTAGTAAAACTACTGAGTACAATAAGAAATTAATAGAGCAAAAGTAGGGGGGCGCAAATAAAAAAGTAGGCCATTTTTGAGTGGTATCGCAAGCTTTAGCGTGTCTATTCCAAGTCTAAAACAATCTCAAGTTCAATGATTTTAGTTTATGTAATTTTTGGGACAGTAAGTGGAATAGCGATGCTGTTGTCGTTGTCGTTGTAGTTGTTGTTGTCGTTGTTGTGCTAAAGTCTTTCAATTATTTTTGTTTTTTATCGTTTGTTTGTTTTGATTTTATTACACAAAAGGGTTGTGAATCTGCGGTGGAAGCGATGGTTGATAACGCGTCTATCTTGATTGCCAACATATGATATGGTTATTTGGTGAACATTACTTTCAAAATACAAAAATAAACTGGACAAAAAGGTGAAACAAATACAAGTGAAAGCTAGTGTATATATATATATAGCCTCCAAAAGTGTGGGCCAACAAGTTAACTAGTGATGAAAATGTTGGTGTGTGTGTGTGTGTTGGTGCATGTTTTCATCTTTCTTTTCTTTCTTCTCTATCTTCTTTGTTCTAGTTGTAATTTGTTTATTCAGTAACTAATATCAATGCTTAGTTCTATGTTAAAATAGAAAACTTCTCTTTATTTAACAAATGATTGCTTCGTGGAAATCCGAGGGGGTAGAAAAGAATTGTGTGGAGAGTGGGAGAAGGCGGGGGGGTGAAGTTGGGAGTAGTGGTGGTACATAATCAAAGTCAATTGCATATACATTCTCAAAAGAGTTATAGAGGAAGAAAACATAATAACAACCACCTACTGTTTTCCTTTTTTTTTTCTTTTCTTTTTTTGGTTTTGTCCATATCCAAGATTAAAATTAAAAAAATATGGTGTTTAAAGTGTGAAAAAACCTTGGTTATTGAGAGGTTGGTAGTATATGTCAGTCTTTGTTGGTTGAATAAAAGATAATGAAATGTTGATGAAAAAAAAAATATTGCATTTTGTATTCTTATTGTTTCCATGTCATTAGCATACTTTTTACAAGACAGTTGTTAACTAATCTGTTGAAAAAAATGTACTTGTGAAGCATTAAATTTGGGGGAAAAATGCATATCTTGAGCTTGATTAGTAGACTATTTCCATCCCTCTTTTTTTTTTGTTTCTTTTCTTTCTCTAGACAGTTCTATTGTTTTAGTTATTTGTAAAGGTCTTACTCCATTTGGTACGAGAGTTGTATCATGCTTAAAAAAAATAAATGTTTTTATTGAAAGTTTTGCAGTAGAGATTGTTGAAGTACCATTTTCTTTCTTTTTGTTTTAATTCTCCAAAATTTCTATAGTAGGTTATCCTCAACGGAAGCAGTATAGATGTAAATGTAGTTGTAGTTATAATTGTAGATGTAAATACAGTTTTGTTCTTCCCCTTTCTTTTTTTTTTACCTTGCCTTCTCGTTCCCTCTCTTTTCTTTTCCGACCCCCTCATCCTCCTCTTCCCCTTCCCCCCTCCGCAACACCCCCAACTACTTCTCTTTCCACAATTTTTTACAACTCCGCAATAATTACCGGTCTCGCTGAGATTGATGGGGTTAAAAAAAATTTAATTGGTATATACACCCCCCCCTTTACACTCAGGGAGACCTTGGAAGGGGAAGAGAAACAAAAAGAAAAAAAGAACATTCTCTATTATTTTTCTCTGTTCAATAGAATACTAGCTTCTGCCATGTAAAGTGGAATATGATATATCTGTTAAGTTCCTTTCTCTTTTTTTCAATTTTCGTCAAAAGTTGTTTGAACGACTACTCTTCTATTCAAAGTAGTACTGAAACTAATCATTAAGTGGTATAAGTAGGCTGTGGTTGTAGTTTTTTTGTAGTTGTAAGTAGGGGTAATTTCCATACGTGATGGGCGGCAGCGTTGTTTGGAAACATCACACTACCCCCCTTTTTATTTTTTTTTTTATCATTTCACTGCTTAATGTATCAGTAAGTCCTTTTAATCAAACAACAACAACTGGAAATGATTATGTCTTTAGACCATTAACCATACATTTTACTAAACAAAGTGGTTTGTTTTCACAGCCTTGTATATATATATACATATCTTCCTTTATTCAAGTAATTTGTACACATATATCACACACTTTGAAACTACCCCAAATAAAAAATTAATTTTTGTATATGGATTAAAAAATAAAAAATAAAAAATAAAATAATCCAGAACAGAAACAGAGCAGATTCCATCACCCGTAAAACCCAAACAATTTCCAAAAAAAAACAAAAACAAAAAAAATAAAAAACAAAAAAAAGAAAACAAAATTATATGGTTACCAACAACAACTGCCCCTTTTTACAAGTTCTAATATTCCACTCCATCTCTACATCCTACCCACTTTCCACAAACACACCTTCCCATCCTCATCTCTAGTCACTCAGCTTCAGCACAGATATGGTGGCTACAAGAAGATCATCTACTCAGCATGTAGATGTTGAACTAAGTCTCAACGGGAAAGAAGCCAAAAAAGTGATCCCCATTGCAGAACAGCGAAAATCGTCTCTTAGAGAATATAGCAGCGAAAATGACGATAACGAAGAACCACCTAAACCTGTGAAGAAGGAAACAAGAGGAAGAAAAAGAAAAACTATTACTACACACTTTGCAGTAACAGGAGAATCCAATGCACCTAAAAAGAAGACCACTACCACAAAAAATGGCGCTGCTTTAGGCGGTCATTCTATCGAAAATGTTGTTGACTCGTCAAAATTTTCACAACCCCCTGTCGACACAATAAAAAAAGTTGAAACTAGGGGGCGGAAAAGGAAAAACCCAGAGTCAAATCCCAACACCACCACAACAACCACCACAACACCTAGAACAACTACAACTACAACAACAACAACAACACCTAGAGCAGCAAGCACATCAAAGACAACAGCATCCAAAACAACAAGCACATCAGCAAGAGGAGTAAACACGAGACGCAAGTCTGCCATTGCCTCGGCCCTGAATGACAACAATGCCAGTGCTGGTGTTGGTCGCAGTTCCAGAAAAACCGCCATCTCAACGAATAAAGGAGACACTAGCCTGGGAGTAGCTGCATCTGCAACACAAGACACATTAGGACCTATTTCATCACCTGCAATTACTGGGAGTAACATTCTTGCCGGCATCAATGTCAACAAACACAATATCAACCACTTGTTGACAAAAGACTCGCCTCCACCACTCGGTGGCTTATACGGACGCCATCCTGGTGGAGTAGGCGGTATTGGTGGCCCTACAGTTGCCGTTACTAGCGGCGCTCACAATAGCTACGAAAGGAGTACATCACCAGCAATGGCCAGTTATCAACAGCAACAACAACAGCAACAACTTTATCAGCAACAGCAACATCTCCAACACACTCAACCAAACTTTTTTCACCAGCAACAACAACAATCACAAATCCACTACCAACATCATTTACAACAACCCCAGCAGTTTCACCCAGCTGGTACACAATTGCCACCGCCACCCATCACTACTACTCGCTCACAAACCAATGTGGCATCCCAACAACCTGGAGGACGTATTCCAATAACATCCATCATTTCACAAAAGATAGATGCCCTGGATATCCCATTGATGATGATGGAAGAAGATGACACTGGTCCAGAAGACAAAAAGACAAAGAGAAGGTATCGCGTTGATAAGGATAATATCAAAATCAACAAGAGAATCATGTCTCAAGATACAGAGGATGTGATTAAAATGTTTAAAAAATTTGATGACGAAATATTGACCAACCCAGAAGCAAGGCAACGTTTATTATCGTTAGGGTTTGAAACGAGGAAAAGGTACATCACTACATTCAAACATTTTATCAGATTCTGTTGCAGAAAGAAATTGGACAACTTTTTTGTCACGGGTGAATTGATGAAGGAATTTTACCAAGAACAATTTGCCAACAGTACCTCATCGAAACCAGTGATTAGATTAAGAAAAATGGACCCAGCATTTTCCAAATTGCAAGAAATCAACTTTTTGGTTTACCATTTAGAAAATAAAGAGATTCCAAACAGGCATATTGCTTTGGAGTATTTGGTGTACAAAGAAATTGGCAAGGATAGTCCTCCTTCATCTCATTCGTCGGTTGAAGAAACTTCTTCAAGCGAGACAAATTCAAAAAAGAAAAGAAGAATGGTGAAGAAAATATATAAAGCACAACAACTCTCTGGTGTTGCGCAAAATGGAGGAGACGAGAAGCAGCCTACTGAAGCAAGCGATATAGATGAGGGTTTGCAGAGTCAGGACCGTGCAGCAGCTATTGGGGCTCCAGTTCCAGATAGCAATAATCAATTCCAACAGAACCCACCTTTTGCCTCAAGTCCATTGTACCAACAGCAACCAATACAATATGGTCAACATTTGCAAACATATTCTCAACAAGCAGTTGCAAATCTACCCCATCACGAACAACTGCTGCAACAACTGCAACAACTGCAACAACAACAACAACAACCGGTGCTGCTGTTGCTGCTGCTGCTGCTGCAACTTCCACATCAATCGCCGCTGCTTCAAGAGCCACCCATTTATACTAAAAAAATAACCAAGAAGAATGTTGAAGAGATTCGTAAATCTTTTGCCGAGCTTCGTCAGGAAATTCGATACGCTTTACAAAAAACAGTTGCAGTTGATCCCGCATTTGTCCTGAGCTTATCTGATCGCATCAATGGCTCACTTGACCGATTTGAGCTTGAATTGAACGGACCACCACCAGCTAGACAACAGCAACTGGAACTGGGTGTCCCAATTTATGACTTGAACCATGAAATATACACTGTATTTGAGATTGTTGAAGAATGGTACAAGATTGATCCACCTATAGCACAAAGAATCCAACAGTTTGGCGAAGATTGGATAAGGGACGAGATTGATCACAACACATTCACTGAAAGACGCTCGATCGTTGAGTTTGTTGAGAAGATGGCCAAAGAGTGCAATGTGGATATCTACGTGATTGCTAATGATTGCGATCGATATATCCGTGATAAATCAATTTTGGATGAGTTTATCAGTGAGATTGAATTGGATTACGATGATTTGTACAAGAGAATAATGAGATATAGACAAAGAAGAAGCTAAGTGGAGGCGAAGAAAGAGGATTTGGCGGTGGTATTTGATTTGTATTGTTTTCTTATTAACGAGAGTGTAACTAGAAGAAGATGTGAGTGTGACGGTTTATTAAAGACCGCTATGATTATAAAGATTGCGAAGAAAATTAATGGTGTTGGACAATCATGCCAAAGCTTTTTTTTTGGATGAACATGTTACGAACATTTTGTAAAGATATTGTGAGGTTTTCAGTTTGTATTCAGTTGACGTCGATTTTGACTTGAATGATGTATAAGTATTTGTTATTTGTTATTTGTTATTTGTTATTTTAATTTTGTTTAGTTTATTACTGTTTTATGTTGAATGAATAATTAGACACTCGAGACAAAAAATCAACTATTTTCATTTCTATTTTTTTCTCTATTTTTTTTTTTCTTCATTTCAGCTATACACTCAATGGTTGTGACTATCTCCATCCTGAATGGTTGATAATGAGTGCTATTTCAGTTTTGCTATATCAAAAGAGCACCTTGCTAATATTACTCACAATGAAAATTGTTTGGTTTTTTTTTTTTTGAATACCCTGGCAAGGGGTTGTTTCTACAAGCAAAAGAAAAAGTTGTTTGCACAGAATATTCATTTTGATAAAAATACAACAGGGAACTTAATAGTTATGTTCTATTGAATGTATGTTTAAAGAAGCAGTACCATGCATCGATTGCATTAACCTGTTAATAATGGAGCAACGGCAAAGCAAAACAATACCGTACATTACAAAATTATCAAAGACAGTAAAGAAGGAAAGCAAAAGAGAAGAGAAGAAACGGAAAGAATAGAAAAGGTTTCAAATAATCTTACGATTTCTAAATATTAAGATACTTTGACCCATAGAGTTTTGCAATCAACTGTTCAGAGCGGCACAGTCAAAATTTATCAGGCGGTTTTATTATTATTATTATTATTATTATTATTATCATTATTATTATTATTATTATTATTATTATTATCATTATCATTATTGTTGTTGTTGTTGTTGTTGTTGGTTAAAGGTTCTTCCTCGCCATTTGTTAAATTTGTGCTGTGGAGCGCAAGAAGTGGCACAAAAACACTGAATTTTTTTGGTAATCCGTAATGTCGTACAATAAGCCAATGTGCATAGAAGCTTGATACAAAATCATTTTTCAATTTTAAGGATGCAAAAACCGAAAAGAACAAAAAAATTTGATAGAATCCACACGTTATTTGTGGAGAAGTACCGGTAGATAGTTCAACACCGTTTTTCTTTTTTTGTTAGAATTCATATATATTAGAAAACAGATTAAAACACATTGACAAGGTAAAAGTTACCTTCAATCACCTATAATATCCAAATTAATAACGATGTTAGTTGTTGTGAAGCTAGCGCAACTGCTTTATATTAAACAGTAGGACTGATTGGTCTTTGAATTTTTTTTTTTTTGCTTTTCTATTTCTACAACTAAAACATATAATGGTAAAAAAAACTTGGTGAATAACAAAGAAGTGACAGCAAATGACAAGAACTATCATTAGAAAATATTTCTTCTTTTTCCCTGCTGTTATTTTTGTTGTTACTGAGACCCTTATTTTTTGAATTATAATTGTTTACATAGTTAACAAATAACTTTATGGGACGATTATACTGCTTCCAGATTATCTTTCCAAGCCAATATGGTTGTTGTTCTCTGATAACTTATTATTCTTCTATGCTTTAAACTTGTCAAAACTTCCTTTACCCCACTTCCAAAATTGAACCGAAAAAGTGGTGGAACAAAAAAAGTATTAAATTATGTATGTTTTAAAGCCGTATTCTATATATAAAAAAAAAAGTAGAAAATAAAAGAAAAGAAAACATTATATCAGATTTGTGTTTCAGAACCAATATTGGATAAGTGCATAAGCATTATTTTTTTTCAGCTTTTCTATAGTTCAAATTTGACATTGAAAGTCAAAAGTTATGGGGTAATTTCCCCATCTCTTCTTTGTTCCATAATTATTTTTAGCACTGAACTTCATTCTTTCTCCATTCATAGTGTCTTTATCTGGGCCCTGTTTATGTCTCTTGATATATACATATATATATTATCTAAAGTCCCCTTGTTTTTCTTATCTATATCTAATCCCATTATATATATTTCACCAAAAGTCGTCTTTACTATTCACTTGCCCTTTTTTTTCAACTCTTTTTTTCCTTTTTCTTTGTTTATTCCTTTTTATCAATTTTCTTTACTCTCCTTTTCTTTTGGTTTTTGTTTTTTTCTTTCTTTTGTTTCTTCTGTGTCTACTTGTTTTCAAATAAATCAAAAATTAAAACAAGTTGCAATGGTGGAGAGTTCAGCAGAATCAATTCTCACTTTCAAAGAAGCTGTTGTTGAAGAACACAACAAGCATATTATTCATGCTCCCACATTTACATCACATGCAATAAAGCACTATTTAAAAACACGAATTTCCTCGTTGTGGGTTAGTTGGGATGAATTGAAGCAATATAGCTGGAACGAGATTCTTAACCCCTTTCAGCCATTAACAGAGATGAACTTGCACCAATGGAATTATTTTCTTATGGCCTTTTGGTGTTGGACCATGGATGCTTTTGACTTTTTTGTCACTAGTTTGAATGTGAGACATATGGCTGAAACTTTTGGTGTTTCCACAAAGGATATGACCTGGGGTATTACCTTGGTTTTAATGTTTCGTACTGTCGGTGCCGTTATATTTGGTTTTATTGGTGATCAGTTTGGTAGGAAATGGCCATATATTGTCAATTTGTGCTTGCTTATTATTTTGCAAATTGGCACTGGGTTTGTCAAGACATATGCGCAATTTTTGGGGATTAGAGCCTTGTTCGGTGTAGCAATGGGTGGTATCTTTGGTATTTGTGCCGCTGAAGCATTGGGTGATGCTCCCAAAAAGGCAAGGGGTGTGTTATCGGGTATTTTTCAAGAAGGTTATGCATTTGGATACTTGTTGGCGGTTTGTTTCCAACGAGCATTTGAGCAAACCAAAAATACATGGAACAATATGTTCTTTTTCTCGGCTGGTGTTTCTGTGATTTTTGTTATTTGGAGATTTTGTTTTCCAGAAACCGATAATTACCAACGACAAAGGGCTAGGTTTGACCGTGGAGCTGAACAAAAACACTCCAAGATTGCTGAATTCAAGAGTGAAGCTAAAAATGCTTTAAAGACATATTGGTTGATTATCATTTACATGATTTTGATGATGTCTGGGTTCAATTTTTCGTCTCATGGCTCGCAAGACTTGTATCCAACAGTTATGACTGAAGAGTACAGTTATGGACACGATAGAACCACTGTTGTTAACGTTTGTGCCAACTTGGGTGCTATTGTTGGTGGAATGATTCTTTCGCATCTTTCCACGTATATTGGTAGAAGAACTGCAATTTTGTGTGGCAATGTGATTGCTGGTGCATTCATTTATCCATGGGCTTTTAAGCCAATGTGGATAACTGCGTTTTTTATGCAATTTGGTATTCAAGGGTCATGGGCTGTTGTTCCAATCCATTTATCGGAATTGTCTCCACCACAATACAAGGCATTCATTGGTGGTGTTGCTTATCAATTGGGTAATTTGGTTAGTTCTGCAAGTTCCACCATTGAAGCAACTATCAACGAAACTTTGGATGATTATGGCAAGACAATGGCTATCTTTATTGGTGCTGTGTTGATATATATGATCTGTATCATTCTTATTGGTCCTGAGAATAGAGGTGCTGATTTAGGAGTAGAAAGGGATGACGAGTTTAGCATCTATGATGTCGATGACGAGGGAGATTATCAAGGGGATGAGGAACATTTCAAGCATCTTGATGAGCTTGCTGCTGTTAAATACGAGGAAAAGAAAGACGATGATTTGGAAATTAAGGGTTGATGAACAATTCTGCCAATATGAGACTAAACCCCCCCCCCTCCACCCATATGATTGAATGTCGGGCAAAAAGACATGAAAAAACGTTTATGATTTTTCATTCATTGCGTTTCTGCCCTTGTGTGTTTGTTGGTTTAAATCAAGACTAAGATTCCAAAAATCAATCAATCAAAAGATAAACATGAAAAAAAAAAGTGTATAGATATTTTTGAAATAAAAAATCAATTCAGTTTAGTGATTGAAGTAAGCTTGTATTATAATAGCCTTTTGGTAACTATGGTTTTTTTTCTTACTTTTTGAAATAAAATTTCCTTTATTATGTTTTTTGGTCCTTGTCCTTTTCTCAAGTATATATTTTTCTTTTAATTCATTGTTTATACTTTTTGCGAAATTTAACTATGATTAAGGTTGGGGAAACGAAGTGTTTTTATATGTTGATAAATATACGTAGGTGTGTATATCACGTGAATGAATATAAAAATCCACGACAAAGAGAGACAAACAAGCTACAACAGCAACAACAACAGCTACAACAGCAACAACAGCTACAATAGCAAAATCTTCATCATCATTATAGATTACAAATGCTAAATAGATAGAAGCTATAAGTAAACCAAAAAAAATAACTGTACACCATTACCAGTCCTCTAAGTTGGTTGCAACACACATTTGTAAAAATTTCTTCACCGCTATAGCAAGTATAAGAGTTGCTAAAATTGTTAAAATTGATTGTGAGTGTACCGACATTATACTGAATGGACTCTCTCTCTTTTTTTTCCTCTTCTTCTTCTTTGATTCTATTGAAAACAAAAATCAGGCTAACCTTTGTCTTTTTGTTTTTGTTTCTTCAAGACATTTGTTCATGTTGTCTGTTGTGTTGCTGCTTTTATGCTGATTTAGCAGAAATTGACCACATAGACTCCGCTTAGTGTTGAATTTACCAAGATTGGTCTATCTCTACCGAGTGGTCCATGAATTTTCAAAATTTAATCTTTATGCTTGTTAATATAAAACTTTTGACTCTTTGCGTTGTAAAAATACACTAGTCGTCTTCTTGCATCAACGTTGTATTTGCTTGCCTTGCCCTTACCCTTACCACTTGCCCCTTACCCCTCCCCTTTTCTTCCTCTAGTCTGCCACCAACACTCGATAATTCGTAATTAGCAGGCTTTGGTACTCGGTGCTTTGCTTCGTATCCTTTTTATTTTCTGTTTAGTAGTTTCTCTTTTGTACGTTTTCTCCACTTCCTCCCTTGCGCCCCCTTTCCTCCCCCCCGCCCCGCTCTTCATAAGAAGTAATTTGCGGAGTCACTGTGAGGTGAAAGTTGTTAATGCAATGGCTCTTTTTTGTACATAATGTCTTGAAATTCAACGTATATACGTCACTAATCTTGCTTTTCAATATTTGTAACATTTACTTGTTTGTGCTTTTCCACCAAACTACTAATATTTACTCAATACCTGATATGCTTGAAGCTCGCAACTTTTTCGTAACTGCATATTCCGATTCAAAGAACGTTTTTCAGAATAGCTCTACTATATTTTGGTGCACATAATTACCTTTCTGATATTGGTCTACTCTCTGTAAAGTATGCACTGTATATTTTGGTCTTTGCAAAAGACATATACACAATAACACAAATCATATACAAGAGAAGAAAGAGTTGAGAAATTTAGGGGGGTGGGGCAAGGCGAAGAGCTAAACTACAACTGTTTTTAGAAGTTACCAAAACTCTTTTCACTTAGCAATAGAGACCATAATTCAAGAGTGTTTTCAAAAAAGAAACTTCATTTCAGCCTTCAGCTATTTTTTTTGTCTTCTCTTTGGGTTTTGACTTATTGGTTAAAAGTATAGTTTCTAATTTGCTGGCAACATAATCTTGAACTGTTACCCACAAAATCTATCGAAAAAGTTTTCATCACTCTAAATAAATTTTTAACAAATCTTAAACAAACATTCAATGATTTGTTTATTTTAAAACTATTCAAGAAAACACAAAAAAATGTAGCATAATATATTTAGCTATGGCTCATACATCTCTGAAAATCATTACATAACAAAACCAACGGCAGCAAGGGCAAGTGCGAGGACTGAAGCATATCCACCATAGGTGGCACCAACACCTTCGATACTTGTAGCCAGTGCGGTACCTGTCTTACTACTGGTTTTTGATGTGGAAGAGGATTTGGTGGTACTACTTGCTCCTCCACGAGGACTAGTAGTGGTTGTAGTCTTGGAACCACCATTATTGCCACCTCCAACAGTTCCACCATTGTTACCTGAACCACCTGTACCTCCTGTGCCGCCAGTGTTACCTGTGCCGCCGGTACCTCCTGTGCCGCCAGTGTTACCTGTGCCACCAGTACCTCCTGTATTACCTGTGCCGCCAGTACCATCGTCACCACCACCTCCAGTTCCGTCATCACCACCACCTCCAGTTCCGTCATCACCACCTCCTCCAGTACCATCGTCACCACCACCGCCAGTACCATCATCACCACCTCCTCCAGTACCATCATCTCCACCTCCTCCAGTACCATCGTCACCACCACCGCCAGTACCATCATCACCACCTCCTCCAGTACCATCATCTCCACCACCTCCAGTTCCGTCATCACCACCACCACCAGTTCCATCGTCACCACCACCGCCAGTTCCGTCATCTCCTCCACCGCCAGTACCATCATCACCACCTCCACCAGTGCCATCGTCACCACCTCCACCTGTACCATCATCACCACCTCCTCCAGTGCCATCGTCACCACCTCCACCAGTACCATCATCACCACCACCACCTGTACCATCGTCACCACCACCACCTGTACCATCGTCACCACCACCACCTGTACCATCGTCACCACCACCAGTTCCGTCATCTCCACCACCGCCAGTACCGTCATCTCCACCACCACCAGTACCATCATCTCCACCACCTCCAGTACCATCGTCACCACCTCCTCCAGTTCCGTCATCACCACCTCCTCCAGTTCCGTCATCACCACCTCCTCCAGTACCATCGTCACCACCACCACCAGTTCCGTCATCTCCACCACCTCCAGTTCCATCGTCACCACCACCGCCAGTTCCGTCATCTCCACCACCACCTGTACCATCGTCACCACCACCACCTGTACCATCGTCACCACCACCACCTGTACCATCGTCACCACCACCACCAGTGCCATCGTCACCACCACCAGTTCCGTCATCTCCACCACCGCCAGTACCGTCATCTCCACCACCACCAGTACCATCATCTCCACCACCTCCAGTACCATCGTCACCACCTCCTCCAGTTCCGTCATCACCACCTCCTCCAGTTCCGTCATCACCACCTCCTCCAGTACCATCGTCACCACCACCACCAGTTCCGTCATCTCCACCACCTCCAGTTCCATCGTCACCACCACCGCCAGTTCCGTCATCTCCACCACCACCTGTACCATCGTCACCACCACCACCTGTACCATCGTCACCACCACCACCTGTGCCATCGTCACCTCCACCACCTGTACCATCATCAATAGTATCATCTCCTTCATCTATAAATTCATCAGTGGTACCATCTCCTTCTGCTGGTGGTGTTGTACCATCTCCTTCTGCACGTTTTCTAATTTGACGTTTGGCAAATCTTGCGCCTATTTTCATCTTTGATGCAAAACTGTCAATAGTGTCTCTCTTAAAACCGTAGTGATTTTGTTTGGTGTTCTTGACGTATTCAAATAAGTTTTGTTTATCCAACAACAAAGTACCGTCTTGTTCAAATTCAACAATGAGTGGGCCAGAACCTACTGCGATGTTGAGAACCTCGCCCAAGGAGCTGCCATGTGCTTTGTTTTCGTGAGTCAAGCTCTTTTCAACCAACAATGTTTTCTTTTTGTCGTCAAATTGTAGTCTTTGTGCTTCAGTACTCAAGTAGAAACCGTGCACACCTCTACCGGTGTGAGCAACGTAGACATTTTGGCCATTTATGTCTTTATCGTCTGAAATTGCATACAATTCAATGTCTCTCACTGCCGCCAACGCTGTTGACGACAAAGAAAGTGCAATTGCAAGTAAGAACGGCTTCATAATCTTCTTATTCTAGCTTTTTTTTTGTAAATCACAAGTCTTTCTAATGTTTTTTGTTTTCTCTTTTTTTATGTATTCTTTTCTTTTCTTTTGTTTTGGTTTTTTATTTCTTTTATTATTTATATATGGTTTATACTTTCTTTTCTATTTATTTTTTTGAAATAACTTGTTGTTTGGTTGTAAGTTTTTAATTATAGTGAAGATCAGCTTGTTTCTATAGAAGAAGAAGATTCAAAATAAAAATAAAAAAAACAAAAAGAGGAGAGGGTATAAAATGTTGTTTGAGTTTCTTTTCGAAAAAAAAGGAAGGATTGTTGTGATATTTATAGACAAAAAATTTGCAACAGAAATAGTTGGTGGGGGGAGTCTATAATTATTAGTGTTATTGTTGTTGTTGTTGTTGTTGTTGTTGCTTACGCATTAAAATTGTTATTCACAGACTCTTCTACTATATTAGTCCTCCTCTATTGATTTATTTACCACCATTTTATGTATATGTGTGTTTGGCGATAATGTTCCACAGTATATTGTAAGGGGTGGTGGGTAGAGAAATAAGGGAAAAAGGGGGGCGGGGATATATTTGTGTGTGTGTGTGTGTGTGTCTGTGTGTTTAGAAAATGTTCGATATGGTTTGTCAAAAATCACAAAACCATAATTACGCAGACAACAGAATATGTGTATTACGTAATACAACACATCTTTTTCATGACACAAAATTGGAGTGGTGAGGTAAGGATGGGTGAATGTGAAATATCAGGGTGCTGCAAAGTTTTAAAAAGCATTTGCCCTTTAATCAGTTGCACATTTTGCTCTTTGTTCTCTGCTTTCTGCTCTCTGCTCTTTTGTTTTTTTCTTTTTCCTGCTTTTGCTTGTACAAGGTTGATGTGTGTGATATCCACAGTTTTGTTCATCGTAAATGCAACAGTTCCAGTGAATGAAATGAAAATGAAAATGAAATTGAACCACCAAGAACTAAGGCGGTGAAGTCACTATGTAAAAACTACTCGATTCGAATAGAGTCACTCTTTATGATCATCAACACCCAACACCTGACACCAACATCTGACATCAGCACTAACTTCGTATCTGTAAGAGCTCAACTTTTTTGTAAAGCAAATGTCCAGACAATTATTTTTTTTTATACTTTGTTTTGGATTGCTGCAAGAAAGATTCTCTCCATCCCAAGGCAAAAGTTGCTATTAATAACAACATTGTCAACTCCGTATATATCTTTTTTCTTTTTTTTTTTAATTTGCCAATAAGAATTACTAAGGAAGTAAGAGAGTTTACGATAGGTATTTACCACCAAATAAATAATAAATATAATTTGTGAAATAATGTGTATTAGGTAAATGGTCAATCAATTAAACGCCTGGTGTACGTATTTTGTTTTGGTATAACTAGAAGAAACGCCGTATCTCAATCAACCAAAAAAAGAAAAAAAAGGAATGTCTACATTAAGAAAGAAAATAAAATAAAGAATTGAATAATGTAAAAAAATCAATAAAATTTAATGTTAAAAAAAGAAGGGGTGTTTTTCAACTTAATAGAAAATTTAGGGTGTAAAGTCTAGGTCATTTTCTCTGGCCAATATTTTAACTTGTTCCAATGCATGGCAAAAAGGGGGTGGCGTGGAAATCAATTGGTTGTATCTATAAATATATATATATTTATATTTATATTTATTTATATTTATTTATGTATACATTGAGTTAAAACAAAGCTTTATGGAATTACCTTACCAAGTCCAGTATTACTAGCCATTGTCTTTTCAGCTCTTTCTTTGTTTTGGGGTTTGACTACAATGTAAGATTGTTGGCTTGGACCCTGTATTTTGCTTTGTTTGTCGTTGTTGTCGTTGTTTTTCTTCTTCTTCTTCCTCTTCTTCTTCTTCTAATTTCTTATTTCTTATTTCTAGAAATGAGGGGGCGGAGAGAAACTGTGTAAATTTCAGTATAAGTCTTAGCCTTATATTGCAGCCACTTAATTAAAATACCAAAATGTGTTCGTTCGTATATAATACCTCTTTTGGCTATTCAATTAAAAGTTAGCAAAACATTTTACTGTGATGTTCCCCGCAAACAATTAATACCCCATTTTTGTGTTAATTCCAATATATATATATTATATATATATATCTTTACACGAATTAATCCATTCTGTTTTGTTTTTTTATTTTTTTGTGTGTGTACTCAATGTATTCTAGTTCTTACCAACAATATAAGAACAAAGTATCGTAGTGTATCTGTGTAAAAGGCTGATAATGCCTAACACTGTTGGTGCTGCTGTTGGTGCTGCTCTCTTGGTTGTAAATCCTTTCTTTTTCTTTTTTTTTTTTGCTTTTTTTCTTTTGTGAATTTTGTCTCGTAAATGGAAACAATAAGGCAAACAAAAACTTGTTTGTGTTACATTTCCCTACTATTTGCTTTATTCTGTTTTGTACTACCAAAAGATTTAAAGTTGCATTGCATGGAGCTCTTCACCGTCGATCGGGATCCTAAAAATATATGTGGCTGTTGTTGTTGTTGTTGTTAATAGAATTTCTTTTTCGTTGAAGATCTTGAAATTAGAGCACAAAAGAACCGAAATTTTTTCTCATACAAAAAAAAAGAAGAAAAAGATCCAGAACCAAAGATTTAGTCCATTAAAATCAATTGTAATTATTATATAAATGTTCCTACGTGTGTTGTAAATAAATACTTGTTCTAGCATATGGGTGATGAGTGTGTGGAGGAGGTATTATTGATTGAAGCTGTCAGGAAAGAGTATAGTACGTGAAAACTATATAATTGAGTACGCCAACCATTCTTCTGTGGTGATTTAGGGTGATAAAGAAGGGGGAGAATTTGCACTGTTGAACAACAATCGTACACATGAAAAAAACAATTTTGTTTTGTGTTGTGTTGCCTTGTTGAAAACGATCGGCATCTGAAAATGGTTATATCGCCAAGATTTCGATATATATATATATATATAGAGATATATATACACTTAAAATTATAGATATCAAGTTCTTGGCACGGCTGTTTCTGAACTCAATCTTGTGGGTCATTCCTTTTTATATTATATTCTATATATATATATTATTATTCACACTAAAGGCTCTAGACTTTATGAACATGTGACATGCTATACTTTTCCCCTCTTCCTCCCTCCCTTACAATTTTTATCATCTAAGAAAAAAAGAACCATAACTTATACTTCACTCCAAAAATATTTCCAAGTTTTTGTGACATATACAAAGCTATGTTAAAAGCGAGATATCTCTAGGTGTGCAAGAATTGAATTACCAAAAACTTTCACGTGCCTTTTCCATTGTATTGTGTTTACAAAAAAAGTAAGGAAAGATTGGAAGAAACACCTCTAAAAATATGCTTCAGTAGAAACATCTCCAAAATTGAACAAAGACAACAAAAACACTGTTGTTCATACTCTACAATACAAATATTGAGAAGAAAAAAAAACTACAACTCTGCTGAGTCTCATATCAAACGGGATTTTTCTGTACTGCAAAATATACTTAATAAAAAAAATAGAAAGATAAGTAGTAAAGAAAAAAATAAAAACTGATAACTAATAACTAACAAAGCAGCGAAGAATGTAACTTTGAAATAAAAAAGGAATGTTGGGTATCATATGCATCGTAGCATCATCAAAGTCATGGTCATAGTCATAATCATTACAGGACAAACCCTGATAATGATTATGATAATAAAAATAACTGGAAAAAAAACAATTTCAAAATAAAGAAAAATAGCAAAAATAGCAAAAGAAAAAAATGGACAAGTAGAAAAAAAAAAAGGGGAGAACCAAGTATCAGCCAAAAATAAACACACACACACACACACACACCTTGGGATACTCTTCAGCGGCACGCTTTACTAAGTATTCACTTAGCTGTTGTTGCAGCAACAGCAGCAACAGCAGCAATTACCCTTGCCGTCACCTTTTTGACAATAGCCACCACTTGGGGGGTTACCACCTTGATTACCACCTTGATTACCACCTTGATTACCAACTTGGTTTCCATTATCTTTTGGTGGTTCTTTATTCTCTTTAGGAGGCTCAATTGGTGTGGGGATTGGAGTTACGGTTGGGGAAGGTGGAACTTGCACATTAGTAACAGTAATGGTACCAGGCTTCTCAACTGTATAAGTAGTTTGGTGACAATAATCTTCACACACAGTTAATGTTAACGTGGTAGGTTCGGGACAGTAAGTAGTGTACGTGGTAACAGTAGAGGATGTAGTGTAAGTAATAGGTGGTTCTGGTGATGGCTCTTCAGTCTCGGTTGGCTCAGTAGGGTCTTCTGGGTCCTCTGGGTTAGTTGGATCATCAGGATCAGTTGGGTCTTCTGGATCGGTTGGGTCTTCGGGGTCAGTTGGGTCTTCTGGATCTTCTGGATCGGTTGGGTCTTCTGGATCAGTTGGATCTTCTGGATCAGTTGGATCTTCTGGGTCAGTAGGATCTTCTGGATCAGTAGGGTCTTCTGGGTCAGTTGGATCTTCTGGATCAGTAGGGTCTTCTGGGTCAGTTGGATCTTCTGGGTCAGTAGGGTCTTCTGGATCAGTTGGATCTTCTGGGTCAGTAGGGTCTTCTGGGTCAGTAGGGTCTTCTGGGTCAGTTGGGTTCTCTGGGTCAGTTGGATCTTCTGGGTCAGTTGGGTTCTCAGGATCAGTTGGGTCTTCAGGATCAGTTGGGTTCTCAGGATCAGTTGGGTCTTCAGGATCAGTAGGGTCTTCAGGATCAGTAGGGTCTTCTGGGTCAGTAGGGTCTTCTGGGTCAGTTGGGTTCTCTGGGTCAGTTGGATCTTCTGGGTCAGTTGGGTTCTCTGGATCCTCAGGATTCTCAGGATCAGTTGGATTCTCTTCATCTTCATCAGCACGTTTTTTCATGTTTCTAGAGCCAAAAACAGCTCTGATTCCCAAAGGAACCGTTGTATCTGCTGGAGCCCAATTGTTGTTAACTCCAACAAGTTGATTCTTTCTTGCGTTGCCATTTTTTGAAGCTGAAAGTGTATCCATACCGGCAAACACAACAGAGCCGTCTTCAAGGATCTCGGCAGACAATGGACCTGAACCAACGGCTAAACCCAATATTTCACCAATATAGTCAAACAAATGTTCATTTGGTTGATTCTTGCCCATATCAACAAGCAAAGTTTTTTTCTCATCATCATAGCTAAGCTTTTGTGGTGTTCCCAAAAAGAAATTGTGAATACCTTTGCCCTTGTGTGCCAAGTACAATCCTTTACCATCAACATCTTCATCCTCAGATTGTGCAAACAAGTGAACATCTCTCACAGCACCCATAGTTGTTGGAAACAAAGCAGCTGCTGTTGCCAAAGCGAGTAAACCAGACTTCATTGTTGATGATGTTTTTTTATTCTCTTGTCTTTGTTGTCTATGTTGTTGTTGTATGTTTAGTATTTAACTGTAATTGGTTCTTGTTAACAAGTTGTGAGCTTTGAATAAAATAAAATAAATGGTTGCAAAATTGTATTTACTTTTATCTCTTTGTCTTTTTTCGTTTTTTAATTGTTTTTGTTTTAAGTGGTGATAGAGAAGAGAAGGATGAACAATTATTCCAGATAAGTTGATTAATTTTTTGGGGAATTGTACCTCCTTTTATAGACAAATTTCAATCTCTCAATTACACCATTAGTGCTGTTGTTGTCTTTGTATTTTGCTTTGCATGTTCTTATTCTCTTTTTTTTTTGACTCTTCTAAGTTCAATGGTATATTGGAAAGAGGGAGCAACATACCTTTGTTCTTTGTTTATTGATCATTTTTGTCTCCTCACTCTATATTGTGAGATTCGGGGTATTCTGTATGATTGTGAGTGTGTTTTGCAGTCGATATACTAGTTGCTAAAAATAGCACGCATATACAGTAAACTTTATTTTGTTTAATTTTTTTTGTTTGTTATTGTTCTTTGATTTCTCTTTCCATCTTTTCCTTTACGTAGTATCAACTTATCCTCTAGAGTACAGATATTTAAAAGTTGATACTATTGGCGATAATGTGTGAAGTTTGCTTTATTAAAATACAATGTACAAGGAGAAGGAGGAGTGCATGAAGATTAGAGAAAAGTTAAAAAGAAAAGAGAAAAGAGGAAAAAGAAACCATTTGCTAGAGGTCATCCCTTCTGCTAGAACCAGAGAAAGAAGAAAAAGAAGATAGAAAATGAGAGAGTTTGGGGAAAGTGGTAGGTGAAGGGGAAAGAAAGTGATTGGCTTATTGTTGTTTGAACTTGTGTAGGAGTAGAAGATTTGCAATAGCCGTGTGTTCAATTGATAATCTTGGCAAGTGATGGTGATGGTGGTGCTTATGCTGATGCTGCATTTGAAGATAGAGACTTACAATTCCCCCACCTGATTATCTGCAAGAGTAGCATGACTGCAAAGACCAAAAAAAAAAAAACAAATGGTTTATCAATGGGATCCAGGTATATGTTACTGAAGCTAGGAAAGCAAAAGAGTAGAGAGAGAAGAACAAAAGTAAAAAACAGACTAGTAATTGAACCTGATGGTTCATTTCTGAGTATCTTGGCTTTGTCTTTTCCTTTTTTCTCCAAAGTTATTTAGTTGAGTCTTCTAGTGTTTGTTGTGTTTTACTCAATTCGTCAACACTGGTTGAGTGAAGTGTTTGTAAGTGTATTTGTGTTTGTATTTGTATTTCTTTTTTTCTTTTTTCGTGTTTCTACACTTTATTACCATTGGTTGTGTTGCAACCAATATTCTATTTTTAAAACCTTTCAGTATTTACATTAAATTTATTTTTTTACTTAAAGTTGATCAGTACAAGGGTAGTTTGCTTATCTGTTCAGTAATAAAAATAAAAAATTAAAAGAAACTTTATGCAACTAACTCCCCACTTTTATCTCGTGATTCATTTTATATAGTTTGTGTATTGTTTGTATATTGTTTGTCTTGTCAAAATATCACTATATATAGAGAATTGACAGAGATTCAAGTAGATTAGTTTATGTTTATATCAAAGACTATACAAGTTCACGTGTCACGTGTACATTTCATATATAACCAACAAAAAAGGGTTCTTCAAAATTAATCTAAAAAAGTTACTTGCCACAAAAACAAAAACAAAAACAAAAAGGAAAAAGAAAAAAAAGAAGACTTTGTAAAGACAATTGTTTTCGTAAATTCAGGGCTTTTAATTCCGTTACGAACTTCTTCTCATAAATAAAATATAAAATATAAAATATAAAATAAAATATAAAAATAAAGTTTTGATGCACCCAATCAACAGAACAAACATTAACCTTACTTTGTCCTCTCCCACCACTTCAATCTAAAACCCAGACTCATTTCCCTCGCCGATTCTACTCTATGGGGCCTTGGCACAGTAATTAAAGAAGAAAAAACAAAAGAAAAAACAAATCGGTCATGACTTCCAAAAATAGAATTTGTCTCTGTACATTGACAGAAATAAAACAAAAAATAAGAAAGAAAGAAAGATGATGGAGATGGAGATGGAGATGGAGATGGAGATGAAGCACACTCCATATTGTTCCATGTCAACATTGGAAATGATCTGCCTTTTAATTTCTAACCCGCTACTTCCTTTCTTCCTTCCTTTCTTCCAACCTACTCCACATATACATACAACTGGTTTGTTTGTTTGATTTCTTTCAAGTGCAGATCATTCAACTAATGTAAAATTGCATAAACAAATAAACACATACATATACATGTATATATACTCCTCCTTTCTTTCATACATAGAAGAGAATAGAACATTTTAATTCATCTGCGTATTCTTCTTGTGTTTTATCCCTTAATCTCTATATAGAAAGTATGCAAATAAAAAATAAAAACTAAATAAAAATAAAAAACACGAGAGAAAGAAGGTTTAGAACCAATCAGAATTAGTTCATCCAATAAAACATGCCATATATGCCATTAGCAAAGAAGTTCTTTCATTGATGTATCTAAAACCTCAAAGTTGTTGTTGTTGTTGTTGCTGTTGTTGTTTTTGCTGTCAGAGTTAGCAACGTATTGCATAAATATATTCAAGAAAAAAATATTGAAGAGGAAATACAATGTGTTTCTAAGTTTACTGTTTGTGGTTCTAGGCCTAAAAAAAATATTAATAGCAATCGATATAGTCCTTTTTTTTTTGGTAACATCAACTACATATATAACAATTTGGTTAACAATAAGTGGCAATGGTAGCACCAGTGCACACTATTGGGTATTCGTATTCTCCAGCAAAAAAAGAAAAAAACAAAAACTCTCTATACAGAAATACTCGTGACTTTATACAATAAATATACGTATATGTATATATGTATATGTATATATGTAATATGTATATGTATATATGTATATATGTATATGTATATATATATATATATGTATATATATATGAATTGATACTTTACTGTGCAAACCCACTTAAAATGGGAGCAGCAACTCAATTCAAACCCACACAAGAGGAAATGGAAAAGAGCCTACAATTTTCCAATGTCTTCAAATTTCAACAGTTTGTTTTTTCATTTGAAAAAAAAAAAAGGTATATATAAAAGTTGATCTCTTTAATCAAAGACTTATTTACAGGGTATTGTGTATACATATCATACTATAGATAAATTAGAGGAGTGTGTATTTTTTTTGGGGCTATACCCTTTACTGCTAGAATCAGAAAACAGAAAAAGAGAAAAAAAGAAAAAAAGAGATTTAGGAAATTGAATTAAATTGAAGAGATTATAGAGTATACAATGTGTTGACTATGTTGTTATTGTTGGAAACAAATACTTGAAATTGGTGCAAGTAACTGCAACCAATGTCTCTTTCCTCCTAATATATATATATATGCAATGATTCTTACGACTCCTAACTAAAGAGGATCCCAGATACACTGCACCTCCTCTTGTTACTTTACCTTTCCCGTAAAGAATAAGAATCTGAGCTACAGCACCAGCACCAACAACAGCAACAACAATTCCGACACCAAAACATTCGATGATTGCAATGACCATTGGGCTCTGAATTTCATTGTTGTTTCTTTCTTAGTTTTTTTATTTTTTTTATTTTTTTATTTTTTATTTTTTTTATTTTTTATTTTTTATTAATAATTTTTAATTTGTTTTATAGCAGACAGATCAACTTCTCCGCATTTTCCTTCCTTTCTTTTTGTGTAATTTATTTTCTTTAATCACGCACTTCTATAAACTAATGGTACATTTTACACGACTTTACTTTGTACTACTTTTTTATTACAGATTCAGTAGGGGAGGTACATCTTCAGTAGTATATACACTGTATATGCATCTTGATGTTATATACATTGCACACCAATACCTTGCACATTTATCTTTTTTTCCACCCTTTTGTCATAACCTAAAAAAAAGGATAGGAGAGAGAAAAATAAATTTCAAATTATAAGCAACTAGTGCACCAAAATAAAGGATTAAAGATTAAAGAGAAAACATCTACCTAAAGTTTGATTGTCATCCTACAAATGGTTGCTAATAATAGTTGACTACTTTTTAGATGCAAACACTATAGACCTTCCCCCCTCACCCTATACACACAAATTTCAATTGTTGTTGCCTCTTTGTCTTAATCTTTGTCTTTGTCTCCGTTTCCTTTCCTTTCCTTTGAAAAAGTGCCATGTTGCAATTGATAAGTGGATTGGTCACAAGTATCAACAATAGCATCGATTATGGGTTAAGAATTATACTACACATCCTAACATTCATATTTTTGCTCATCACTGTGCAAAAGATACGAGTGAGGAATCAATTGCGTATAGCACGACAGTGCAAACACAACATTGAAGTATTGAATAATCATCAAGCATATAGTAATACAGTCAATGGAGTCAATAATATAGCAAATGGTGCACAAGTGTTACCCATACTAGGAACAAGTAATGATCACTCCAATGTACGTTTTACATCTTCACAAACACAAGGGAATTTCACAACTGCAATATCTATTGGAGAAACCCACACATATAGCAATGGTGGTGGTATTAATGTTGGTGGTGAAAGTGTTGGTAATAATGAAAATCGACCAAATCTACTTTCCACTACAACTGCTAAATTACGGTCAAGTCTGTCTGGAAAAAAGATTTCTCAAGCCTGGAGCACCATTACTAAACGTAATAAACTGAATTCAGCACTTGCATCAAATACAAATACAACTACAACTTTAGCATCCAGTATATTACACACCAATGAGCAAGTGCAACGACCACGTATTTCTTCTACTTTTTCATTTACCAGAAAATTCAAACTATCGCATCTAAAACAATTAAAACTGAAACAAAGAATAGACAATAATCTTGTTGATGAAGCCAATAACCTTTTAAGAAACCCAGATAATTATACTGTTTCCAGTATAAATCAAGCAGATAGCTCTATGTATACTCCAACTAGCCTTATCAGCTCAGTAGATCTGCTGCTATCTGGAAATAGTACTGCACCACCACTGTTTGCAGATGCATTACAATTGGATCAGCCTCCACCATATTCACAAAGAGATACTTTATCTTCTGGAATTAGTTTAAACACTAGTGATGGAAATATATACAATATGAGTCCCGAAGAACTTGATGCTGAGATTAGTAGACTTGAGCAATTGGTGCAAAGTTGGATATAATTAGTAATGATGTAGAAAATAGAGGAAATGGGCCAATTTCTTTGAGATTTACTAATCATTGTCAAAGTCATACATATATATATGTGTGTGTGTTTGTGCTCAAATACATTCATTTGTATTACATTGTTTAGTAAATAAAAAACAGTCTTGGAGATTAGTTTCAACAGTTTCAAATGGAAAACTAGAGAGAAAAGATAAAAATATTGTGTATTCATAGTTGTTTTTTTATTAAAAAGCTAAACCAAGAGCAGCAAAAGCAACAGCTGCAATGGACAAGCCTCCGCTAACCTTAACACCAGCAGCTTCAAAAGTAGAAATAGTGGTTTCAGGTGTAGTAGAGTTGTCAACAGGAGCTGGAGTAGGTCCTTCAGTTGGCTCTTCAGTTGGCTCTTCAGTTGGTTCTTCAGTTGAAGAAGAGGTTTCCTCGTTTTCTCCAACAAACCTGGCTTGGACTCTAAGTGGGATAGCACCATCTGATTCAGTATTGACAACAGCCCATGAGTTTTCAGAGTATCTGTATGGATCATCGACATTCTTTGCAGCATAAAGAGAGTCTGAGCCGTCAAATGAGACTGAACCATCTTCTTGAATGTCAACTGATAATGCGCCTTGAGCCACAGTCAACGCCAAGAATTGGCCTTGAAATGCCAATTGTTGTGGTGCTGGTGGTTGTGAGTTCAAGGTGATGTACAAGCTTCTAGCCTCGTCGTCGTACTGGAGAGTTTGGCCAGCTTCACCGAGAAAGAAATAGTTTGTACCTGCACCTTCGTGGATTGAAGATAAACCTTGACCGCTGATTTCGTCATTGTCCGATTCGGCAAATAATTGCACTTGTCTAACAGCTGCCAAAGCAGAGGAGGTAAAAGCAAAGACTGAAGCGATTGAGGAGTATTTCATTATAATAAGTGCTAAGTGTTCTGTGAGGTATAGAAAAAAAAAAAAGTAATAAAGAGTGATTAAAAAAAGAAAGAAAGAGGGAAACAAGAAGAAACAAAAAAAACAAGGAAAGGTGGATAAGCATATATATATATATATATATATATGAATAAAGTGGTTCTAGGGAGGTGGCTTAATACTTGTGTTTGATTCTCTAGAAAAGTGGAGCTGCTGGCTCTTGGTATTATTATAACATCAATAGTATTATAAAGCACAGAAGTTAGGCTTGTATAATATTTTTCTTTTCTTTTTTTTTTCTCAGTACTGAGGTTTGCTTGTAAACATTGTGTTGGATGATGCATATAGAGAAAAAAAGCTTTCATTCATTTATACAAAGTGTGGCATTTTGCTTATGACGTCTGTGTACACCTTACATATAAGGACATATGACACACAAAATAGGTGTATATGTAGTTTTGGGCAATTATGGGCAACGCATACAATTGTTTTGTTTTTTTTTTGGTTTGGTTTTGTTTTTTTGGAGGGGTATAATCGTATTTCCTAAACTGACTGAAGAAGGAAATGAAATCAGAAACATGATTTGTCCAATTGTCTATTCGGCCAATTGTTCAATTGTCCGTTTGTAGTCCGATACGTCATAATAAGCCGTAGAGGCTTTGTTTTTTTTCTTTATCTTACTGTTTGATTGTTCCTTTGTATTTTGTTCCTCGTAAATAGATGAATACAAACCAGAGATAATTAGTTAGGGGTGAAGGGCGAATAGGGGTGACAAAAAAAAAAGAAATGAAAGAAATGTAAATAAAATTAGAGACAATAACATACACGAAGGTAGGTGTGGGAAAGGAACTCCATTACTATATTTTTATTTTCTGACTTGCCCAACAAGTGTTGAAACCAGTACTTGGCAATTGAAACATCTTTGTGGTGAAGTGCTGGTGGTGGTGTTGGTGGTGGTGGTGGAAATTGTTGTACTTGTCCTAAAAGGTGTGTGTTTTTTTTTCTAATCAATCTGTTTCTAATTTTAGCAACATCAAATAAGTGGGTATTTAAATGACGACAGACAGAGAAACAGACACTAACATACATTTTTATGCATGTATGCATTGTTGCTAAAACAAAATATTTTGTAATATTTGCGAGTGGAGTGTGTTTTATTTTTTATTTTTATTTTTATTTTTATTTTTTTTATTTTCCATTTTCGTCAAGTTCCATTGCATCGACGGAAACGACAAGAAAACATCCATATTTGGTAATATAACACCACACAAAAATAATAGAGGTTATGTTCAAGTTATTATACACAACAACAACAACAACAACAACAACAACAACAACAACAACAACAACAACAACAACAGCTTATATATCTGTTTTGTACTAGCTATACAGTGAAAATAGGGCATCAGCTGTTGCAAAACAAACAAACAAGAAGAAAATTTACAAATATTTGCAATACATATATTATAGGAAACATGTCCCTTGAGGGTAATCGACTTCACACCTAAATGAAGCAATTCACTTTTTTTTAGTTCCAAGCAACCATAATAGCTTTGGCCCTATATTTTTTTCTTGTCTAATTGCATTCCTTCACTTTTCTTTATTCGTGGTGAACTTTACTTTTCTGTTGTTGTTGTTGTTATTTTTTTTTCTGCTTCAAAAGTTCTCCCTTTTATTTCGTGCTGGTCGTGTGTGTTTGCATGTACTTGTGAATAAAGTGAATGAGGACAGGGGTAGGTCGATCCTATACCCCTTTTTTCTTTAAGGGGTAATCCAATGATAAAAGAGTGCTTGCAAACAAAACATATGTACTGTTACAAACCTCTAGTTGCAAAATACAATTTTTTTAAAAAAAAATTGTAGTATATTAATCTCTCTAATACCTATTTCTCTATAGCCAAAACTTAAATAGAATAAAGAACCCCCACACTTGTACAAGCTCAAATTACTAAGTTTTGTAAGAAGAAGAGAAAAAAAGACATAGAAGTTGTTGAACATTGCAACCTCTTTTTTTTTCGCACCAAATTCGTGCAAAATTGTGTTTTGTAACCCAAAAAGTAAGTACTTGACCTCAATAAGCATAGATATTACCGTTCAACTTCAAAGCAATGAAATAGTAGATAACTTTCATGTTAACTATCCTTCTCTCTAACTACAAGGTTAAAGCAAATATACCACTTTATATAGTCATATTATATCAACTTCTCGAAAAAAAAAATATATATACTGGAATGCAAAATCAGTGGCCCAATATCACCTAACAGACCAATTTCTTCTGCCTCCACCCCACCGTGCTACTCCAAGAAAAAAAATGCAGTAACCAAACAAATACCTGGAATTGATAGTTTTGATACCAAAGAACAAGTTCCAGCACACTGTATAACCTGGAAAAATCGTGTGGTGTTTGTTCAATGTCAATATTCTAGGATTGTTTGTTCATTTACAATAATATTATAAATCACGTGACAAGAATTTGTAGAAGAAGAAAAATTTTGATGCGAACAACTTCGTAATTGATAACCTCACAGAAATATATACTTACATCATGAACACAATAAGATATCCAGACTTGATGAAAAAAACCACTCCTCCCCCAAATTTTATATAGCTCAAATTAAACATCTATAAATGATTTAAAAATGTAAAAAGAGGTTTCATTATACTCATATAAATATATATAAACAAATACATATATAAATATATATAAACAAATACATATATAAATATATATAAACAAATACATATATAAATATATATAAACAAATACATATATGAATACATATATAGATACATATATTCTTATCCACATCTATATACCCAGTAAAGAGCAACTAATTTTTTTGTTTTAAAAACTATGTTTTTTATTTTTTTTCATTTTTGTAAATACAATAAAATTCTAAAGAGGACAGAAAGGATGGCATGTATAAAGCCACAGCCAGAACAATAAGATAAAACCGAAAAGACAAAGTAATAGTAATGATGATAATAAAGAAAAAATAAAACAACTAATTATACCTGACCAATGTGGATGGAAGGAAAGTAAAGGATATGGATGGTGGAATGTTTGAACAAATTTAATTAAAAAAATAAAAAAACAACAACAACAACAACCAGAAAACAAAATAAACAGACAAAAAACACGAGGGTGATTGGGTCTCGAGCAAAAAAAAAGAAGGGTTGTATTCAACAATTCATTTCATTTTCTTTTTCTTTCACTTCCCATTCATATTTCACTATTTCGTACTACTCGACATCCTTTGCAATCACCCTCCCTCAATATTTTCTATTCTTTACTTTTTTTCTTTTTTTTCCTTCCTCCAGGTTTAAAGGGTTTACTTAAAAGGCAACACCAACAACAGCCAAGGCAATAGCAGCAATGGATGCAGCACCACCAAACTTGGCAGCAGAACCTTCGTAAACAGAGACATCGGCTGGAACCTCTGGTTGTGGAGTCTCAACAGCAACAACTGGCTCCTCTACTGGAGCAGGTGTTTCAGTAACCACAACATTGGCAATGGTAACCGTGCCTGGCTCAGAAACAACATATTGAGATTCTTGACAAACTTCTTCACAAACGGTCAATGTCAATGTTGTAGCAACTGGACAGTATGTAGTAAAAACAGTAACAACTTGTGGTGCCAAGGTTTCTTCTGGCACGACAGTCCCTTCTGTAACATCTTCAGTTGATGCAACCAACGAATCTTCCTGTTGTTGTTCTTGGTTCTCAGACTCTGTTTCTTCGACAAACACTGCTTGAATACTCAATGGGATTGATCCTTCTGGTGCCGAGTTCACAACTGCCCACAGTGCCTCAGAGTATCTGTATGGGTCATCGACATTCTTGGCGGCAGCAAGAGCAGTGGAACCTTCAAACACAACTGAACCATCTTCTTGAATCTCAACAGGCAAGGGGTCTTGACCAACAGTCAAGCCCAAGAATTGACCTTCAAAAGCCAAAGATTGTCTTGCTGGTGGTTGAGTGTTTAATTCAATAAACAAGTTTTTGGCCTCATCATCGTATTGGACAGTTTGTGCAGCTTCACCCAAAAAAAAGTAGTTGACACCGGCACCTTCGTGGGTAGAGTACAATCCGAGACCATTGATTCCGGCATTTTCGGAGTTAACGTACAATTGGACGTTTCTGACTGCAGCCAATGCAGTTGAGGACAATGTCAAGACTGAGGCAATTAAAAAGGACTTCATTGTATAATGTTTTGGTTTGTTGAATAAATTTAAATTTATATTATAGATATTGTAATTGTAATTAAGGTTGATTTCACTAATTTGTTCAAGACTAGTTTTAGCAGCAGTATAACTATATGTTATTAGGGTGGGCTGTATATAATGTTTGAGCGAGTGGACAGTAAAAAGTAAAACCTACAAAGATTGTTGTGGGGATAAAAGAAGATAAAAAAAAAAAAAGAAAACAAACAGCAGAAGATTGAGGACTGGAGAAAATGGAGGAAATCTGGGACCTATTTATTCTTGAACAAATGTATACAGAGAGAGAGAGAACGACAACAGTTAATAGAGAGGTAGATAGGTTAGGTGTGAGGTTGTATGGAGAACGTTTTTTATGGCTATTGAAGGTAATCATTACAACGTGGTTCTCCTTATTATTTTCTTCTTTCTTCTTCTTTTTCTTGTTGTTGTTGTTTCTTTTTGGTATGAGACCAAAGAGTTGACAATTAGGTTGGTGGTGCAACAAAAAATCAAATAAAAATAATAAATAATTAATGTTGTTGTGAAGAGTAGAGACGAGTGAGGGTGAGAATATGTTGATAATTTTTCGTACCTTGCACAAACACACCATTTAAAAATTATATACCAACACCAAGAAATAATTGGAAGAAGGCGGAGAAAAGTACAACAAGGACAACAAGGACAACAACCGCAGCAGCAGCAGCAACAACAACAACAACAACAACAACAACAACAACAACAACAGCAGCAGAAAAATGGTCATCATCAATATCATTACGGTCTGAATGTGCTAATTCACACAGTGTCTATACTTCAACTTCTTTTCTTTCTTATGTGTCAAGGATGATTTCAAAAAGGCTTGAGTAAGGGAACCAGTAAAAGAATTAAGATTAAAAAGAAAAAACAACAGTCATGTTACAATTTTGAAAACAAAAGCTTGAAACTACTGATACAGCATCTAGTGTCAGATTACAAAACACAATGTTTCATAAAGAACAAAAAAAGCAAAAGTCTATATAAACCAAAACAGTAATATAAACAAATCAAAAAACTACTGCTTATTAAACTCAAACAATCAACAGAAACCAAAACAAAGCAGAAGCGGAGCCAAACACAAACGAAAGCAAAACAAAAACAAGAAAAAGTAAAGAAAATAATATATATATGGTAAACAGATGATTATTTCCACTTTCTATTTCTGTTGTTCTTCTTCTTCTACACAGAAGTTGGTTTAGGTAAAATAAAAACAACCAAACAAAGTACAAAGCGTGACTTACCAATGCTTGGCTAGCTGTTTTCTTACTTTTTATTATTTGCTTTGAACACCAAACAAAATATTGTCTTGGAACTCAAAGCGGCCGTGTTTTTTTATTCTCACTCTCTTTCTCCCCCCACCTCTCAAACAAAGTGCAATTTTTTTCATACACAACCTTTATGGGTTTGTCCGGTGAAATTTTTTTTCTTTTCATTCCTTCTTCTTCTTCTTCTTTTTTTTTTTTTTTTAGTTTTGTTTTAAAGAGGACTGACGTCAGAGTTGGTTTAGCCTAAGAAAAACACAGTACTTTACGTTACCCTCTTTACCTTGCTGTATATTTGCGAGTTAGTGAGTTAGTGAGTTTGGGTTTACTTGGTAGTAAAGCATTGTTATTGCAGAGTAAGCTGTATACCTCCACCTTGTAGAATATTATTTTATGCATTTTTTTGCCCTTGCTCTCATAAATTATTTTGTTTTGGCATTTCAGTAGAAGAAAATTTTGTATTAATGCAAAACAATATTATGGAGAAAATTGAAAAAAAAAAGGAAGAAAAAAATCCAGTTTCTCTGAAGGTATGTAGCTTATTTCTCAGTAAAATAGAGTGTTGCTGTTAACATCAAAGACTAGAGAACTCTTTCTATTATAGCAAAGCAATGCACTATTAGTGGAAGTGAATTGGTTTGGAAAAGGAGTTTTACAATATACATACAAGGGCAACAATAAAAAGATGGTTTTAGAGGACCCTCATCTATACGAGGCTTTGAGGAATTTGGAAATAAAAAAGAGCCACTATGCATTACTCCGTATACAGCTACACTACAAAAAAAACATTTAATAAGACATGCATACGTCTCGTATTTACAGGATAACAAAAGTGATCAACAATCTTCATAATCCCCTCCCCTCAACATTTCTGACACTTTCTGCTCACCCTCGCCACCAAAAAAAAAAACATACCAACAAAAGCAACAACAACAACAACAACAACAACCAAAAACAAAAAACAAAAAACAAAAAGCACAACACCACCACCGCCACCACCACCACCACAAATGGCTCACATTATTCTCAGTTTATCTTTTGCATTGCGTTGAGATGTTTGAAGATATAATTTACAGCAATGATAACAAAAGAGCAAATATGAGCTAGACTAATAACAACAATTGTTGTTGCACTGCATCCACACAATCCTGCCCCTCTTTTGACATCCAAACATTACCCAAAATAAAAACCAAGTAAAGAAGTAAACAAACAAATTGACTAATTCAAGAAAAATTTGGAGGCTCACAGTAGGGGAAAATCGAAATACAAACACGAGCGGGATTCGAAAAAGAATACGCGAGCAAAGTACCATGAGGTAAAGCCAGGAATATTCTATAAAGATATTATCTTGACAAATAAAGAAGACAAGATGATAAAAATAAAAATTGAGTCGCCTGTTGTTATTGTTATTGTTGTTGTTGTTGTTGTTGTTGTTGTGATTTCCAATTGGATCTCACGCGAACAAGCATATACCCGCATGAATCTTTACATCACTACAGCCGAATAATTACGTTTGTAGAATTACTATTGTCTCATTATTTTTATTTGTTTTTTTTTACCCCCTTTTTTTTTCCAACTCACACTTCTCCAACAATTGCAAATTTCTTCAAGATCCAGAGAAGTAAAGACAAAATCATAATACATAAATCATAAAACATACAACATAATACATAAAACATAAAACACAAAACAATCTAGCAACATTTGTTTACTTTGCGCGTTCTGGAGCAATGCTTGTTGCTCTACAAAAACACCACTTTACCACTAATACAGAATACATTTTCATAAACAGTACGGTCAATTTATAAAATAGAAATGAAAAAAAAAGAAAACAAGATATAATTCACTTCAAAAAAACTTTCTAAATTCTATACATGCTTGTACAATTCATTTCACGAAATAGATAAACAAAGAGGAAGAAAAAAGACTTTAAACTTACTTTTATGATTATCCATGAAAGACAAACTTGTCCAAATTGCTTGGTGAAAAAAAAATTGCAAGATGGAATGTCCAGCATCCTTTACTATATTGTTCCCAGGCAGCATTGATCGACTCCTCAAAAGAGCCTAGTTCTCGTTAACTCATAAGTGGCAACAACAGGACGATGGTCAGAGAAATAGAATCCTTTAAAGAAATTGCCCAAGATTCCAAACTGCTTGATAACAATACTATAGTATTGGTGGTGATCCAAATTGAAAAAGTTGTTACCAAAAAATTCATCTTTATCGCTATTATTGTTCAGTCCAGGATTCAAATCACTATACTCTTGCTCCTTAGCATTGCTCACAACCAGCTTTGTAAAGTATGGAGACCAGATGTAGTCAATGATCGAGTATGGTTCATTGTTTTTATCAAAAGCAGTGAATGTTGTCTCGTGGCCATAGGCAAATTGCCTATCAATAGTTACTCTACTATCTTTAAAGCCAGCATTGGTCAATATATGGTATGGCTCGTCTCTAGGCTCAGTGTTAAAGTCACCGCATAAAAAGGAAGGATACGCATTGTAGTTCTTCATCTTATCAACAATCAACTGCGAAGACTTGCGTCTCGCCTCGTGCCCACGATGGTCATAATGGGTATTAAACACATTGAATTTGATCAAGGGGTTTATCTTGCTTTGGAATGTCACCAATGTAACAATCCTCTCCAACGCCGCATCCCATCCTTTACTAGGCACATGTGGTGTTTCACTCAACCAAAAAGTCGTGTTTTCCAAGATGATAAAGTCTCGCGATTTAAAGATTATCGGAGCAAATTCGCCAGCTGCAACTCCATCAGTACGGCCAACTCCATAATATGTCCACTCCCCCTTTTCCTTTTCTTTTACCTTGTCCTTTACATTACCCTCCTCTTCCATCTCCACCAACTCGTGGCTTTCCCTTTTATAATCTGATTCAAATACTGATTCTGTTCTCACTCCTGTACGGTCATTCAAGCCGTTGATAATATCAAGCAATTGGTTGTGTAACACTTCTTGTAAGCATATAACATTGGCATGTCCCAACCCGGTGTTAAAGTGCATCGAATCAATACTCTCAACACGACGTTTCAGCCATGGCTTTTCGTGGGGGTCGGGATGTCTAAAGTTATCAAAACGAATATTATTGGTATATAATCTCAAGGTGAGTGAGGGGCCAAGCAAGGAATGGTTGCTAGATGAAGTGAGGCGAAGTTCAAGGTTATAGAATTTGTAAATGATGAAAACGAGGAGTAAGATTGGGACTAGTAAGAAACGGAGAAACTTTTTGGTTCTTGGAGCTATACCTCTTGACCAACTAAAACTCTTTGATGATTTAATTGTCCTGGTTGATTTGAAAACTTGTGATGTAGAAGCATCCTCAGCAGGGTTCGAAGAAATCAACGGAGTCGTTTCGTCCATTTTCGAAAACAGTCTAATCGGAAACACTAATATCAACTTAATAAACCAAAAACAAAAAAAAAAAATGAAAAAGAAGAAAGAAAAGGCAAAAACAAAAAAAAAAATCAATAAAGGATCAAATTAATAAAAAACTCCCCTTTCGTCAAAAAAAAAAAAGTTTTACAGAGAAAGATCGGGGAACAAAGGAGACAGACCGGAATGTAGAAGGATATTCACTGAAGCATGAAATATAAAGACTGTTGAAATTGTAAAAAATATATAAAAGTAGTGTATGATAATGGAAAGTTGGGAGCAAGATGAAGGAGGTGAAGGTGGTGGAATGAGCTATACGATTCCAAGATTGCTTTCTTATACAATATAACAAGGAGAAGTGGGTGAGAGGAGAGTCACTTTCAGGAACAATAGGAACCACAATACCAGTACTTGGTAAAGTATGGGGTAGCAGCCCAAAGGAAAAAAAAAAATAAATAAAAAAATAAATAAAAAATTCCCACAACAGTTAAATGAAATATAAATATATTTAAAAGTTTATATACATATTTTGAAATAGAACAAGAACAAGAACATGAACACACACAGAGAGAGAGAGAGAGAGAGAGAGAAAAACAAAAACTGAAATTCCTCTCTTAGAAAATTGTCTCCTATTTTTTTTTTACTTCCGATACCGGAGACAGAGAGAGAGAACGAGAGCGAGGCACGTGCCATCCTCCACTTGATTTTATCATACTTCAGCATCATCCAAGGTCATTGATGATACTAATTATAACGATAAAGGTTGAGAGAACCAAAAAAAAAAAATAGTAAGAACCAACTCTTTTTTGTAGGTGATACAAGTTATAAGAAGATTCATCCTGTATATTTATCTACATAGTTATCACTGCATTTTTGTTCTCCTTCTTTATTTTATTTTCTATTTTCCTTTTTTTTTTTTTTTGCATTATTTTCTTAAACGCACGTTATTACTATTATCATCACCATGAGTTTCCTCAAGAATCTCAATATCAGCAGACTTTGAGATATCCACAGCTCTATTTACAACAATGATATCATCACCATCATCTGATTTTCTGACTCTATGTGCAGCATACTTGTCTTCTTGCTCTTCATTTTCTTCACTGTTTCCATCACCACCATTTGTTGTTCCAGCCAATACAGTTTGAATGAGAAAAAGTACCACGCTAAGCACACCAAACCCAATTGTAGATGTAAATAAGAAAATGAGTGCATAAATTACCGTAAGAAAGGGGTACCTCTGCACGGTGTGGATGGGATCAATGAGGAACTGGATAACAAAATCTTTAAATTCCATATACTCCTTCCAACAGAAAAGTTTGATGAAAATGACAAATTGCTTAAAATTTCCCACACTGTTATCGCTGATGATATCGTCAAAGTTTATAGGAGGTGCCTTTAATGGCTGGTTCTTAACAAGTGGTGGATTCTCCAACTTGTTGGCATACTCCAACTCCAACTTAGGGACAAAGGTCTGGTTTCCAACCCACTCTGCCTCTTCAATGGAATGGCCAATGTATATATTGTCAAACAAAGTATCTCCATCCATGGTCCACAACTCAAACCCAATACCTCCAATAGGGTTGTCTAAAACTAGGGGACTTGCTTGTAGCTCATGGTAATCTGGATTGGGTATCATTCTCGGCTTCCACTTACCTTGATAGTTGGGATTCCTAATCTCTGGTGCAAACCAAGGGCCAAGATAATCATTGTTAACAATCATTGGTGGTGTCCATTTACCACATCCCAGAGTGCTACATTTCGGATTAATCACTAATGGTGGAGCCCAGCCGTCATCACCATTTTCACCAGCATGGTGATCAACATCCAATGGTCTCACAGCTGATGGATCTGGAATGTATCGAGGCTCAGACTCATCCCAATCAACTGGCTTGACTGCATCCGGGTCAGGGATAGTTGGATGAGCATGTTTCTCTTCATAGCCCTCCGGTGGTTGTACGTTTGGATCAGGTATATATTCACGATCATCCCACGATAAAGGCTTTTCATCATTTACATCAACGATAGTTTTAGGGGGCACCATTGGAGGGGAAAACAAGTTCAACTCTGCAAGAGCATTTCCACTGGTGACCGTTTTGCCATTAATCCTGATTTCAAATTCCAGCGTAGTAGACTTTAGTATCAAAGTATACAAATTACTCATATCATTAATCCTTGCCATTGGCGGATTCTTTAGTGTTTTGGCTTCAATCGTTCCGTTGGGCAATTTTTTATTGATCACAAAGTGGACTTGGTTTTCACTGCCACAGACATCTGGCCCAAATTTTATTTGGAAAGGAGTTTCTGAATTGAAGAAGATATAGTTCAGTGATGACGACGACGACGATGATGTTGCATCCAAAAGTTTAATATAGGCACCTCCGCAAGACCATTTATCACTCTGTACTTTGACCTCGTATTGAATAACAAGGTCTCTTTTATCCTGTTTAGCATAATCTCGTTTATCATAATCGATGTTGTTGGCACCATCAGCACCACCAGCACCACCAGCACCAGCACCATCATCATCATCATCAATTTTGTTGTTGGTGATGAGGTGCGGAAGTTTATACGCGATGGAATGATACGCAGCTCTCGACTTCATAACTAAGCCAGAGTCATTTGAAAAGCCCGGGTACTTATGAGGCGTTTCAATCGACCATTTTCCTTTGTATTCCACTATTTCGTCCCTTCCTTCATCGTACTTCTTGGAGTTGGAAGGTTTCCATGGCGAGTTCTTCAACGACGGATACTCAAATTGCTCAAAAATGGAGTCTGGATGTAACTTTGAAAAATCTATTGGTTCGTAACTCAAGCATAAAGCCAGTGAAGTTAGCGTTAGAAATGACAAAATGTACAAGATGTACTTCATTGCAACCTGCTGTTGTCGAATTGTTTATTCACTTGTATATACAATGTTCTTTGCCAAATAACAGTACGCCAAATTACAGATCCGCGAAAAAGATCCAGATCCGGTATATTCGCGCGACAAAGAAGATCTTTTTTAAAATGCGGTAACAACTAATTCAGACTACTCTTACTTTTTGCTATTATTATTACTACTACTACTACTGCTGCTGCTATTATCAGTACTACAATAATAGAATACAATTTGTCAATCGATGAGTATAATTTTCAATCCATCAAAACTAATCTCTAGATTCAATCGAAACTCATGAACATCACCAAGAGAAAGAACTTTAAAATTAAAAGACCTTTTCCAAAAATAATAAAATAAAAGCACAAAATAAAATGAGTGGTGCAAAGATCACGAGGGTCCGAACAGGGTGTTGGACATGTAAAAAAAGGTGTGTATTCTTTTATTCTGCTATTGTCCATCTTTATCATAACTCTTTCCACCGATATAAAGCTATTGTTGTACTAACAAAAAAAAACAACAAACAAACATTTAGACATAGAAAGTGCGACGAAACCAAACCTGTTTGCATCAATTGTTCTAGTACGAATAGGCAATGCGAAGGCTACGACCGTAAGATTACTTTTGAGGTGTTTCAGCATGACCCAAACGGAGAATTGGGCAGGGTCAAAAGAGTGAGGAATACCAACAACATAACGGAAAGTAAAAAGAAGAGCAGTAAGCGAGTTCAGATTGATGGAACTTTTAAAAATGAAACGGTTCCCAGAGCATTGATACAACCAACTCAACAAATTAGTAACTTAAGAGGAATCAAGTCACATAAGAAACAAGAACATGCTGAGGAACTGGAGGAGGAAGGAAAAGGGAAAGAGAGACAAGAAAATCCTATTGCAAAGAGAGCTAAAACTGAACATACCATGAACGAAAGCTTTTCGCAACAGAGGGAAAACATTGCAACTGCAACTGCAACTGCAACTTACCCAAGTACTTCAACCTCAAACCTTAACCAATTTAGCACTGATTTGTTTGAAGATCTCCAAACTCTTCTTTCTTCGGCATTTGCCGATATAACGCCGCCTCCTCCTGAACAGCGAGTGACAAATGATACACGGATTGTGGACTCTAGCACTTCTGAAGACTACAAATACCATCAGCACCATCAGCACCATCAGCATCAGCACCACCACCACCACCAACAACAACAACATAGCTTAGACTTTGACCTGCAGATTATGGATATAATTGGTAAATCTAAAATCTTTGATGAGAGTCATAAAAAGTTATTAAACAGCCCGGAAACACACGAGGACAGCAACACCACCAATAACAATAACAATAACAATAACAATAACAATAACAACAAAAGCAACAACAACAACAACAACAACAACAATAACAACAGCAGTAGCACTCACGACAGCAAAACCAAGATAACTTCACCACAAGACACTTCCTCGCTTTTTGCTATGAGCCACCAAGAAGAAAATAACATGTTGAAACATTTTTTTAAAAAATTGTTACCTTTGCTTGATGGCCATCCGAAATCACCGTGGCCAGACTTGGCACTACAATACTGTGACTTTGACATTGCCAGAAGTTGTTTTATATCGTTAGCTTGCATCCACATGTATGAGAGTAAGGCAGGTGGGTCTGAATATTACCAAAAGGGACTTGCGCATATCAATAATACAATGGATCACTTGATACGATATATACGTGAGAATGCGTCAAGAGTCAACTCTCCGAATAATCCAATGAGCAATGGACTTGAAAACGACGAGGATCAAAGCAAAAAGCATGTCAGTTATTTTGTTATTTTGGTTTTGATGAATGTGCATATTCTTTTTGCAGTTGTTGAAAAGGGCAAGAGTTCTTTGGCAAGGGACTTTTTTAAAGTCTTTTCAGAGATTTGTAAAGACCCCATATTTTATAATGAGGTTTTAACTAATAATTCGAAACAGAGATCGTTGTTGGTTGTGCTAAGCTGGTATGATACAGTTTGCGCAGTAGTATCTCCTGACTACCGTTTGCCATATTGTCTTCCACAGTGGTATGGCACTGTGTCAGATTCGGTTTCCTCATCAAAGATGATGGGTTGCCCGGGAGAGATTTTTACAGCCATGTCCGAGGTGTGTACTTTGCGGCATCAGATACGACATGATCCAATGTTGACGTTTGAACACATTCGAGCGAGTTATTTGCGCATCAAGCACATTTTGCTCAATTACAGAGACTATGTTCCATTAAACACTAGTGGTGTCGGTAAGGAAGAAGATAAAGAGGAAGAAAGTTACGTGTTGAGAATGAATTGTGCTTTATGCTGGGCTATTGCAGTGTGGATTACATTGAATAGATCTTGCAGTGAGCTACCAACTCGCCAATCTTCATTACTTTTATCACCAACTACTGATAAACTTGTCACCGAGTTTATAAGCATTTATGACCGATTAGACCCCAAAACAGCAATTGTGACGCAAATGGTATGGCCATTGTATGCAATTGGCTGTGAGTGTAAATCCGTGTTTGAAAGGAACCGCTTGTTGAAATATATCACCGCGCTATACGAAGTTACAAAGATGGGTACGATATTGTCGATGAAAGAGATTGTTGAGAAAGTGTGGCACTCGCGATTGAGCCAGGAGGAGTGCCTTAGTGAGTGGCTTGCAGAAGGTGTTGACTACCTACCGCTATAAGTGATGAAAGCTCAAACATGGCGCTGACCGAATTCATCCCTGCACTCCACTCCACTCTTCCATTCACCCCTCCACTTCCAAGCCAAAAACTTCCACCCATTAGTGTTTAGCTTTTAATAGATAGTAACGATAGCTTTTCCAATAGTCATTGAATGTGAGAGCCTACTTGTGACTACTTTTTAATGATGAAAAATATAGATAGATATCAAAAGAGAAAAAAAACAACAAAATTTGTATACAAGCAATGGGGGGGGGCGTGCATAATGGCCAAAAAGGACCAAAACCAAACTCAAAAGTTTTTTTTAAAAAAAAAGTGTATAAAAATTTAACAACAACTTTTGCTGCGCTGACTTATTATGGCGTGCAAGAAACAAAGAAAGAAGCAAAAAAAAATAGACACCTGTACACACACACATCTACACCTGTACACACACATACTTTTTTGTTTCTAACATTCATTTTTGTGTTTGCTCATCCATCCATCCATGTGGGTTTGAGAACCAGAGAAAATTTTTTGAACATAATTTTCATTCTGATCTTCTTCTTCTCAAAGTTGTTCCCTAAAATTTTTTTTTTATTTTTTTCTTTCATCACATATCAATTCAATCATGTCATTTTCAGACTTCAACAAGGTTGAGACCGTCAAATCTTTAAACCACTTCTTGGCTGACAAGTCATACATTGATGGGTATGTTTCGTGAATTCCATTCGACAAAAGAAAAATTTGGAAATTTTCCATTTTTTTAAGTTCTTTTTTAAACCAAGTTTGCTGTGAGATTTTGAAATTGAAAAGAGTTTAGGGAGGAATGAAACCAAATAAGTGAACAAGCTTACATTTTTTTGGTTTTCTTTCGACTATTCTGGCTTGCCAATTGCTCTCTCCTTCTTCATCTTTTTTCCCAATTGAGCTCAATTTTCATTCTCATTTGTTACTTTTTTTATGATGATCCCAATCTTTGGTCCGTGTTTAAGAGGTGGCCTCAAGACCCACCGCATGAGTGACAAAGGAGATTTAAATCTATTATCTGAAATTATACAAGTAACAAGGCAGCTTGCTTAAAAGTCGGAGCAACTTTTTGGTTTAATGAGCAATGAACTTTTTCCCGTTTTTTTTTTTTTCTTTTGGAATTTTTTTCGATTTTTTTTTTCGATTTTTTTTCATGTTGATTTCAACAAATTCGTTTGAGGTTCATTAATTACTAACAATTGATCAGTGCTGCACCAACTCAAGCTGATGTAAAGGTTTACAAAGCTTTCCAAAAAGAGTACCCAGCTTTCACAAGATGGTTCAACCACATTGCCTCATTCACTGATGAGTTTGCTGAGTTGCCAGCCGGTAACGACTCACCAGCTCCAGCTGCTGCCAAGAAGGAAGCTGCTGCTGAAGAAGATGACGATGACGTTGACTTGTTTGGTTCAGACGACGATGAAGTCGATGAAGAAGCTGAAAAATTGAAGCAACAAAGATTGGCTGAATACGCTGCTAAGAAGGCTGCTAAGGGTCCTAAGCCAGCTGCTAAGTCTATCGTTACCTTGGATGTTAAACCATGGGATGACGAAACCGACTTGGAAGAGTTGTTGTCTAACGTCAAGAACATCTCCATGGAAGGTTTGACCTGGGGTGCTCACCAATGGATTCCAGTTGGTTTCGGTATCAAGAAATTGCAAATCAACTTGGTTGTTGAAGATGCCTTGGTTTCTTTGGATGACTTGCAAGCTGCCGTTGAAGAAGATGAAGACCACGTCCAATCAACTGATATCGCTGCTATGCAAAAATTGTAAGCTTCTTGCCTCAATATTATTATAATCTTACGGTAATGTTTTTAATTTAGTAAACAATTTTTTTTTCTTTTCCTCGTTTTTACTTTCCCATCCCTGCTTTTCCCTCTCTAATCTTATAATAGTCAATTATAACGATGATCTATAAACAGAGTGATTTGGTATTCCCTACTTATTGATTAACTAGAAGCTGAAACTTCACACTTTTATCTACATATACTTTCATTTTCAGTTTCACCAGCTCGCTTCCTCCTTTTTTCTTTTTTTTTTCTTCATTTTGTCATTGTTACAGTTTATCAAATTTCCAAAAGGAACCTTCGAAATTGGCATAACATCTGAATTCATTGCTCAACCCATTCTTGTGTTCGGGTAAAAAGTTTGTAACATGAACACCTGGGTAGTTTCTTTCTACAACCTTGTGCATACGCTCCCCAGTTGAAGAAATTAATTTAAATTTGTTGTCTCCAGATGCCGTTTTTGCACTTCTTTCACTTTCTTCAACAAGTAGATTCTTTGCAGCCTCGGCGCTTTTGTTTTGACAGACCTCCTCCAAGAATGGCGGATCAATCAAAAGCCTATGACACTTGTGCTTTAAATGTGCTGGAATCTCGTCTGGCTTGTTATAATCGTAAACACTAAAATACTGTTCACCAGCCAATACCTTGAAACGAGGGTCAAATTCCAAAAGATAGATATGCTTTGTTGGAATTTCATCTTCGGGGAGCTGTTTTATAGCAGCATACACGGAGGGGGCAGAGGCAATTACGACAACAGTATCCTCATCGGCACCTTCTAGCAAGGCTTTCCCCAAAATCTTGGCAGTCTCATCGGCGTACCAAAACTGAGAAAGCTGCCAGTCTTCTTTAAAATCATCAATAGTGATTATATGCCCAGGCTGTTGTTGTTGCTGGTCGGCAAACTTATCCTCCGAAGCTTGATATAAAGACTCGAATTTCTCTAAACGTTGCTTCTCCTCGGATTTGAACTCTTGAAGTGCAGCCAAGGCATGTGCTGACAAAGTTATCGGTTCGTCATCAGAATCACTCATCTTGTTTGAAATTTGTCTTCCCCCCTCAAATAAATATAAAAGAAAAGAAAGTTTGTATTTTTTTTAGGCAAAAAAATATAATTAAGAAAGTAGAAAAGCTATTGGGAAAACAAACAAACAAAAAAAAAAATGCTTGATGATCTGACGAAACGGTACCTTTAGTGTTGCTGATACTAGCTAGTCAATAAACCCACTGTTCAGTTATTTTGTTTCTGTCTGTGATGAACTAGTAATTTTGAAGCAAGCCCAAAAGAAAAAGAAAAGAAAAGAAATGAAAAGATACTTTGGTTATTCTTTCTTTCATTCATTCTTTAAATTTTTTTTTTTTTTCCTTCAAAATTTTTTTTTTCTTTCTTTTCTTTTACGCTTTCTGTATATTTTGCAACTAGCGGATAAGTGAATAGGACAAACAAACAAACCAGAAAAAAAAAAAAGAAAAAAAAAAGAACATAAGAAAGGATGAATAGGTTGCGTGAGGGTTTGTGTGGTTTGTACTAACTCCGCAGAGATTAATATTGACATTTCCATCTTGTTTCCTCACACACACACACACACACACACACACACACAAACAAACAAACCAACAAACCAACAACAAACAACAAAAACACTTCTGTTTGATTAAATGAACTTGTTACTGTAATTTTAGGTCTTATCTATATTTATTGTTATTGTTATTTTTATTTCTCATTTCCCATTTCCCATTTTCCCATTTTCCATTCTTCAGGTTTAATTCTTATTTCCCCGCTTATCACCATAACCCACCCACCCACTCGATTCTATTTATACTTTTTTCAACAATGCTGTTCTCGTGCACACCTTATGAGCTTGTGGCGTTCACAGAGGAGAAGCTTTCATTCTCTGGGAGTAAAGGATTGTTGTTAAGTGAGTTATGGCAACACATTCAAGATAAACTACATCAGACCAATTATCTAGACGACTTCCAAAAACAAACGATTTGGAAATGGCTCTTGTTTGATGTGAGAGCGTACGATGATCACGAGGAGGTTAAATACTATGTGACCTATGACAAAGATCCCATCACAATTGAGTCTGACTATCAGTCATTCATTAATAAACAGAAAAAACCGTTAGATTTAAGAATAAGAGCCACGGATGATACTCAATGCTTCCATTTAACAGGGCAATCAAATTACAAGCGATGCATCCAAACACTAGGTGTGTTTCCTTACCAATTATTAGTTGAAATTGCCAAGTACGGAGATAAAGGTGCATGGTCTGTTGAAGTCTCCGATGCCACTGGGCAAGATAAACGGTCAATGACTGGAAGACTAAATAAACTTGAAGAGTCAGGATTGATAGTAAAGGAGCAACGATATTGGAAAGAAAAAAAAATTCACACGTCATGGGTAGTGCATTACAAATTGACGAGCCGAGTTGGTGCCGATAAGCCGCCACAATCGCACGAAGACGAAATGGACAAGACTCCAGATAAGATTAGACAATTTATAGTCAATGCACTAAAAGATGCGACGAATCATATACGAACATTCAGAGATTTGAAAGTGGAGATGAAAATGCATCTTGTACAACATATGTCTCGATTGTTTGAAGGTGTTGTTGACACTCTAGTAGAGAGTGGTTGTGTAGAACGGATCGATGTACCTCATCACCATTATCCGGAGCGGATGGTGTATGCATTAAGGTATTTGAAAGACCTTCCTCTTGGCGACGATGCTATTTTTGACAATGACAGCTTATTAAGCCGATTGCGAGAGAAGAAATCTTTGATTGATAAAGGCAAAGAGATGTTCGGAGAGGATTTTAAGATGGAAGAGAAGGAAGAGAAAAAAGAGAAGGAAAATCGGGACATGGTAATTGATGAGGAAGATAACGATGGCCACAAGGACCACTTTCCATCTGCAACATTTAATGATATATATACGCTTGCGACTCAAGTGTATCAAACAATCGAAGATGCAGGGTCCGCGGGAACAACTTCAAGGCAACTAATACAAGCAATAATGGGCGAAGGGAAACATCGAGGAATTGCCAAGATTCTAGAAAGCTTTCCAACATTCCTTGTAAATGATGATGTATTAATTCCTCAACAGGAATACCCAGGAGAAGATCCACACCATGCAATTGTCAGACAAAGTGAAACAGATGGTCGTACCAAATATTATAGATACTATACTAAACAAAACTTCAATAGTGCTAGGGTGAAAGGATCACATAAGAAATCACGTCCAAGGGCACAACTTGAGCACGCGTCATTGTTAGATTTAGAGATTCAGCACCGTACAAGATTGGAAAAAACGCCATCGGGCGACCTAGTGGAAATCCCAAACTCAATACTTACTAAGCGACCGTTGAACAATGCAGAAGAAGAAGAAGAAGAAGAAGAAGAAGAAGAAGAAAAGGAAAGAGAGGAAAGAGAACAAGATTCTGTTATTATAGAGTTATTGAAAAATAATGAGCCTACAGTGTTAGGCAATATTTGTGGTACACCAGCAGCGGGTCCTAAAAGAGGCAGACCGAGGAAAACCCCAAAGAAGGAGGAGATACTTCACAAAGACGACCAGGATAAGGTAAAATTAGAAAATGAAAGTGAAAATGAAAATGAAAAAGAAAGGGAAAGAGAAAGAGAAAGAAAAAAAGTAAGAGACAAAAAGGTAGGAGAAGAAGGAGATCATTACGACGGTGACGAGGTTCAGATACGAAAAAAGGCAAAGACAACAAAAGCAAAAGAGGTTAAACGACAAAGGAAAGAACATACTGAAAAGGAGCCAAAGGAACTTGCAAGAACTGCAAAACCAGAAATAGAGAGTTCTAAGGATACCAATGGCAACAAATTGAATTTAACCAACACTAGCGAGGTTGATATACACGCCACGGAGCCGATGGTCTCCAAAAGATTAACTCGTGGAATGGCAAGAAAAGAAAAAGAAACCCATGTTGTGGAAGCTCGAAAGGAACAAGATGGCAAAACCGGGAAAAGAAAACTTTCAAACGATTCTGATAACAAAGATGACGTTTTGACTACTAAAATAAAAAGAAGACCCAACATCTTGGACTTTTTCAAGTCAGTCTCACCTGAAAAATCAAAACAGAAATTAGACTACGACGACGCACTTGCAACTGAGAATAACAGTGTTGACGGGGTCCAGAACAAGCGTAATATCGAAGAAAATGAAAATAAACAACATCTGGAGCAAAAGCAGGTTCAAGAACACGAGCAAGGGCACGAGCAGGGGGAGATGGATTTGCAATCGCCAACCGATAAAGCACCAGCGAGTCAAGAAAACGTTGAAGCAACTGAAAATGAAAGCAATGTTATTCAAAAGGAAAAGTCCATTAGTGTCAAAATGGAACCAAATGAAAATCACTCAAATTCTATGAATTTAAATAAACCACAAAGTCAAACTTTTACACCAACGCTAAAACAGCCTATAGTGAAGGCCAGACTGAGAAAAGTGTTGGAAAAATCTATGCAAAGAAGCGCCGATGTGACTGGCTCAAGTCGAAGAAAGGTCCTCCTTGAAGTAATTAAAAATCTAGGTGGTGTGACGTTTGCGAGGGCAAAATTGGCCAAATTACTTGATGAGAGAATGGGCTCCGATACAACAACAGATCTAAAGACGATAGTTCGTGATATACACAAGCTAGTCGAAAGCGGGGATTTGGAAGTGCAATTGGTTCAAGTGAAGGAAAATGGACAAGACATGACTAGGAGATTAATGATCTTGACCGATCCGAAAGAAAGACCGTCAGACGAAATGATTGAAAAAGTCAAGACCAATTCTTCGGTTTGGGGAAGAAGTGGATACATGGCATCTCAAAAGACAAGGAAATTAATTGGCGAAACTTATGATGTAGTTAATCCACAAGAGGCTCTTGGAAGAAGATTGCCTCGATTATCCTCCTTAAAATCAAAGGAGCCTAGGACTGTTAGACTTGTTGGCGATGGCGAAAAGCAATATCCTGCTCGCCCGCCAAAAGAAAAGGCTCTGAATCGAAAAGCCCCTAGTGAGAAAAATTTCAGGTCGAGGAGAAAAGAGCGCAAAAAGGAAATCAACATGTCAATCGATTTTCCTATTCAATTTGATAGAAACGATGTAACGCAAATATTTCGCGCTGTTTGCATTTGTAAATCATTCAAGAAGAATGTGATTGATTTTGAGGCAATTGCAGCATTATTCTTGAATGCTGATGCGGATACGATAAAGAGATTATGGAATCAAGTGCGTCGACAGTTGGGTGGCATGAGCTCTGTTAAAAAGGGTGAAGAGGCTTTTGAACAAATTGTATTGCAAAAGATTGAAGAAAACTATATTGGAGTTGATGATTTAAATGATATCCAACTACCTTTTTTTTTAAACCTTTGGGATAGTTCCGATCCATCAAAGATTTATATGAGCGAGCGATATCCATTATATAACTCAATCGAAGACAATTTATCGTATTACAACAAGCTGAATCCGGAACAGACTCAGGACCTCTTTGACAATTTGGAACTACCTTCGATGAAACTAAAAGAAGAAGCGCTTGTTTCTAAATCATTTGATTACAATGATCTTGACACAACAATAGTCGTTGAGCCAAAAAGTGCACAGATACGCACTGCAATAAAAGCGTTATTTATAACAAGACCAAGTCAACAATCCAAAGTCGATATTGACAGAATCTTGAAAGACTTCGATGAGTCAGAGCTTGAGCAAGTCTCAGTGGCAATGAACCAAGAAGGTGATTTGTTATTCCAGAATGAGAATCCAACCACTAAGTTCCTGATTACAGAAAAGGTGTTTGAGCCAATCCAAGACTGTGTTTCAAAATCCTTTTTTAAAACCGCTAATCAGTTTAGAGAAAATCTATTGGAAATCACGAGCTCTAAAAAAGGTTTGGTAATTACACAGGGACTCGAGGATAGCAATGCCGCACAATTATTGTCTTTGCTATCGTCAAACATGGTTTCCATGACCCACATAGACCATCCTTATAAGTTTGAGGGATACGAGTCTCGAGCTGTCGATAAAGATTGTCTTGAATGTGACATGCTTGTTTATAAAGACCTGGGGAGTAATGCTGCACAAGAACCCTCTATAAAGAATGTTCCCGTACCAGTGGGGAAACCATGCTCGTATGTCTGGGTAGACTCTCACGGACAGATCAATAGTGAGTTATGGAGAAATATTATAGCTGCTTTGGTATATTTCATTCATTCCAGACCAGGTATACCATCTGTTTTTTTATATAAAAAATACCAACGTTTACTCAGCTACAAAGAGTTGAACGTGGTGCTCGACTGGTTGAAAAAGAGTCAATTTATTGTACATGGACCATTCGATGGTTACTCAACAACAAGTAATTGGTTCTCCATATTGGGCAGTTGATGAATGTGTTTATAATGGATATTTATATACTTTTTAAATGAGCCTGTGCTGTTGAGGTTGGATTTGTATTTCTAATTTTTTTTTTTTTTTTAATACTTGACTATTTAAGTATTTGCGTATTTAGGTATATGGGTATTTATTTATTTGAATATTTATATAGTTGTATGTGAGTGTGATCGAGGGAGCGTACCGCGGCAATTGGAGAATCAAAAAATATTGGGGCTATAATTTAATTGATTGTAAGTTACATCGCCACTGCTTAGTGTCGTTTTCATCGTATATTCTACCGAGTATACAGATTGCAACAGGTATGAGACGATCAGGTTGGCCTGCTCACCCAAAAAAGAAAAAAAAAAGAGAAAAGGATACAGAGGGTCATATCTCAAACATGGTTTTGATGTTTATGCTAGCAACAGTAGTTGCCAAAAGATAGATGTTTGGTGGCACGTAATATAGATTTCATCAACAATTTGTAAATATGTTGTTATTTAACAATGTGTGTGTATATACGTTATGCATTGTGAGACGTCTTTTTTAAAGCCTTCTATTTTCACCCCTCTCTCCCCCCTTGGATCGAATATTAAATTATTCCAAGATATTGTGTTTCAAAAATTTTACCACACACGCACAATCCCCTTCGTCAATTAATTTCTGGACCACTCTCAGTAACACATAATAGTATAAATACTTACTGATACCACCATACACATCACTAAGACATATCGACCATACACACACGTACACACACACGTACACACGTATATATTTATAGATGTATATATGTATAATACATATATATAGACAAATATAGACAAATATAGATAAATATAGAAGATATTGAGGTTAGTGTTTTCAGATCACAACTCAATTCTCAATTCGATTACACCGATTGCTAGTGACTAGTCTTGAATTGGGTATAACACTAGTAGTAAAATAAATGAGTGACCAAGCAAACCAAGGACGTGGAAGAGGACGCGGAGGCGGTGGTGGAGGCGGCGGTCGCGGTCGCGGTCGCGGTGGCAGTAACAGTAACAGTGGTAATGGTGATAGAGGTGAACGAGGAGGTGCTCGTGGAAATGAGCGTGGTGGACGTGGAGATGGAAGAGGGGGTTTTGGAAACAGAGGCACTTCTGGCGGACGCGGAGGAAGAGGTGGTAGTGGTGGTGGTAGTGGTGGACGCGGAGGGTCAAGCTTAACGAAATTGAACAACATTAAGGTTGAGTTTACTGACAAGGCTGTGAATGCTGACAATTTGAAGAGCATTGCTGTGTATGAAAAAGATTATGCTAAGCAAATCAGTGTTGATCCAAACCCAATATTGTTGCGTCATGACTATGGTAGTGCCGGTGCACCAGTTGACATTGCAACTAATTTCCTTAAGTACAATGTGTCAAACTTGAAAGTGTACCTTTATCACGCTGATATACAGGAAGAAGGAGACGAAGGAGAAGGTGCAGAAACGGGCAATTCCAGAGCAAAAAACAAGAAGGAAAAGAGTGTTAGTGGCATTAGAAAACCCAAGATGACTGTGAAGCAAGCTGTAGAGAATTATTTGTTTGACTTGGAGCCATTCAAAAGCAAGCGTCCACAAATATATTATCGTGACTACAATATCATGTATTCAAGCGTTCCTTTACCCATTGAAGATACTGTTATTTACCCAATCAAGGAGAAGCAGCTTGCAATCAAGGTTCAATTTGTAAAAGAACTTCAATTCAACGATTTATTTAAGATTCTGACTTTAAAAACTTATACAAGGGATTTCCAAGAAGCTACAGAATATACGAATGCGTTGATTGCAATTATTGGGTCCAAGGCATTGAAAAACCATGGTGCTGTTGGGGTTGGAGCTAACAAGTTTTTCTTATTTGAGAAAAATACCCCCGTCGAAGATTTCCAAAAAGGTTTGTTTATTGCGTTGGGAACTTTTGTATCAGTTAGGTGCTCATTTGGTAATGTTAGGGTCAATATCAACCCAACACCAGCGATATTTTACAAGGCATTTAAACCCGATGGCAATCCCATGAGCGTTGTTGACCTTGTCCAGGACTATTTGCAAATCAAGGGTGTCCCTAACGAGTCGGATGTTAAAAAAGTGCAATCTTTCTTGAAAGGTTTGAAAGTCTACAGAAACTATCTCAAAAAGATTTCTGGTAAGGCGATTCAAGGATTCAATTTCAGAGAAAATTCAAATACGTTAAAGTTTGAAGACTCTGATGGCAAACTTACGAGTGTTGCAGCTTACTTCAAGTCCAAGTGGAACATTGCGTTGAAATATCCTCAGTTGCCGTTATTGAAAATTGGCCCAACCGCGTATTTGCCAATGGAAGTGGCTTACGTTGTACCTAACCAGCAGTACAAGGGTGAGGTTTATGACACAAGAACTCTTATTCGTTTGACTGCCCTTAGACCAATGGACAAGGCCAAGTTTTTGACTCAAGAGGGCAAAAAATTACTTTCTGAAGTCGATTTCGGTAAAATCGACACAAAGTTTACAAAGATACCCTCACGTATCTTGCCAGCACCCGCAATTGAGTATAAGGATAACAAATTTGTCACTTACAAAGAAGAGCAGTTTAATGGTAAGAATGAGAAGAAAAAGGGTAACTGGAATTTGGAAAAGATGCAATTTTACCTGTCGCCCAAGGGCAAGAAAAGTTACAACTTTGGTGTGTTTGTTTTGGTTGATCGTTTTTTCCAAAAAAAGAGGGAGCATCTTGGTGAGGCGTGCGAGATTTTCTTTGCCGAATTGAATAGATTGGGTATAAAGAATGCAGGATCGAAATACCAGAGATATAGTGTTGATTTGGAGAGTCCTGCTGTTGCTGACGAACAATCTTTGGAAAAATCTTTGGTTGATTTATTTTCCAAAGCCAAAAATAAGGACAAGTGTGATTTCTTGTTGGTTGTTTTACCAAGCAAAGATGCTAGGTTCTACCGTGCAGTTAAGAGAGCAGGTGATTTGAAAGTGGGAATCAATAATAGTTGTGTGATTGTTGACACATTTACAAAGCGTAAATTTGATAAATTTGACATGACGTTGTTTGCTCAGGTTGGTATGAAGGTCAATTTGAAACTTGGTGGTTCAAATCATAAATTGTCTGATGCTAATAGTAAGGGGCTCGTTGACGAAAAGAAAGTCCCAGTGTTTATTCTTGGTGCTGATGTCACACATCCTACTGGTGAGTCGAACGAAGAGTCCGTTTCTATAGCTTCCGTTGTTGGAAGCGAGGATGCTATTTTCAATAGTTTCCCAGGCTCGTTGAGAGTACAAGGTGGTGGCCAAGAAGTTATTGCCGAGATTAAAGACATGGTATATGAGCGTTTGGAAAATTTCCACAAGAAAGTTGGTAAGTTACCTTCGAAAGTGTTATTTTACCGTGATGGTGTGTCAGAGGGTCAGTACTACACAGTATTGAAAGAGGAGTTGCCTAAAGTCAAGGCTGCATTCAGCGAATATGGTAAAGCCAAGAATATCAAATTTAACCCCAAGATCACATTTATGATTGTTGTTAAAAGACACCAGACTAGATTTATCCCATTGAGCGAGAATGCAGTTAGTCTTGCTACCAAGAAGAATATAGCAGCAACTGCCAATGATAATGTGATTCCAGGAACAGTTGTCGATAGAGATATCACGTCAATTGCGTTTTTCGACTTTTACATTCAATCGCAACAAGCACTTCAAGGTACTGGTATTCCAGCTCACTACTATGTGTTGCACGATGAAAATTCGTATACCTCGGATGAAATCCAAAGAATCACTTATAATTTGTGCCACACTTTTGGTAGAGCAACAAAGAGTGTCAAAGTTGTCCCAGCAGCATATTATGCAGACTTGTTATGTACAAGAGGTAGATGTTATGTTGGTCCACCATCTAGAGACGCACCTTCGAAGAATGTTATTGATTATTACAAAGCAAAATTGGGTGATAACGTCGCAAAGAGTATAAAAAATACCATGTTCTATATTTAAAAGAAAAGGGTTTAAAAACAAAAGAAAAAAAATGGATTAATTGGTTGATTATTGTGCGAGAAGATGGTAGTGAAAAGCTGTTGTATGTGTTTTAGAGAGAGTGTGTTTTAGAAAGAGTGTGTTTTTTAGAAAGAGTGTGTTTTTTAGAAAGAGTGTGTTTTAGAGAGAGTGTTTGTGTAAGAAATTGCAGACACTTGTTGTTGTTGAAAAAAAATCAAAATTATGCCTTGATACAAGTATATTTTCCTCTATTTTTTTTACCGTTAGTTTTTATTAGATTTACATAAGCATAAATATTATTTGTTGGTTATCAAAAATAAGACCCACGGCCAGCGTAGTCACTTTCTTTCATTGTATTTGTAGTTTCCCCTGGCTCATATGGATTTATATTTGAGATTGGTATTTTACACCCGATTGGCCATTTGGTATCTGTGCCAACAGCCGACCAATGTACTACTTCTTCATAATTCAACTTGTTGTTTTCCAGTGTAAATTTGTTGTTATAATTAATGAGCTGATCAAATAAAAAAGCCAAATCGTTCAATACAATCCCCGACTTGTCATTGAATGATGAATCCTTAATTTTGAGCGTGGAAATTGAGTCCAAGGTCAGTAGGAGTTTTTCATTTTTGCGCTTCGCGGTTTTCTCTCTTAATTTTTGAAATGGTTTTCTTGATTTAATGTTGGATTCCAAGGAGTTTGAAGTGACATCTTTCTTACTCTGCAAGCTTAATAATCCAAAATGAATTAAACCTAATGCATTTCCAATTTTGCCCTCCTTGTAGCTTTGTATTGCTAAAAAAAGAGCAGCATATGCATTAACATAGCGTTTGAATAATGTAAGATATTCATACCATCCATCGTAATTGAGATTTACCACCACTGGTGCATTCACCTCATTGTTTTCATTATCATTTTTATTGTTATTGTTATTACTATAAGTATTGTCGTTATTATCGCTAATTGCTCTTCGTGGGGTTGCCTTATCATTTGAAAGTGCATTTAATAGATTCAAACACGATTCCAGTTCATTAACACACGAAATTGCAACTTTGGACAACGTTGTATTATTTTCAGTCCCAAAATTTTCATTACGCTCGAATGCCGATCGATTGAGCCAAAGCGATTTTGCCAATATCGATACTTGTATACACATTTCGCTGACTTTGATTAGAATAGGTGCAATCGCCTTGTTAATGAAAACATTTGTATCGTAGTTAAAAACTTTTGCCTGTAGTTTTTCAGCAAATAAAAAGAAGGATATTGATTTCTTGTATAAATTAACAATTCGTTTCCAGTTTTCATTGACCTCTTCTAATTTTTGTGTAGTACTCAGCACATCAATATTTATCGTATTGTTGAGCAAATCAGAAGCTATTCTCACATATAATAACCCAACGGATACAGCAGTAACCACTACTTCGTTAAGTAAAGTCCATTTCAAAAGGTCTACTCTGTTTGTGGTTGAGATCTTAGCGACGCTCTTTAACAATTTAGGCTTGACCCTATTCAAGTTACTCCATGGGATATTTGAGCAGATAACTGTATGTAAATCGAAATTTTCTTTTAATTTTGAATATAAAGAGTCAAGGTACTGTTCAAGATCAAGTACATATCGAATGGAATCGCTATTCTGGGAATTCAGCGACTGTATTGATGCCCGTAAGGTATGTAATGACGCATCATCTATCTCTAGCGTGGGTTCAACAAACGATATTGGTCTGGGAGGTGTGTTTGGAAGTACAATCATTAGTTGATTAGAGGTTGATGTGTGATTACAAATGATGAACACATAAACATCAAGTTTTTGTGCTTGAATGTGAGAGTGAGAGTGAGAGTGAAAGTGAGAGTGAGAGTGAGAGTGTGTATAGACAAGATAATGCGTGAAATACAAAGAGGTTTGAATAACAAAGTAAAGGTGTCCACAAAGTTGAAGATTCGCGTCAAAAATGGAAACTTTCCCACAAACAAAGAATGTTGATAATAAAAAAATTTTGTCACTATGATTTTGTGATGTGGATCAGTATTGACAGATTGATTTTTCACTGTTTGTCTCGCGCTGGCACCAACACGTGTTGAAAGAGATAAGAAGCAAAAGAAGAAGAAGGAGTAAAAGAAAAGAAGCTAAACAACACCCGAAAGAAGTAAAAGTAAGAGTTCACAATGTCAGATGTACCTACCATGGTTCCAAGAAGTGAAGCCAACAAATACAAATACGGAATTGTCATTGATTCAGGCTCATCAGGGTCAAGAATTCAAATCTATAAATGGGAGGATCCCTCGTTACAGAAACTGCTGAATGATCAAAATGTTCTTCGATCACCACCAAAGATTACACAGGAGGACAATTGGACTAAAAAGATTACTCCTGGTGTATCTACTTATAACACGAAATCGAAAATAACGCAAATATGGCTGAAACATTACTCAGAGTTGATGAAGTTTGCCGAGTCCATTATTCCAGCTGATAAACACCAGGATACGCCTGTTTTTGTCTTGAGTACAGCTGGTATGAGGTTACTACCCAAAAGAACACAAAAAGCTATATTACAGGAGACATGCAATAGCATAAGACAAAACACGAATTTTCAAATCTCTTCCTGTCGATTAAATGTGCAAACCATTGATGGATCGACCGAAGGAATTTATGGTTGGCTCGGGCTAAATTATTTAATGGGGCAATTCAACAATTATGACCCAAGTAGTCTGCTGCACGAAACAATTGGCTTTATGGATATGGGTGGAGCTTCAACGCAGATTGCTTTTGTTCCTTCATCGGCAGAGCAAATTGAAAGACATCGAGAAGATTTGTCAAGGGTCACATTGAGAACAGTTGAAGGCCAAACAGTAGAATGGAACTTATTTGTCGCTACTTGGCTTGGATTTGGTGCCAATGAAGCTCGTAAGCGATACATTAAACAATTGATCAATTTGGCTTCTGTCAATGAAAACTTGCATGATCGGATAAACGATCCTTGTCTTCCAAAAGGAGCTACATTTACTCATGAATTTGATGGCAAGAAATTCACCATTGAAGGTGTAGGTAACTACGAGATGTGCGTGAGGTCTATCTATCCTTTGCTTATGAAGAGTATTCCATGCGCAGAAGAGCCATGTCTTTTCAATGGTATACATGGCCCCAAACTCGACTTTCAAAAAGACAAATTTGTTGGTGTTTCTGAATACTGGTATACAGCTAATGATATTTTCCAAAGCGGAGGAGAATACGATTTCAAGGGATTCAATTCGAGAGTGAAAGAATATTGTGAGAGCCCCTGGGGCACGATTTTGCAGAATTCAAAAGATGGGCAGTACTCTGGATTGGATCCTGAAAAGTTTTTGAAAGATGCTTGTTTCAAGGCCAGTTGGGTGATGAATGTATTGCACGATGGATTTGAGCTTCCGAGGATCGGGTTTGAGCTAGATCAAGACGGAGCTGATGATGTTGGAAAAGATGATTCATCAAAAGCCATAATGAACAAACACGTGCCATTCAAATCAGCAGACTCTGTTGGTGGCAAAGAACTTTCTTGGACCTTGGGCAGAATTCTTTTGTATGCCTCTTCTCAAATTGAGCCATTAAAAAACGATGATTTAGAGATTGGCATCTATCCAAGTGAAATTTCGGGCACTGAATTTATAAGTGGCGGCCATAATAGTGGATACATCAGTGAAGACGACAGCGACGATGAGAAGGATGGACCTTTTGGTCATTTCATTTACTCATCAATATTTGTTTTCTTGATGTTCTTTTTCATTTACCACTTTGGCAAGCACCATTTCAAAAGGTGGGGGAAGGGATTAAATTATCTTCCTATACCACTTCAAGTGTCCAATTTTGTAGCTCGAGTAGCTCAAAAGATTCCTGGATTTGATCTGTTTGCGGTACACTCTCGTGCATATAATGAATTGGAGCAGAGTATTTCATTAGAGGAAGGATATAGAGTCACTGATTCTCCAAGACAATCAACTAATTACAGCCCTGATCTGTCCGTTTTGAGAACACGACTGGCGATTGGATTAAATGATGAATATGAAAACCTGGTGCGAGATATACCAGTTCCAGCGTCAGCCTCTTCAAGTATCGGTGCTGGTACTGGAGGAGGAAATAATAATCTGCATTTCGCTCCGCGAGTAAATAACTTTTTGAGCAAACCGTTTATGATACCAAAGGCTAGTTCTAATTTCCAAATATCGAGAGAGAATAGCGCAGAATCCTTATCCAAGAAAGCATCAATTGCGCGTTCCAAAAGCTCTTTGGAATAGAGCTTATCGTGATCTTACTTGAAGCTAAGCTTACTCAGTTCATAAACGATTATTCCAGTGACTTCTTCCTTTATTTTATTTTATGTTACTTTACTTTATTTTCTCTTCTTTTCATTTATTTATTTATTATTTTATTTATTCATATGTTGCTTCATTTTTTTATTTTGAAACCAATAATCAATGGATAAATCTTATTTCTCCCGTTTTTCTTTTTGTTTAGTTTGGGAATTAAATAAAAAAAACAATGCGTTATAAAAAGAACAATTCATTGAGAAAGTGTCTTTTATGTTTGTAAATTACAAGCAGCATGTTATTGTTGAATACTACTATCCAAAGGTTGCATTCTATTTCTTCTATATTAATTGAATGGCTTAGTTTTGGTAGTGTCATTCAGAAAATCGATACAAAATTTTGTTACTCCACGTGATACCAAGGATTGGTACTAGTTATATGCTATGGAAAGTGCTAGAGGTTAATAATAATCTAGAGACTTCAATCATGCAAAAAGAAAAGAGAAAGGAATGCTCAATTGATTCCTTTTTTAAGAGTAGGTCTTGTTGTTAAACTGGTTGAACTAAAGGATTTATCCAATGATACAATAAAAGGAGCGCCATCACAGTTGATGAACGCCAAAGCTATAATTTATTATTACAAAAGCGTTGTTATTGATGGTGATGAAGATGAAGATGAAGATGAAGATGACGATGACGAGGAAGAGGTAGAAGAGAATAAATAGGAGAAGTAGAAAACAAAGAATAAAGCGAGTTTCCATGATTTTGACGTTTATATCTAGAATCAAGATATTTTGTAGAAATTGCAAAATGAATTGAAAAAATGCAGATACAAAATAATCTTTGAAAAAAAGGGATTGCAGTAGCAGCATCATGATATTGTAGATGAGCCAACATCTGGAACTAGTATGTTGATTGCAAATATCAATCAGAAAAATGAAGTTTTTGCATATATACAAACACATTGTTAAAGAAACTTCAATGGTTCAAAGCATCAATGGACCAGGTGAGTAATACAGAAATTATAAAGTCATCCATCTAGCAGTCGTTTCTGACTCTTCTTTATTTGGATCTGCCAACTCACTAGCTAATTTTTTATTTCTGTTCTCCATTTCATTTTATTTCATTTTATTTTATGATATTTTATTTTTATTTGATTAGTTACACTAAACTATGGGTTCTCTTTAAAAAAATTTATTTTGGTTTCTATGTAGATGAAGTTTTGCACAAAATTAAATTTTTGCGCGCGAAAAGGCATCAGAGGGCATCTCGCATTTTGACTTGAATATACTTGATTCTACTTTGTTTTTGAACTAGATTTATCTCTTGTAGAAACCTTAGAACCATAAACTATCTTTATATCAACAAGATTGTCACCACGACACCAACCACTTCCATTACTTAATAAACGATGAGAGTCAAGAAGCCAACATCCAAAAGGGTAACTACCCGAATGAGAGAGGGGATTAAAAAGAAGGCAGCAGCCAAGAGAAGAAAAGACAAGAAGCTTTCGAAAAAGGATATCACCTGGAAATCAAAGCACAGAAAAGATCCTGGAATTCCTGCTAGTTTTCCTTACAAGGATCAAATAATCACTGAATTAGAAGAGAATAGACGTGCTGAAAAGGAAAAAAGAGAAGAGCTTAAATTGAAGAGACAAATGGAAAAAGAAGCAGGATTAATGAGTGCAGAACTTGGAGACGAAGAGATGGACGTAGAGAGTGATACGGAGAGCGATGATGGAGCAAATGGTTTGGGTGCTTTGCTCGAGTCTGCAAAACAAGCAGCCAAAGAGTATGAGGGCGGATCTTTTGATGATAATGATGATGATGACAATAAGATGGTAGACGATGATGATGATGATGAAGCAGATATCGAATACAGCATTAGTGATGTCGATGATGGGGATGAAGAAGATCGTGGCGCTTTGGACAAATCAAGAAAGTCTTATGACAAGATCTTTAAAACAGTCGTTGATGCCTCTGATGTTGTTTTATATGTTCTTGATGCCAGAGACCCCGAATCAACAAGGTCGAGAAAAGTTGAGCAGGCTGTTTTGCAGAACCCCGGCAAAAGACTTATATTATTACTTAACAAAGTCGATCTTATACCAACTGAGTCATTGAACCAATGGTTAGCGTTTTTGAAATCGTCATTTCCAACTATTCCAATCAAGGCTGCTCCAGGAGCTACCAATGCTGCCTCTTTTAACAAGAGTTTGAGTTTTGCACTGACTGCAGATGTCTTGATGAAAGCTTTGAAAGCATATGCTAATAAATCAAACCTCAAGAGGTCGATTGTTGTAGGTGTTATTGGATACCCCAACGTAGGAAAGTCATCTATCATCAATGCACTTACCAAGAGGCATAACAATCATTCTAAGGCATGCCCCGTTGGTAATCAAGCGGGAGTTACAACGTCAATGAGAGAGGTCAAGATTGACAACAAATTGAAAATCCTTGATTCACCAGGTATTGTGTTCCCAGACGAGATAATGAACACCAAGAAGCAGACAAAGCTGCAGCAGAATGCCAAACTCGCTTTGTTGTCGGCAATACCTCCAAAGCAAATCACAGACCCAACAGGTGCAGTGCAACTATTATTGAAGAAATTTTCACAAAACACGGAAATGGCTGATGGATTAAAGAAATATTATGACTTGCCACCATTACCATCCTCAGACTTGAATGAATTCTTGAAACATTTCTTGATTCATATTGCTCGTACAAAGGGAAGATTGGGCAAAGGCGGTGTGCCAAACTTGGAAGCTGCTGCATTATCGGTTTTGAATGATTGGAGAGATGGAAGACTTATTGGATGGACATTACCCAATGCATCCAAACAAAAAGCAACCATTGTGGATCCCGAAGCACCAAAGAGCTCTTTGCGTGGTGAGAAGGAACCACCTAAGGTTGAACAAACTACTATTGTCTCCGCATGGGCTAAAGAGTTTGACCTTGATGGCCTCTTGGGCGAAGATTTCCAAAATTAATTTGAAAATATATTAATTTTCACTCTTGGTTTTCTTTCTATATATATATATATATATATATATATTCAGCAAATAGTGATTTACCACTTCTTTTTTTTTCTTTTTTTTTTTTTCTTTTCTATTTTCTATTTGGTTGTTTTATAGTTTCGTGATGGTTTTACAATTTCAACTATTGTTTTCTCTCACTCAAAACTAACTTGGAATACTTTGGGGAAGAAGCAAAAAAAAAAACATAACATCTAAGAAACACTAATTGTAGTGCGCCTTCATTGCCAATAATCGGGATTCGGTTGCCAAACGCGTTTGGAACGCGTCAATTTTTTCTTTCTATTTTCCTTAGTTTTGTTCTTATTTTATTTCAAGAGTGCTATATTTGGTTCCACCCTTCTACGTACAGGCTCGGAGAAGATTATGCCCTATAACAAATCAGAATCAGAGTCAAAGTCAAGGTCAAAATCGAAAGCAAAATCAAGTTCAAGATCAAGTTCAAGATCAGATGATGAATTGGACTACCTGGATTGGGAAGATGATGTTGGTGTTGTGGCACAACAAGCACATAAACAAAGCAGTTTAGATAGCGGGATGGACCAAACTATCCAGCTACAGTTGCAACATGTACAAGAACAACAATCAGGAACTGCCACCACCACTTCCACCACTGCCACTACCACTTCCACCACTGCCACCACCACTTCCACCACTGCCACCACCACTTCCACCACGTATCAAACGCGAATCCATATACCTACACATCACGAAATGAACTTTGAAGAGTTAAAGACTTATATTTATCCTACAAACTTGGAAGTGCGGGATTATCAATTTAGCATTGTTAGATCAGCATTTTATCATAACCTATTAGTAGCTTTGCCTACGGGGTTGGGAAAAACTTTTATTGCCTCAACTGTTATGCTAAACTTTTTGCGGTGGTTTCCAAAGTCTAAGATTGTGTTTATGGCACCAACAAAGCCGTTGGTGGCGCAACAAATCAAAGCATGCTGTTCCATAACCGGTATTCCCGCGAGCAAAGTAGCAATTTTATTGGACGAAACTCGAAAGAATCGTGGTGAGATATGGAACTCGCGACAGGTGTTTTTCACCACGCCTCAAGTTGTCGAAAATGATTTGGCTTTTGGACTGGTGAATCCCAAATCGATTAGTTTGTTGGTGATTGATGAGGCACACCGAGCGAGAGGTAATTATTCATACAATAATGTGGTAAATTTTCTTAAACGATTCAATGATTCATTTCGAATATTAGCGCTTACAGCCACTCCAGCAGCGGATGTTGAAGGTGTCCAAAACGTTATTGATAATTTAATGATATCAAAGGTGGAAGTGCGCACAGAAGATAGTGATGACATTGTAAAATATATGAAGACCAAAAAGGTTTGTAGGAGAGTTCTTGCAGTGCTGGATGAGATTCGAGAGTGCATTGATTTGCTTGCCACTGCAGTGGCTCCAGTATTGAAATCTGCAAACGAAAAGGGCCTTTTAGATGTAACAGATCCTACTAGAATTAATGCTTTTAAATGCATGGAAGCATCACGACGACTCTTGGCAAATAAAAATGTTCCCGAAGGTCTTAAATGGGCGCAATATTTCATTTTGCAGTTATTGGGTACGGTGGGCCAGTGCTATAGACGGTTGAACATTTATGGGGTTAATTCGTTCTATAGCTACTTTCAGGAGAAGCACAAGGAATTTACTGCCAAATGGAATAGCAAGAAATCGAAAAACAAGTTGAATGCGGATTTTTACTTCAGTGAGCCCATAAAGAAGCTTTTGGAAGCACGTGAAAAGGTCATTTCAAATCAAGCTTATAGTCATCCAAAGATTGAAGCCTTGATGGAAGAGCTTGAAGATTTTTTTCAAGCAAAAGACACCAGCTCGTCGCGAGTCATTATTTTTACAGAGTTTCGAGAGTCTGCTTTAGAAATAGTAAAAGCGATTGAAAATGCCAAAAATGGTAGCAAACCACATATTTTCATTGGTCAGGCAAAGGAGAAGGATAAGTTTGATGAGGAGAATTTTGGCAAAAAGAAGAAAAACCTGAAAGGGAAGCAGGGTAAAGGCAAAAATAAGGAGGAAGAAGATAGAGTGGCAGCACGAAGTAGCTCTGAGAAAGCTCAGATTAGCGGGATGAATCAAAAATTGCAAAAAGAAATCATTAGACAGTTCAAAAATGGCGATTATAATGTTTTAGTGGCGACCTCCATTGGAGAAGAAGGTCTTGATATTGGAGAAGTTGACTTGATTGTGTGTTACGACTCTACATCCTCCCCAATAAAAAATATTCAGCGAATGGGTAGAACTGGTCGTAAGCGTGATGGAAAAGTTGTACTTCTTTTTTCCAGCAACGAAGAGATGAAGTTTGACAAGGCCATGGCCGGGTACCAGTATATACAAAACCATATAATGCAGGGCGATTTGATAACGCTTTACAACCAAAATCGTATACTTCCTCAGGAGTTTACTCCCGAGGTGGTACGCACAAAGATTGAAATTCCCGAAGAGAATATGATTATCAAATGCGAAGATGACGAGGACGAAATTATTCGTATAGCTACCCAGTACATGTTAGGTAATACGCCAAAATCGCCTGCAAGAAAGGCAGCAAAAAGCACAAGCGGCATAAAAGGAACAAAAGGAACGAAAGGATCTACAAGCAAGAAAGGATCAAGCAAATTGAAAGCTGAAAAACCACAAAAGAGATTTTTCATGCCTGATAATGTTGAAACAGGTTTTCAAACAGTAGGCAAGATGCTCAACGAGGGAACTCGAAGTAGTGAAGTGAATCAACACTCAGAAAGCGTACTTTTAGAACCTCAAATACATCCTAGAAAAACAAAAACAGTACTCGACAAATTGATTGACTCTGGGAGCGATGATGACGATGATGACGATGATGATGAACAAGGAATCTTGTCTTCTCCGTTTCATCCGGCAGATAAAAACTCATTGCCAAAGTCTTTCGACAATCAAAACAAGATAGAGCATACAAGCCAGCAAAACAGAAATAGCAACACCAACAACAGTGGTAACAACACTAACAACACTAACAACACTAACAACAACACCAACAACAGTGATAACAGCACCACCAACAACAATAATAGTATCAACGAGCAAGAGGGAGAAGAAAACGCAACAGGAAATTTTACTCGTACTCCATCCACTTCATTTATGGATACTCATGAACTTGAACCAGCCTCAAAGAAATCGTCTGGGCCTGTGGTTGCGCAACCTATCATTGGAGATATACTTGACGATAGTTTTTCCTTCAGTGATGATGATGACGATGATGAAATACCGGAAATTGATCCTAAAGAGCCTTCGGCAATACCTCATATAAAGTTTGATTATCAGAAGGGCCACTCCAAAACTTTAGGTATACCTCATAATCCCATATTGCTTGAAAAAAACATACCAAAGAAACGAATGCTAATTGATGAGAATGAACAATTCTACCCAGCGCTTAGCACAGACGCCAAGAGTCAGAACAATTGTGTGCACCCTCAGGTAAAGAAAAAGAAAAAGATGTCGCTTGGTGTCAAGCGGATCACAATACCAAGTGATTCATCACACCTGAAACAGTTGTGTAATGTCCCTTTGAAAGAAAATGGTCAAGTTCAAGAGAAGTTAGTGCGCAAAGAGGCTAAAGAGGATTCTTTCAGATCAACTGATATGGAGGATCCATTTGATGATGATTTGGATGAGGTGATTGCGAATTATACATCGGCGCGGCGTCTGCAATAATTCCATCTTGAGATATGTTGTCGTTTGCCTACCAATTATTGGCTATTATGAAAATTAGAGTATGAACAGGTTGGTAGCGCAATAAACTCGTTTACTAGTAAGAATTTTTTTTTTTTAATTTCTTTTCATCACCAAGTTTTCAAAACTTTCGTACTTCTTCCTTCTCTCTCTCTCTCGTTCTTTTCTTTTTCTTCTTTTTCCTTTCTTCTTCTTTTTCCTTTCTTCTTCTTTTTCCTTTCTCTTTCTTCTTCCTTTTTTTTTTCTTCTTTCTTCTCCATCTTTATGCAGGGGCATTACGTGTTTCAGTGAGGATTCGTCCGAGATCATGTTTTTGCTGGTTGAAAACTTTAAACCTGACAGCTTCTCAATGTTGGTGTCCTTGTGATATTTGATGTTGAGAGAATTTTTGGAAAACTTTTTTTATTTTTTTTTAACTTATTTATTTTTGATTAATATTACAACTATACCCGTTGTAATAGAATAGCCAAGTTCCAACAGAGAATAAACCATCATGGGATCTCTTTTGGCGCCTCATCATTTTAAGCATTGGTTAAGTGAGGTCATTTCCAACATGAGTTTAAAATTATGAGTCGCCAATTGCGGTGGAAAAGAAAAAACGGAACTGATTGTTGGAGGGAGAAATCTACGTTTAAAATAAGTTTAAGTCTTCACGCCTTGTGCCTCGCTCGGTTTAGATCCTTTGAATGGTTTTCTTTAATTTCATTATTCTAGAAAAGCATTCTTAGGATATTACCAAGTCTTGAGCTGGATATTTGATTTCCTCGAGAGATTCTGTCTCATAGTGGAAGTGAATAATAGGCAATATTAATTTCAAAGATTTCCTTTGAGTGCGGTGACACCAAGGCTTCTTTTCTTTATACTAAAGAATAGCTGGATGGTGGCACTGTAATTATAAATCTTGACATTTTTTTTTTTTTGGTTTGATTGTGTAGAGTTTATTGTAGTAGTAACGACCGTTAAAAAAGGAGGAGAAGATGAAGCGTGAAAGAGAGAGAGATAGTGTGTGCGAGAGATGGGATGAAAGAAATATGGTTAAAGATTAATCAGTAGCAGCAGCTTCATCTTTAGTTTCTTTCTGTATTGGGCTTATTGCAGTGGCATTGATATGTAATAAGTAAATCTTATGATTGTTGCCATTGAACACAGTAATCTTATGTGAAAAATCGTTTTGGTTTTCGTGTGAGCCGCACTCGGTATTTTTCAAGCTCATTTCGTTCATCGCCAAGGAGATTGAAAATCTAGTCAGAAACTAATCAACTTGCTGAACACAAGTTTAAATATACATATACCCGTACACATACATACATACATAACCGGAAACATATATTACTGAAATGTTCAAGAAATTTACAAAAGAAGATATCCATTCCAGGTCAAACATCAAATCATCTGTGCAGCGAGGTCTTAAGCAGAACTTTGTTTCAAAATACCCAGACTTAGAGCCAGCAATAGACACCTTGATTCCCAAGAAATCACAAGTAATACTCATAAAATGCGAGGAAAAAATTCAGCTATATGCAGTAAACAATGGATCAGACTCAAGCAATGACATTGTGCTTTTCCAACATTTTGATGATATTGCACCTACTTTGAGAACAGTACACCAATATCCCGAGTGTTTCCCACGTGTTCAAGTTGATCGCGGAGCCATAAAATTTGTTTTGGGAGGTGCCAATGTTATGTGCCCAGGATTAACTAGCAAAGGTGCTTTGCTACCAGAGGAAAACTGGGAAGTTGGGAAAATTGTGGCAATCTACGCCGAGGGCAAGGAGAATGCATTGGCATTGGGTAAATTGACAATGAGTATTGATGATATTAAGACTAAAAACAAAGGTATTGGTATTGAATTATTACACTACTTGGGTGATGGGTTGTGGAACCACAGTGAGGAATAAATGAATAAATGAATAAAGAATGAATGAACAGATGAATAGATGAGGATTTGAGGATTTGAGTTTGTAGTAAATGTGCCGAATATAAGTTAGCGCACAGAAATATAAACCTTTTGACCTTCAGAGAAAGCGAAATCGTTCAAAGTCGCCATATAATTATCGATTTCGTGTTTAACTGCAAATTCGCTGTCCTCGTTTGTGTAGTAAAAAACTTTGAACTTTAGAATAGACATATTATTCAATAGTAGTTTTGAGATACTTCCCTTAAAGCTTAAAACTGTTGCAGATTTCAAAAACCGGTAATGCTTCGGTTCCGTGTGGTTGCCAGAATCAAACACCAGTAAGCTTAGTTTGAGCCACGGCTTGAATGTAGGTTGCTCTTCTCTGATTGCATGCTTATTATATTTTCTCAACAACTGTGTCCATCGATCTTCATTTGGCATCTGGTATTCACCAGATTGTACTTTTGATATGAAATATAATTCTGAATTTTCAATTTCGCTCAAGCTCAACTTAGAGCCATTTAATTCATTCAAATTGCTTGGACCACATTGGAATCTAGCAATCAATTGTACAGTCATATCATCAATTGTTATATCATCAAATAAAGGGTTGTGATTGATTCGAAGCCTCTTCAAGTTCTTTGCAACGGAGGCGAGCGTGTCAATTTCTTTCCAAGACGATATACAATTGTGTCGTAAATCTAGCGCTTCTACGCGATTGGATATATCCAATGTCTGCTCTTGTAAGATGCAAATTTCGTTATGGGACAAGTTCACTTCTTTTAAAATTCCCAATCTAGGTATACGCTGCAATTTATTATATGACAAGTCTAAATAATGCAATTGTGGGTTTTGAACAAAACTCAATTTGGCGATGCATTCATTATCATAGTCATTTGCCGAAAGAATTAATTCCTTTAACTCCTGGAACTTAGTTGCTAATTGATTAACTTTATCTACCGGTAGTAAAGTTGATGCCAACTTAAGTCTGACCAAGGTGTCACTCAGCATAATCTTCGGACAGCTCAGCTGGAGCAGCAGTAGGGTAAATCTATTGCCATTCAAAATCAACTCTTCCAAAGCAGGGAGCCTAGCTATAATTTTAGTCACTTGTTCAAAGTCACTAAACAAATTAGAGCTCAAATCCAATCGATGCAAACTCTTCAACCCAGTAAAAACCTTATCGGTTACTCCTCCCTCGATCAGTTCATCTTCCTTGTTACTCCATGCTTTCCAAATCAAACAATGGTCAAGACTCAATGATTTGATGCTTTCCAAATTTTTATATCGACGATTCAACTCTTCCAACCCCGTTTCTTTCAAAATCTTCAGTCCAAATTTGATCTCTTGATCATGATATTCTGTGTTTAAATACTGCGATTGAACCACCTCGACAAAGGATTGCCTCGACCAAGTAATAGTTTTGTTTGTAGATTTAACAAATGATGCCAGGTTCGAGATGGTTGGCTTAAAATAGGATATGCCATTGACTGAACCATTATTCTTGCCTCGTGTTGCATCATCCCATTCGAGTCCGTAAGCGAGAATTTGGTCTCCCCATGGAGCAATATGGCCCACAAACTTGATTGTCGCTAAGTAACCATCTTTTGTAGAGATTCGATCATTAATTGTATATTGAGACATTGCCAAAAGGCAAAAGGCAGAAAAGAAAAGAGAGAGAGAGAGAGAGAGAGAGAGAACAATTGGAAAAGAATACCTTGTTTTCTTATTTTAATATTTAGAGAAAGGATGATGGAGTTGCATGATTTGGCTAGAGAAATGAATACCGTTTGGGGAGCCGCGCGACATTCTATGGCTTTTTAATTATTCCAATTTTACGCGTTGTAATAAATGATGTACACGAAATTATCGGAGTTGAGACGGTATAATGAAACAGAAGAAATGGAAGGAAAGCATAATTAAAAATAAAAAAAAAAACAGAAAAGAGGAATAAAAAAAACAGAAATTGGCCATTCACAATGAAGAATAATATTTTTACATAGCAATACAAGTATTCAAATGGAAAGAATCTAAAGAATCAGTACGAAATGGAAGGTTATTTCTTTTTTTTTCTAAGATGGCATGAACTTTTTCACAGCATCGGGAATCTCCCCTTTATATGTTTGATATTCTTTAACCCAGTAGTCAATGAGGTCAAACAGTTTATCTGGAGGCATTTCTGATTGATTAGCACTTTTTGGAGTAGAACGAATGCTACGCATAGTTGTATCTCTAGGCACAGTACTATTGTCATCGTTTTCATCATTGCGATCATCATCTTCATTTTCTTCATTTTCTTCTTCTTCGTCGTCGCTGATCTCATTTGTGCCATCTACATACTGTTGAATCTTGTTTAGAATTTTCTCGTCTTGTTTCACGACTTGCCAATCGCAAACTAGACCAGGAATATGCAAATAGTTATAATCAGAATACAAGCAGAATAAGTTGCGTACTTGGTAGAAGAATACCAAGTATCTCATTCTCAAATGATTATGGGCTTTGTTGTTGCCCTTGCCAGTATTTTTACTGCTACCGATGCATTCACGAATTTCGCCAACTAAGAAATTGAGAATATTGTCATAATATTCAGCAATAAGCAAGTTGTCTTCTTCTGCTAATGTTGCTGCAGAAATGTAGCATTTGAGAGCCATATTACGGTTGTTTGGTTTGAAGGTTTTCAAAATACTTTTCCTTGTTTTTTGCTTTTCCAAAACGTGTAATTTATGGTATACTTTAGCTAAAACTTGATAATTCAATGCTGAATTAAAAGGGCTATTGGAGATTTTTATTGCTAAAACTTCCAATTGCTTTTTAGATTGGTTTGCTTCATTAGCTTGGCAGAGGCATCCAAGAAATGCAGTTTTTGAACTAAAATCGAGATTGCACTTGTTGTTTGTGTTATTGATATCACTGTCGTTGTTGCCGTTGTTGCTGCTGTTGTTGTCGCTGTTGTTGCCGTTGTTGTTGTTGTTGTTATCAATGGCGTTGTTGTATATTTCCACAGATTCTGCAAATAAATCTGCTGCTTCTTTGTATTCATGTCTCAACATCGCAATAAAACCTTTGATTAATTTAACCTGCCAAGCATGAGCATTGGAAACGGTGGTTGTTTTACCGGCAAAGAAAGTCGAAACTGTATGTTTTTTCTGTTTTGGTTGTAATGGTTGGTTGTTTAAAAACTCAAAGTACTGGTTCATTATAGGTTCCATCTTGAACATGTGGTAATAAGCGATATCTGGTCCCAAAACAAAAATGGCCTCAACTAAAAGCTTGAAGAGGTTACTCTTGAGTGGCTTTCTTTCTTTATTCCATATCTGTAATATAGAGTCAGCCTCGTGGATTTTATTGACTATAACTTGACACTTGCCTGTAAATGAGGTTTTTGGAAATACTTTGTCGACGATTTGCAAGTCGAGTATTTGGTCATCAAATGACTTGGATTTATTAATCCTAAAGTTTGTGGTTAGCATCAAGAAATGTTTTATAAAAGAGAGGCCAAAAAGCCGAAGCAACAGCAAAAGCAAAAGCAAAGGCAAAATAAAACAAAAAGAAAGAAAGAAAGAAAGAAAGAAACATGAAATAAAATAAAATAAAATGAAACGAAAACAAAAAGAAAAACATCATTGATAGAAAAATATAGTATTGTTGCAAATTTCAAACATACTTGTTGTTGATTCGAGCCATTTCCAATCTCTGCATGAGCTCTTTTTCCAAACCGCATATTTCGTTTTTCATGTTCTCAAAGTCTTCAGTGTTGACCAAATTATTTCTTGAGATGTCCAAGATCTCACCGAGGCATCCCAATACATATTCTGTTTTGTTTAAATCGGCATAAGTGTATGCCAAAACTTTGAGAAATTCCTTCCGTTTATGTTCTGTAGGTGCCATACATACTGCAAAGCCGATTTCTCTAAATGCACTGGATATTCTGCCAAAATGGATAAATGAGCAACCAATAATCAAGTTGAATATAGGGGGAACCATATTAAATTTGGCGATGGTTGGCAAAAGAAACATGATCTCGATAAAGTTGTTGTTTACATAATGTTTTCTCAATTGATCATACATTTGAAGAACTTCTGCTTTCAGTTTTGAGCTTGTCAGAGTAGCTGAATTTAAAAGGTGGTTTGATTTTTGCAGCAGGTGTTGCAGCAGGTGTTGCAGCAGGTGTTGTTGCCTTTTTCTGGCGTTAATTGATGTCAACTCATCATCTTTTCCAGTAGTTCCAGCTGATAATTGCTGGAAAAGTTCAACCTCATCAAAGTCAAGGTTTATGTTAGGGTTATCCATTTCTTAAGATATAATATAGCCAAACAATCGATGTTAGTTGTATACTTTTTTCTTTTTAATCAAAATTGTTACTTCAATAAAACGAATAATCAATCAAAGTAATAATGTTTACAACATTTTGGTGGCCAATGATTATTTCCAGTTTTGCAACCAAATTCAAGTAAAAAAAGAAAAAGTGCGAATATTTTTAAAATTTAAATTTTAGAGATAAAAAAAAAAATAAAATAAACAAAATTAAAATGAATAGAAGGTAAATATGATAACTTACACGCGATACATCACTGCATTATGTATTATAACTTTGCTCTCTATTTCAAAACTTTTTTTTTTCTCTTTTTCTTCTGCCCAGTACTAAAAAGTAATGGATAATACTTGCTAGTAACCGTTCAATAGAACCAAGATACTTGATCAATGATATTACATTGCACATTCAATATCAATTAAGTTAATTAAAATTGAATGAACTACAATAGTATTCGTTCAACTGTTTTCTTTTTTTTTTTCTCCCTCTCTTTCAAAATGTACTGAAACGTCCCCAATAAGAGTATCTCGTTTATATCCCTAATAAATATTTGTTTTTTTCGAGAGATGTCTATTAAAGGGGGGGCGTTGTAAAAGAGAAAGAGGGGAAGCGAGCTTATTGTTAAGGAAGAGTCAAAAATAAACACAGCAAAAAAAAAAAGAGTAGACACGACAACAGGTGAGCCCAACAGGCGTGAGGAGGAGTGGAGGGTAAGGAATGGATTAAGGTGACTATAGAAATGATGGGTCTTAAAAAAGGAAATAAAACAAGGACAAATTTGTGTTGGAATCAAGGATGATGAAAAATACTATTTTGTTTTTTTTTTCTTATAATCACCATTTGACAAGCCAATATATATATATATATTTTTTCATTTATTTTTGAAGTTGGTGGTGAAAGATCTACTCAAAAAGATAGATGATTGGATTGGAGTTTGGTAGCGTTTCTCTCCCTAATCATCTGATTGTGTTGATGCTGATTCAAGCATTTTAGTGATTGGCAGAGCTCTAAACTAGAAAAGCTAGTGTCTGTGCACCGTAAGTTTGTTCCCGCCCCTTCAAAGTTTGAAATTCCCACTTTTTTCTTTTCAGAGTCTCAACCTTATCTTCTAATCTTTGCAAAATCAGTAAAGCTCTTTAGATGCTTCGTGTGGGAGATATGGAAGATGTTTGATCCAAATGCCTTTGAGTTTAAAAAAATTAAGTAAGCTTGCGTCTCCTTCAGCAATTGAGACAATCGACCCACAATTCTTTGCTTTTTTTTTTTTGAATCCACCCCCCCCTGCCCCCTCCTTTTTATTTTCTTTTCTCAACACTTTTTCATTTGTTCTACTTTAATCGATTTTTGTTGTGATGTGACATCTTGTAAACGTCTCCCCAATCGATTCCTTACCATTCTTTATAGTTAGGTCAATTAACAACGTAGAAGTCAGCGCAATTCAAAGTTTTGCATACACAGCTTGTTCAACTAAAAGTTATACAATTCTACTTTTAAACTTCTTTAGTTCTCTTTCTTCTTCTCTTTCCTCTCTTTCTTCTCCCTCTCATTTTCATTTCTTGGTCTCACAGCGAGCATTCTCCACAACGAAATAGCATCGACAGGATAACATAGACAACAGTCACGTGAGACATTGGTGACTTTTCTTTTTCTTTTTCTCTCTCTCTCTCTCTCGATATTCTATTGTTTTCTTTATGGTTTTCATTTTATTGCTATCATAATTTTTCTTTTTTTACACACCACAATTTACAGAACAACATATTTAATAGTAATAATAATAATCATAATAATTTTTAATATTAAAAATAAAAAAAATATATAAAAAAATAAAACGAGCAAAAAAAAAAAAATTCAAGAATATAGAGGAGTACCTGTATCTGAATTAGTACCAGATTAGCAGCAGCAGCAAAAGTTCATAGTTGATTTTAAAAAGAAAAGGTTATCAAGAAACTAAACCAAACCTGTGGCCAACAATACACTTATCACATTTGTCTACCTCACAAGCAATAATTGCTATTACATAGCATATACAAATATACAGTGAGTGAGTGAGTGTTAGGCAGTAAAGCATTTGACTAACCTTGAAACTAATTGTGTCCATCCAAAGCAAAAGTGAGAGCAACGTCAACTCTCATTTTCAATTTTCGATTTTCAATTTTCAATTTTTGATTTTTGCAATCAACACCAAAAGCACACATAAACTTATACAAACAATTATATTCCAATTCTGCTGACTTGCATGATCTATTAATATACAGAGTGTGATACACCTTTTTTTTTCCTCCATCCGCAACCATATCACCAGTGCTTATTCTTTTCAAGAGATAGTTGAGTTCAATACTGGCCCCCCCTTTTTTTTCAAAAAAATCAATCACTTTTCCACATTACAGATCATCAAAAAAAACATTCTATAAATAATGCTGTCTGTATCAACATCTCCGATGCCAACAGCATTGGCTCATCCTACCACTTGTCCATCCACATCCACATCCACATCTGCATCTGCATCACAGTCACAATTACAACTGCAGCATTCGAATAAAAGTCATGTAAACACTCTACAGGAGACCTCATCCACAATACATAATAACGAAGCACAACCAAAGAATGTTGCGAGAAGCAACTCTAAAGTGACAGAGCACTCTACAAAACGAGAGCAGGAGCAAAGCAACAGTGCCTTTTCACGCGAACCACTGCTTGTGCAGCTGCATAAAACAAATACGTCCAACAACTGTTCACCATTTACGTCTCCAAGAGCCAGTCGTCCAGAAAATATGTATCAAAATGACAAACTAAATATAACACCTGGTATTAGTACTATTGCCACCACTGCAGCCAAACCTACAGCAACTACAACTACTACAACAACTACTACTACTACTACCACCACTACCACAGACACCACAACAGCAGCAACATTGAACCGACTGAGAGGTGTTCTGACTTCTGCACGCAACGCCAATGATCTTTTGAAACAAAATACAGGCAACCAGAATTTTGAAAATGCCTCGCGACTGCCGCTGGCTTTTCCAAACAGAATGACTCAAACCCCAATAATCAACTCGTCCAAAAACTCTACCCCCGGGTACTCTTCGCCAGTCAAAGAAACAAAGCGTGTTTTACTTGAATACGATCCAATTACACGCAGAAAAGTACTAAACACGTACGAAATTTTGAGAGAAATAGGCAAAGGAGAGCATGGAAAAGTCAAATTGGCAAAAGACTTGATCAATCAAGAATTGGTGGCTATAAAGATCTTAAACAGGAAATACAAGAAAGAAAGACCGTCTTTACGACAAAGAAGAGACTCAAAAGCACCCATCGTTAACGAATACGAAAGAAAGATTAAAAGGGAGATTGCAATTATGAAAAAATGCAGGCATAAACATATTGTAGCTCTTAAAGAGGTGTTGGATGATACAAGTTCGCACAAGATCTATATGGTTCTCGAGTACATGGAAAAAGGAGAGATCAAATGGAAAAGACTTCAATCTGATCTTTCGAGAAAATTTTGCAGCAACATTGACGAAAAAGATATACCATGTTGTGGATCGAGTGCAGAACCACGTCAACCACACCATCGGCTCTCAAGCGAAGAGGACTTGTTGTCCAATAAATATTCGCCAAATTTGACATTTAAACAATCAAGAAAAGTTTTTAGAGATGTGTTGCTCGGTTTGGAATACCTCCACATGCACGGCGTTGTACATCGTGATATTAAGCCTGCCAATTTACTTGTTTCGGCCGATAATGTTGTGAAAATAAGTGATTTTGGTGTTTCTTTTGCATCTTCATTGAGCAATTGCGAAGAGGGTCATTTGATCAATGAGTTTGATTTGGCCAAAACTGCAGGAACACCAGCATTTTTTGCACCCGAGCTTTGTAATTTGGATTGCGATGATAATGGGGTATGCAGAACATCAACAAAAATCGACCACAGAATTGATATCTGGGCTCTTGGTGTTACTTTGTTTTGCCTCTTGTTTGGTAAAGTACCTTTTAACGCGGATTCCGAGTTTGAATTATTCAATGTTATTGTGAATAAACCCTTGAAATTACCCGAATCAGTTGAAGAATTTTGCTCACCGGGCCCAGTGAGCCAGGATGAGTTTGAGTTAGCATGTGATTTGTTGAGAAAAATGCTCTGTAAGGATCCAGACGAGAGGTTAACCATTGAACAAATCAAAGAGCATCCATTTACATTGATGGATTTGGGCGAGAGTGTCGAGTCCCTCCAAGAGTTGTTCAACCTCAATAATGAAAACGGTCAACCTACTACCCTTGATTTTAACTTGGATGATTGTGATATTGTTACCAATGATGAAATCAACAATGCCATTATTGGGGTTGGAGCACGAATCAAGAGAAGTTTGGTTAGAGCGATCAAAGCTGGCGGATTATCAGAATCAGAGATTCGTGGTAAATTTCATTCTATGGAGTATCAACGATCAAAACGAGGCTCAGCCGGCTCTAGCGATGAATCTTCTAGTGGTTACTCGAATTTGAATTCAAGTGTCAAGCTTAATCAAATGCACAATAATCACTCCGTCATACTATCAGAACAACCACTTGTAGCTTCAGTTTCCCCGTTATTACTCAATGGTGATTCAACAACTTCGTTATCGAAAACAGGTGATGAATCTGGCCAGAATATTTCTAATAGTCAAATCAATCCGAACAACCACCAACATAATCCCCATATTCCCTCACAGTTGTCTCATCAGATTCCTACGCGATCAAGTTCTTCAATTGCCTTTCATAATCCTTACTCACTCACGCAACTACGAGAAGGCGGTAAAAGTATCTTGCATGAAATGATTGAACCACAAAGTGCAAACTCGAGTCGACGAGGAAGCGCTGGCGGTATTGAGGCGCCACAGATTGAGACAAAGAGAAATGTTGGAGGTAATTTATACCTTAAAAACCAGTCTGTGCTTGAGACTTTTAAAGGAATCCAACAAGAAGATAACAAAAGACGACGGTCGAGTTTGTTCAACCCAGCACATCCAAGTACTTCAAACAAGAGTTCGATCTCAACTGATGGCCACGTTGCACATGCTCATAGTAGATTAAACGAGGAACAAAAAGGACAGGATTTGCCTGTGCAAGTACAAAAATCATCAGGACTAGCACCAGCGGCAGAGCCAGAACCAGCAACAACAGCAACAACAGCAACAGCCGCACCACCACCACCAGCACCACCACTTGTCACTCCAATCCCAGTACCTGCAATAAAGCCGAATTTTGAGTTCTATCAGAATAGAATAAATCGAATGGATGCTAAATCCGATATTCTCTCGCCGACGGATGATGACGAGCAAACAGGAAAGGGTGGAAAATTCAAATCCAGAGGCAATTTCGATGATGATGACGACGACGACGACGACGAAGAAGAAGAGGAGGATGGTCCATTTTTCAAAGGTTCTATGCTCAAGCAGCTTGGTCTTGATGATCAAATGGAAAGCTCGTTTATGTCGTTACCGCTAAATGAGAGTTTTGCCTCATTGGATAGTTTTAATGACGATTACTTATCAATGAAGTACAAAGAGTTTGCAGAGAATGGGAAAGATCCATCTGCTATCCATGCAAAGCAAATGCTTAGACGTAAATCAAGCTTTTCCGAAGCCGACTTGCATCGCTCTGAAATCGCTAATGGGTTGGCTAGTAGGTTTGAAAATTTTAATTTGGCCAATCAGATGAACCGCGTTGGCGATAACATGACATCTTTACATGCTAAAAAACATAGCGATGAGGAAGGAATTGCACCTGGTTCAGGACAAGTTGAGTTTTTTTCGAATAGGTCAAATAGTGACTCGTGCTCGTCGTATTCAAGCAATTCCTCATCCAGTGATGAAGAGGACGAAGTTGGTGATGACGACAATAATAACAATGAGTCTGATGATGAATCAGATGAAGAAAAGCTAACCTTGGCTTTTCATTCGAAACTTGCTCCTTCCAATAGGCCACCATTTTTGTCACCAAAGAACCGTGCAAAGTCCCACGATTCTCATATACCGTATTTGCATGGCACTATGCAACGGGTCGATGATGTTGCACCAGTGATTTTCCATACTGGGTCTCCGGAGTTTGAAGATGTTCCGCTGGCATTGATGGAGGCAGCACCAATAAGTAACAACTTGCGTGTTCAGACGCCTACTGTAATCAATGGAGGCTTTGAACAATTAGACCAGAACATTGGTCAAAGCATTGGTCAGAACATCGATCAGAGTACTGGTCAAACTAAAGCCAATGAATCTAATAAGTGGACTTCACCCACAAAGGATATCAAGCAACGCCGCAAGGACTCTGTTATTAGCAAAATAGTTGCTAATGCTACAAATAGATCAGAACCCAAAACGCAACAACAACTCTTTAGAGAAAACATTTACAATTATCAATTCAATAATCACTACAAAAAGGCACCTATATTCCTGGCTTTCCCCGATGCCGTGAAACATTTGGATAATGACCAACAAGCTATTCTTGAAACTTCACGAAACAAGTTTAACAATAATAGGCCCTCGTACTATCGATCCAACTCGATAGCTGTCGGTGTATTGCAGCACACGAGCGATGATATTGTTGAAGATATGATTGAAAGCAGGAAAAATAGTGCTCTGCCAGAGAAGAATGCATAAATGTCACAAAGACTATGGTGGGAAATGATAAGAGTAGATGTGATTTTGTTGTGCATTTGTATGAAGTTAACCCAAAAGTCATGATCATATTCACGTGAGGGAAAAGAGAATAAGAATTTTGGAGCAAGTTGAAGAATGTTCAAATATTGCATATATATATTGACCCTTTTTATGTTTTTTGTTTCTCTGTTCTATATAGTTTTTGCATCTATTTACTCTGCATCTATATATTCTATTCAGTGTAAGCACCCCTTTGGGATGGTAGAGAGTTTAATTTGCAGCTATTGTGATAGAGCTTGAATAAATGGGCGAGAAGTGGAGAGATTGGAAGTAGACATTTATGAGTTGGAAAGAATGATGATGATGAGGAGGAGGAAGCGGGGAGGCGGGGTCGAAGGTGTGAAACTAGATGTGGTAGCGTAGTAGATTATCCATTATAGCTCCGTTCTGGACCAACTATCGGCTTTGTGAATATTATTGTAGTCCACTTGTTTGAATCTGTTCCACACTTGAGAACTAGTTGTAAATAGAGTCAAATCTGAGATTCTTATTCAAACTGGTTATATTAAGGAGAAACCACATGCTCAATGACCTCACAAATCGCCAATTGTACTTAAAGACAGAATTTTTTCAATATATCTTTTTTTTGTCTTTTCTTTCTTCCGCTCATTCGAATGAAAGATTTATTGGTTATACATATAGGGGCCGGGAATCATGCAGTGACCTCCAACAAAAAATATTCCAATTTGCTTCGGAAAGCACTTTCACATAACAACATTCTTGATGCCGCCAGTGAGGTAGAGGTATCCAATCTTACAAACACAGGGTATGGTTCAAGTCTCAACAAAGTAGGAAAAGTCGAGATTGATGCAAGTTTCATTGATTCTGCATCATCATTTCATGCTTCTTGGGCTAACAATTGTAGGCTTCCACAGAATGGTACTAAACCTACTCAACCCGAAACCAAGGCAGTTCGAATAGGATCCATTACAGGTTTGAAATGCCGTGAGCCGACAAGAGAAATGGTACGCATATTTGGCGAGCTTGAACAACAATATGCGGAAACTCCATACTTGACAATGCCTATATCTTTGAACTGTACAAGTTTGAAGAGCTATATGAAAATCAACGAAGATAAGGACGAGGATCTCATAAGTGCAAAGGCACAAAGGATATATGAAATATACAATACTGATGGCATTTCTACAACAGCAAAAGAGGAAATTTCTGATACAGTAGGGTTGACTCAAATCAAAGAGCATGGTTTTGTAATGGTGACTTCTTCGGGAGGTAATTTTTTCAAATTACCAGGGCGTATCGGATGTGCTGGAGTTATCAATGCAGCAATAAGTCATAAAGAGACCAATGGGTTAAAAATTAGTTGCATGTGTTCAGGAAACGGAGAACAAATAATACGATATAATTTAGCCTCGTTTCTAGTCGAAAAATTTAGTACACGATTTGGAGAATTAGAGTGGGGGCCAAATTTGTCAAAAGAATTATTCGCTTTGGATTCAGAGCTCTATATTGGCTTTATTGTAATTATTGAGCCAATAGTCAATATTGTCAATAACAATGGTGGCTGTGAACATGTAAAGAAAATTTCATTGATATACGGACACTCGACAGAGTCCTTCCATTTTGGCTATAGAGCAGGGGACAATGAAACCAAAACAATTTTGAGCTTTGCCGAAAAGAAAGAATCATTCACTTTTGGCGAGTACTGTATTCTGTGCTAAACATTGTTTAATGTCAGTGATTACAAATATATATATATATATATAGACAGCCGCAAATGGCGATTCAAAGTTACTTCAATACATTTGATTGAAAGCAAAAAAAAAATAAAATAAAATAAAAAATTCATTTTCAACAGTAACAAAAGAACTAGGTGTAAAAATTACAAAGGCATTCAAATGTAAAATGGTGTTAGTTATTAAAAAGTACAGAAAGCTAAACTACTTAACGGGAGGTAGCCTTGACTTTTTGGAATGAACCCTTGGCACCTTGCTTGGAAACAACTGAAGCACCTGAAGCAGCAGCCTTGGCCTTTTCAGCTTTTCTAGCAGCCTTAGCAGCCTTCTTAGCTTCCTTGTCCTTGGCCAACTTTGATTCTCTAGCAGCCTTTCTGTCAGATGGCTTTTGGCTTCTTCTTTCTTTGATCAATTCCAATGAAGCACCGACAATAGCTCTTTGGTGCTTAACGGTCTTTCTGGTTCTCTTCTTAGAAGTTTCTTCTGAAATACCCTTTTTGTGGTGTCTTCTGTACAAAACGGTCCATGAAATTCTTCTTGGGTTTTTTCTTTGTTGGAAAAGGGAAGCAGACTTTGATGATTGGAATCTGAAAATTTTGGAGTCTCCTCTGACGAACAAAGTTCCTCTACCTGGGTAGATCTTAGAACCTGAGAATGAATCAACTTCGATCTTCATTTTTCTAAAAAAAATACGAGGTTAGTTGTTAGTATCGAATACGGTAAAAAGTAATTACCTCTTGTCACATAACTATCTACCATCAACCAAAGTCGTTTCTAAAGCTATTGTCATTTTTGATTTGCCTCAAAAACTGTTTCCTTCAAAACCACTCTTCCTGATAAATATTTATATCTAAATCATAGATGCTTGGAATGACCTTAATTTCTTGTAACATGGGATTCATATCTTGATGTTATGTTTCCTTTGGATATTGGTAAACTGGATATGCTTTCCCATAATCAACATTCGTTGAAAAATTTCTTCCCTTGTCTCATTTCGTAGTCTCTTCTTTTTTTTTTCTTTTTGAAAAATCCTCAGATAGTTGCAATAGCTCCGTCTCAACTATGATTGATAGATCATCTGTGAATCATGTTAGGGTCTGCTTCACATACCTATTATTTGGTTAATTGACTCAAGAAACTATCACTTGTTTCTGATGGTTAATTTTCACTAATCTATGATTTTTTCCTTACTCTACTACCCAGTGAGCAAATGCGAGCGAGAGTGCGAGTGAGACTATGGGTGCGTGAGCGTGAGACTCTGTGTATGATAGTTTAGATGGAGTACAGTTTTCAAGAGAGAAAGAGAGAGAGAGAGAGAGGAAAAGCAAGAAAAAAACAAGCAAAAAAACGCACACAAAAACCAGATAAAAGTAAACTATCACGTGCTCCATAGGGCTCAAGCCCTCTATAAATGAACCCTCGCACTTGCCAAAGTATGGTTCCACCAACTCAAAAAATGAAAAATTGAAGCACAGGTTTTTCGAGCATCGCAGTGTAAAATTTGGACTTGAGATTCTTTCCTTATTTCCTTTTTTTTTTTTTTAATAATTTAACCACATCAAGACCGGAGTGTAACTTTGATATAACAAACAAGAACAAACACAGAGATGGTCCGTATAACTTTAGATTCATGAATGAATGAACGAATGAATGAATGAACTCAACATTGGTTGTCGTATCAAACTTTAATTAGTGTTGGCGACGTCGAAACCATCTTCCAATACATATAGACTACTATGCCTGCGCTTTTGTATTTTCCTTTTTTATTCCGTTAATAAGAAAGCGTTGGTCATAGGTGACTCGAGTGTATGTGAACCGAACGGAAAAAAGTTATTCTTTTTCTTTGGGAAGTCCGTGTTGAGATATTTGTCTAAGCCTCAAGTCGAGTTGAATTTTGTACTAACAAGTATTTCTGTTTTACAGGCCCCAAAATCCGCAAAGAACCAAGAGAACATCAACTCTAAATTGGCCTTGACCATCAAGTCAGGTAAATACACCTTGGGTTACAAATCCGTTGTCAAGTCATTGAGAAACGGTAAAGCTAAGTTGGTTGTTATTGCTGCTAACACCCCAGTTTTGAGAAAGTCTGAATTGGAATACTACGCTATGTTGTCCAAGACCCCAGTCTACTACTTCCAAGGTGGTAACAATGAATTGGGTACCGTTTGTGGTAAATTGTTCAGAGTTGGTACCTTGTCTATCTTGGATGCTGGTGACTCTGATATTCTTACCTCAGTCTAAAGCATTTGAAACAATAATAAATTAGATAGGCTAATATCTTTGTTTCTCAAAGTTGTTTTTTTTTCTTTTTCTCCTTGATTTAGACTTTAGTTTATTGATTATGTAATTTAACGCTGTTTCAATGCATCTAAAATTTATTTTGCGGTGAAATAAACCAGTTTAACATTGTAGAAACTTAGAGAATGGTGTAATTTAATTTTTTATTAAGATACTCTTTGCCTATACGAAATTTCAGTGCTTTAATTTATCATTTACCTCTTGTTCTAGCAGTTGAATTTCTTCTTCCTCCTTTGCTATTAACTCTTCGATATCAACAACTTGCTCAGAAACTCGTGGCTGTAGTATTTGTTCTCGAATAAACCTCTGCTTCACAGGACTCGTAGCGACATTGTGTTCATTTCTTAGCCGAACCTTGCACTCATCAATCTCGTTCTCCAACACTGCAATCTCGTTTTCTAACTCATTCACATTTCTCAAATACAACACTAACTTGTTTCTTGTTTCTCGCGCGTTCTCAATCAAGTTGGGATACTTATTTGCAACAGAAAGTAATTGCTCAACTTTTTCTGCACAACTCTTGCTGTTCAGTTGTTGATCAAGATCAAGCAATAGCTTAGATTGTGTTTCAGAATTTGGCGGTAATAGAGTTGGTATTCGAGCAACCGGGAGATCATAATCTTCGAACTGTGATGCTGAGGCTGTACTCGCATCATATAAAAATGAGTCTTCAATTGCATCATGCTCAATATACCTTTTCCTACCATCCACCCGTTCAATCTCCACTTCGTTTGGTAGCTGATTGCCAATCTTGGGAGTAGTTACAGTATACAAGTTTCTTTCGTCTGTACTAGGATCTTTAAGAAGTGTAGTTATTGGTGGTCTATTAACAATCGCATTCGTAAATATCCCAGGCTTGGAAAATTCATAAGATTGAATATTACTAATGGAAGTCTCTATTCGATTAAGTTGCTCAAGTAATGACATGGTGGAATGGAAGTCTGTGAGTACTAAACTCTTTTCTTTGTTATTTCTTTGTTAATTTGTTACTTTGTTGTTTTTATGTTCTTGGTTTTGGTTTTGGTTTTGGGTTTTTTTTATAACGCGTTATGTGTAGGTTGATACCATTAATTGTTGTTGTTAATCTAATGGTTTTAATGATGAAATGGATGTTTTGTTTACATAAGAGGGAGTAAAGCCGCATTTGGACAAACTGGGAAATTTTCTTATTTCTTTTTTTTTTTTGCGTTTTTTTATTTTTTTATTTTTACTTTATTTTGATCGATCTTATTACATCGAATGCGAAACATATCAAAGGGAAGATACCTAATCGTACTATTGACCACCTTTATTTCTATAATCACTATAGTCATTATACAGGCTACACAATTTTTGTTGGAATTATAACCACCTTCCTTTTCAGGTCAACTTCTGTGTCCAGTTCCATTTTCACTTGCAATTTCTCTTTGGACTTGAAACGGAGGATAAAATTTTCTTCATTAGTGCTATATCTCGATAGAAAGATAATAATATTAACAATAATAATAAGAATCGATCCAATGGTAGTTGATCTTGATAAGCATTTGAAACCAGGGAAGGATAGTTACATTGCACTTGGTCTCGAAGGCTCGGCCAATAAACTTGGAGTGGGTGTCATCAGACATCCTCGCGGTCAACTCACTTCTCTGAACCGCGCTGAAGTTTTATCCAATATCCGAGATACTTACATCACTCCACCAGGCGAGGGTTTTCTACCAAGGGACACTGCCCGGCACCATCGAAATTGGGTTGTTCGTGTTATAAAGAAAGCACTTGCAACTGCACGAATCGCAGGTTCCCAAATTGATTGTATTTGTTTCACACAAGGGCCGGGAATGGGTGCGCCTTTGCAAAGTGTAGTTATTGCTGCTCGAACATTGGCGCAATTATGGGATGTGCCGCTAGTTGGAGTTAATCATTGTGTTGGACATATTGAGATGGGACGAGAAATTACTGGAGCAGATAATCCAGTGGTTTTATACGTCAGTGGTGGAAACACCCAAGTGATTGCCTATTCAAAGCAAAGGTATCGTATATTTGGTGAAACATTGGACATTGCGATTGGTAATTGTTTAGATCGATTTGCTAGAACATTAAAAATCCCCAATGAACCAGCACCAGGGTACAATATCGAGCAGATGGCGAAACGTGGGAAGCACTTAGTTAGCTTGCCATACACGATCAAGGGTATGGATATGTCAATGCTGGGAATCTTGGCATATATTGATGGCATTGCAAAGGATTTGTTCAGCGAAAAACAAAAACGCAACCTTGTAGACGAAGAGACAGGAGAGCAAATCACGGCAGAGGATTTGTGTTTCTCATTGCAGGAGATTTTATTCAGTATGTTAGTGGAAATTACAGAAAGGGCCTTGGCCCATGTTGATAGTAACCAGGTTTTGATTGTTGGTGGTGTCGGTTCGAATGAGAGGCTTCAGGAGATGATGAAGTTGATGATTCAGGATAGAAAGAATGGACAAATATACGCCACAGATGAACGGTTCTGTATTGATAACGGGATTATGATTGCACATGCGGGACTATTACAATACAGAATGGGACAAACCAACGAGTTGAAAAACACCGTATGTACTCAGCGATTCAGAACTGATGAAGTCTTTGTCAATTGGCGCGATGATTAATAATTATAATCACAAATAAAAAAAAAATATAAAAGAAAAGAAACAATTAAAAAAAAAAATCAAAAAATGATGAATGAAAAGTAACTTGAACACATTAAATTGATTAACGTTTAATTTCGAATATACCATTTGTGCATAATTGCTTTTCTTTTTCTTCGTATCTATTTTTTTTTTCGTTTTTTTTGTTTTCGGCATGAACAAGAAAAAAAGCAAACAAAAAAGAAAAGAAAAGTTCCCCATCGATCCTCTGGTTGAAATTATAAGTTTCAACCAGTTTAATTGTGATCGTAAATCGATTAGGATTTTTAAAAGGCAATACTACTGTGAAAATAATGTGCATTGGTGTGTTTTTTGCATCATGCCGTTGACGACGCGGTATTGTCAGATACGGATCCAACATAATTTTCTAGTACTTTGTTCACTATGGTACTGTTAGTCCAGGACTTTTCAGTTGTCCCTTCTTCGCGTAAATTGTCGTTGCTCTTGACTAATGATCTCAAAAGACTTGCTAATTTCTTTACTCTAGTACCATCCCATGCCAGAGATGTTGAGTAATCATATTTAAGTGCCTTATGGAAACTTGAGGAGTTAATGTATTCGATGGTTGCATATGCATATCTGTCATCGCTTGTGAGTAAAGTCACCTTCTTTATAGGACCAAAAATTTCCATAATCTCGCCAAGAACTGATTCATCCATATTAACTCCTTCTTTGTTTTTATACTTTAGTATAGCACAAAACCTTTGTTCCATGGGTGGCGGAAATTGAAGCATACTTGGTAATGGAAAATCATCAATAGTTGTAGTTGATTTTGTTGTTGTTGTTGCTGTTGATGATGGTGATAGTGATGTTGATGGTGATGGCGATGGCGATGAAAGCCTATTTTCAGTAGCTGTAGTAGCTTTATGTTGTTTGTTAGAATTATTCAATATCTTTTCCTCGTGTAATCGCATACGCTTGAGTCCATCTTGTCGTAATAGTTCGATATTTGTATATCGTTTCTTTCCCAATCCTTTTTCGGCATTTAGTAGATCATTCTGAAACTTTGAAATCAAATCGTTGACATTTCTTTGACGCTGTCCTCGCTGGGCCCTTGCATCTATCAAAGTATCATACTGTTGTCGTAGCAGCTCATCAGAAAGAATCTGAAAACTTGTGAGAATAAGGTCAAATTGTGAATTATCTAGTGCATTCGATGAAGATGACAGCAATGAAGGAGAAGAAGAAGAATAAGATGATGATAATGACGAGGACTGCAACGATGTGGTAGTTTTATTCCGAGAAGTTTGCTTATCAGGATGATGTATCAATGCTTGTTTCCGATAGGCTCGACGAATTTCCTGTAAAGATGCAGATTTATCTACTCCCAACACTCCATAAAGATTCACATTGTCCTTGATGATCTTCCTTACTAAAGAGTCCATTTTTTATATACATGTGAAGAAGAAACAGTATACATCATGAAATCAATTTTGGTTGCAGTTGTATTTTAAAAAGACTTTATCTGCGCGCAGTGTATAGAAATCACGAAATCATTTCTATTCCTTTGTTCCTGGTTTCATTTGCAGGTTCAGAGCATTAAAAGGAAGTATTCTTCTTTTTAAACACCAATTCTAGCAGTTTTTTCTTAATTATTTTTAAGAGGAAGCAGATCAAAAGGATATTCACATAACACTGACCTTTCCACGACATCTTATACTTTTATTCAGTGTTCAATTTTATTTTCTTTTTGTATTTTTTTTTTTAAAGAAAGAGAACAAATCGAAAAAACAAATAGGAAGAAAACCAACTTTGGAAATCTATAATATATTGATCAAAATGATAAGAAAAACTATGGGTCCAATTTTTTAATTTTATATTTTTTGTATACAAAGAAAGCTAAAGAAAGAATATTTCCCAAATGTAGCATTTAATGTACAAGGATTTGCTTGTTATTATCGACTAGCAACTAACCAACAAAGTACAGACAAAGTCTTTCTCTTCTTCTTTGATCAACTTTTTTTTTTAAAAAAAAGATCACATCCAAACAATATATAATGAACAAGCTTGCTTCGATGTCAATCATCAAGTCTAACGACCATCTCTAGATTTATTTCTTCACAGTTCTCAATCCATGCGCAGATGCAGCACTTCTGAAGATAGCATCACCTTCAGAGTAGCCTCTACCTAAACCGAAACCAATTCCGAGCCATACTGGGAACTGTCTTCTTTTAAAAAATAATATCGATGCCAATACACCTCCACCAAATCCCAAACCGGTCTTGATCAATGCGTTGGACAACACAATATCCCATTTATCATTAAGAAGGTTTTGGGAAGCAGTAGGAATGATCTGCTGTTGTGTTGTGATTGTTTGTTGTTGTGCTGATTCGGATGACATTTTTGAGTGTGTATGAATAGATAGTGTTGTGATGAAACGTATGAAATATACTTGTAAAGATCCAGCTAGGTTATAGATGAAAATAAGTAGAAATAAAAATAAAAAACAAAGGAAAACACGAGTACGTTATATATGTGACTAATGCAGCAATGTTTTTGTAATAGATTTCAAGGTCAAAGTTTAAGATTCTGACTGTTGACTGTTGGTGTGTAAAGTAATTTTGCAATTGATTTGATCTTGAATATTCTCTCACTTTCCTCTCACTCTTTGTCTCTAATTGTTTCTGTCAACAGTTTGTTCCTTTCTCGTTGAGGTATTTTCCAACTGAATTGGTAGTGTCGGTTTTTTTTTTTCACCTCATAACTTTCCTAGCCTAACCGAATCCTGTACTGCGCACTCGGTGGCAGTCTCAATCAAAGTTGCTTCACTGATGTTTTCCACAAATAACTAAATATGGTAGCGCGCGCTTCCCGAATAGATTGCAATTACAAAATATACACAAATTTGGTTGGCTCAAAAAGAAAAAGAATAGAATTTGTATTGTCGTGTGAGGCGCTCCATATTTATGTACAAATTTGGTATTATATATATATATATATATATGTATGTACAATGCTGCAAAGACAAGGAAACTAAAAAACTACACTTGCGGCTGCGAAAGATATACAACATGTAATTTACTACACCAATTCAAGTCTAAAGCGTCTATTATTAAGATAAATATAACTATAAATATATATGTATATATATATATATATTTCTAAAGTGAGGTCAGTCTCACTATAATTCATATGTATCATGCAAGCGTATCCTGCTTCCTCTTCCTCGTTTCACCTACTTTTGTCTTTCCCTCTATGCAAGTCAAAACATCTCTCGCGTCTAGAAATTAGAGTTCATCATTCTTCTAACATCACTCTTTCTATTTCCTGGTAACAAGTCATTTTCGGGTCCATTCAAGTCGCCATGACCGAATTGAGCATGGAGGTTAGCATTTGAAGGATATGAGCCAGCAGGTTTGAATTTTCTCGATTTGGTAATCTCGGTGACAGGATTCAACATAACAACAGAAGATCTGGACAATTGAGTTGCTGATGGTACTGCTTTGACATGAGGTTGCTGCTGCTGTTGTTGTTGTTGTTGTTGTGGATGATGATGCATTTGTTGTTGTGGCGCGTAATTTTGCTGAGAAAAATAATCCTGTTGTCCATTTTGACTTAGTTGTTGTTGTTGTTGTTGTTGAGATTGGAATGATGCTTGGGATTGCATTGCTGGAGAGCTGATGGGTGATGTCCACACACCATCACTTTCAATAGGAACAAATGGTTGCTTACCCATGGGTGGCGACGTCACATTCTGATTCTTATGACGGGGCTTGAAATCAGTAAATGTTTGAATGGTGGATTTCCTCAAATCAGACGGATGACGCAATTGTTGTAATGGAGGTAAAGGACGTTGTGGCTGTTGCTGTTGGCGTCGTTGCTGCATTTGCATTTGCTGTTGTTGATAGTAATGATATTGCTGTTGTTGGATTTGGCGATATAATTGAGGGTCCACTGGTGAGCCAAACTGTTGTTGGTATTGTTGGTTGAATTGGTCGTAGTAATGTTGTTGTTGTTGTTGATATTGCTGCTGCTGCTGCTGCTGTTGTTGTTGTTGTTGTTGTTGTTCGTCAGATGGCTCTAGTTGTTCTGGGTCAACGTAAACGGATGATCCTGTACTATACCTGTTTCCATAACTCGTATCAACTTGCATATGACTATTCACATTATCAACCGGTAATGATTGGTCCTCCTCAGCTTCGAAATTCGAGTGATCACCACTAACTACTTCCCGATCAAAATACACCTTATAGACCGACTTCATTCTTCTTAATTCCTCTTGTTGTTGTGGCGACAAGGCGTCCATTTCTTCGTCGTCTTCTGCTTCGCCTTCGTCATCGCTATCATTCTTTAGCAAATTGAATGCAGAAATTCTTGGAGATTTACTAATAGGTTTCTCAGCCACTCGCAACTTATCGCCATCACTAGAGTTTGTAATGGATTCACTTGGGGTATCCTTGCTCTGAGCTTCATACTGATTAGAAAAGTTAAACTCTCCGTCTTGATCCTCTTTTTCTGAGTGGTGAACATTAGTCTTGTGAGAATCTTCTGGCACTGAGGTCACAATGGTATCCATAGTCTGAGGGTTTCTTTCCGTATCATCGTCGTCATCAAATGGCGAAGTTGGTCTTGACTCTTGGGTATCTTCATTTTCATGCTCACTTGCACTTTCGTCGTGTACTACTATTTGTGGGATGGTATTGTTGATGGCCATATTCGATTCGTTTTCATATTCGATTCCAAAGGCATCTTTGTCATGTGGAGAGTTGATTTCGCTATCATCTGAGCTTTCCATAACTGTAGAAACCTCAGGGTTGGCGCTTGCAACTTCTTCATGGTCATGTTCATCTGGCACACCTGTGTATTGCTTACCCTGGACTTTCTTTGTAGGACTAATTAGCGAAGATGGTTTCCTTGAATGTGTATAAGACAGAGCACCAACCACCCCAGTACTAGATCCAGCGGTGTTTGCATTAGCGGTGGTAGTAGCAGTAGCAGTAGCAATAGTTCCCCCTGCCACTCCCACTGCTTCTGTAGCCTTGTCCAAAGTCATTGAGTTGGTTCTTGTTCTCGATTGTAAATCATTTGGAGTTCTATAGCCTTGCAGATCACCCAAGTTCTTGGCATAATCATCTAGAGATAATTTAGAGCCTGTTTGGTGCTGATAGGGCAAAACAAAACTGTCTAAATATGGGTCTCTCAGCACTTGTTGGTGATGATAGTTTTGTTTGTAGTAGCCTTTACCTCTTCCATCGTCGTTAAATGGCATTGAGTCCTGATTGATCTGATCCATGGGGTATCTTACAGAGTTTCTGTTATGGAATGGATCTTCATGACCATAAGCACCCTTGGAGTCAGGGTAATCAGGTAATGCCGTGGCTTCACCAGTCTCATAAAAGTCGGGGTCATGTTCCAATCCTTCTTTTTTGTCCTTTCTATAGTTTCTGTAAAGAAAGAATCCAAGCACACAAAATATGGCAATACAAGGCAACACGATGGATAATGCAATCGTCAATGCATTATTACTCACTGGTTTCTGACACATGCTAGCATTGGGACTCTCGTCACAGTAGTCGGAACTGCTGCTCGAGCTTTCACTTGCATCTGAGGATTTTGAGGACGATCGTTCATAAAGCAATGGCAACGTTGGTGTGGGGTATATTTCGTCCCTAAGGTGATGATGATAATTTGGCATCGTAAAGCTAAGGATTATTGAGTTTTGTTTTTTTTTTCTTTTTTTTTTTTCTATATTTCCTTTTGTTTCTTTCTTTCTTTCCTTCTCAAAGATTATATTAAAGTGATAGTAGATAGCTTTTAGTTTAGCGAATGACTATAGTTAACTAATGATGAAACCCTGATTCAATATGGATTTAATGCACACACACACAAACAAACAAGCAAACAAACAAACACTTTGCTAGAACTTGTGGTTGTAAAAATATACTGGGGATCTGGTAAAAGGTGAAAAGAAAAAAAAATAATTAGAGAAAGTGTTGACAAGAAAATCTTTCGCGGGTACCGGACAATTTAAAATATATGTGTATATATTATATATAAATACTTGCGATCTATATTTCGTATATTATCTGTAATATTTTTTTTTCTTATTTTTATTTCTATTTTTCTCTAACTTTTTTCTATTCCTATTGTTGATGATACTCTTCTTTGTTCTCCCCCCCCCCCCCTTCATAAGATAATATTAGCATTACCGGGTGATTACTGATCTGCCTGCCCCTGTATATGCCTGAAAAAAAGAAATTTTTTTATTACTGTGGCCTTCCATCCCATCTTTCGCTCCCTTCCCCCTTTATTATTATTTTTGTTGTTGTTGTTGTTGTTGTTGTTGTTGTTATTGTTTCCTTATAGTAAAATTTGACTCGATAAAAAAGAATATTGTATTTATAATTTTTTTGTTTATTTACGCGTCTCTATTGTTCATTTTCCTGTATTTACCATATCATTTGGTAGCGCTTACATCACATCACTGCACCACAAAGGATTTAACCGTTTAATACTTTTTCGGGAATTTCGTTTCAATTTTTTATTTTTTTTTATTTTTTTATTTTTGTTTTTTTTGAGACGCGTCCTGTTTGATTAAAAAAACTGTATTATATACTAGCTGATTTGTGGAAATCAATGTAAACAATAGTAGTTGTGCACAACTGCAAGAGACCAGAGATGATTGTGAAGAAGTGTCAGTTCTGTGCAATCATTTCAGCTTGACATGAACTACACTTCACAAAGCCAAAGCATTGCATTTTTTGACATGGTGAACGCGATGAAATTTTTTTTTTTAAAAAAACATTTTTCAGCACACATCTGAAATTCTAGGATGCCTGTTCCCTCCCCTCCTCTCCAAAGAACACTACCTGTCAGAGATAAGTAGTGTTCGGTATGCTTATGTCTGAACAGTAATAGTGATATTACTTAGTTTTGTGTGTGAACTAAAGATATAACATTAGAAAGTTATTATACTAGGAGTTAGTTGATCTAAAGCTATCTACTCTAAAGTTGTCCTCTAGAAGTATATATCGAGGAGGTCTATCTAACTGGGATCTTGGTGGCTATTTAAGCTCTTCTCAACAACCTCAGAAGACGTAGCACAATGTCTATCTCGGGAAAGTACCGGCTCTCTAATTGGCTAGCGTATATGCAGATCGCTAGTCTGATGCCCAGAGGCGGATAAACTCGGGATGACAAGATGGTACGGTCCTTCAGGTGTTCTACAAGAGGTTAGTAAGGGAGCTACCTATGGGTTGGTAGCGAGCTTAATCACCTCGTAGATGCCCTGTATGTGACACTACCTAATATAATCTGTTTTCTTTTCTTTTTTTTTTTTTTGGTTCAAATCTATAATTTCTTAATGTGCAAAGTCCATATTAATGCCAGAACTCAAATAAAGAAAATCATCAAAGATCGATAATAATAACGATAATTATAACGATAATTATAACGATAATAATGACGATAATAACAATAACAATAATGAAATTAATACGCAAAATACATACAGTATGAACAATCTTCTATAAATGACCTTTATAGCCTTACTCCCTATACCACTTTCCTCATTATTCTGCCTCCTTTCTTCATCCTCTACCATGCTTGTATTTGTTCAAACAACTCGACTCTGTGTGGAGAGTTGTTTAAGTTGTCAACAACCGATCTTCTCACATCGTCAACCATACTTCCATGCGCACAACTGGCAATTGCCAATGGTGTTGTAGCATTACTAATCTCCTGGGCAACAATACTGTAGAAATCTGGCTTGCTCTCGATAAATTCAATATGGCTCAACTGTTTCTTGATCTGCGTGATGTAATCAACACTCTCTTCAACATCAGATTTCTTTTCTTGCTGTTCTTGTTGCTCAACTTCATCATCAGTAATGTTGGAAGTTATAGGCTCAACCAATCCCACATGTGGCTGGGTAACATACACAGTAGTCTCAATAGGCAAGTTTTGCAATTTTTGCAATTCTGGATAAAACCATTCCAAGGAACGGTAATGGCGAATAACCCAGAAAAATTTGATATGTCTTTTGGAACCGAGTTTTTTCGCAACCGAAGTAGCCTCGTAATAGATACCTGGAATACCATTACCACCAGCAATAAACACTTCGGACTCGTACCTATTGATTGGCATTGGATTACCATATGGACCTTCAACGGAAACCTTCATTGAAGCTTTTTGACCTGGTTGGTTAGACAAGTATTGGTACAACCCATGAGTTACACCACCCTTCACTTTCAAATAAAATGTTATCGTGTGGTTTTCCTCAACAGAATCAATGATGGTGAATGGATGCGACTGCCAGAAACATGTTGGTCTCATGAAATGAATGAAGGCATGACAACCAGGGAATGGCTTCCACCAAGCAGGTCTTGAAACAGTAACCATCAATGTCTCATTGGCAATTAGTTGCACTTGTGCAGTTCTCAAACCAAAGAAACACAATCTAACAATACGAACAGCCCTATCAAAGCCCCAAACGGCAACTGCAGCCCACATCCACATATCAAATCCATCATCAGCAGTATGAATCCATAATCCGGTTGTAGCAAAGATTGCCAACACAATGTGTACCAAAAGGAACAACTCGTAGTTTTTCCTTCTAAATGCAGCCAATGTTTGGAAACACATTAATCCCATAATCACCAATGCTGCAACACCCCAACGCACATACGCGGCAGCCATTCTTGTACCATATTTGCCAATACCTCTACCATTATAAGTCATACCAACAGCATGGATGATGGAGACTATAAACACGATTCTCGACATCCATTTGTGGAAATAAACAAATCTTGCATACGGCCAGCCACTGATCCATTGCAAAAAGTTGTTTCTTCCTGCAAACAAAAACAATACTGGTAAACACCAAACAACCATAATACCAGTTCTATCAGCGATTTTTCTTCCCATTTCATTCCATTTCTGTGGCCAGATGTAGTTGCCTTCGACATGAACATAATTGGTACAGATTGTAACCAAAAACAAAACAAACCAACCAAACATGATAAGGGATTCCAATCTAGTGGGGAACATCACGTGGACGTGGCTAAATACGGTCTTGTGATGAGCATGCGTCTTTCCAAATAATGCAGGAAGAGTCACCCAGCTACGGAATTTGTTGACCAATTTACCTTTGAATGACTTGATGAAGCCAGGCGCAACAAACGATAAGAAATTAATTAAGCCAGCAAAGAATAACACTCCCATCCAGTAGCACATCAATGCAATCCCAAACCAGTGTGCATAGTTGTAGTTGTACCATCTTGTAGCGTAAGCATCGTATGCAGCATTGACTTTCTTTGTCGAAAGCAAAATAGGTTTGTAGTATAACTTTGTCTTGTTGAAGCTTGGATCAGCAGTGGAGTTGACAAATCCCATACTGGTAGCATTGTTGTAAGCCTCAAGGTACTCTTCTTCCGTAAGGTTTGATTTCTTACAGCTGGCAAGGAAAAGTTTTCTAGAGTCCTTGTGTCTGTTTTTGGCGAGAATTTCAATACACTCGGCCATTGTGGCCAATGCTGGTTGATTGTTGACGCTACAGTAGCCACCTTTGGGGACAGCAGTAGCGTTGAAGTAAGTGACGACCTTGGCTAAGTACCCTGTACATGCCAGAACTGGGAATTCGTCGGCATGATAAATCTCAAAACCACTGGCTGCAATTGCTGGTTGTAGCACCAAACTGGTGAATATGAAAAGAAGCAATGATAATTTGTTGCCAAACATTATACCTCTTCGTTTAAGTCGTCTTGTTCTTCTAGTTGTTGCTGTTGTTGTTCTCTTTAGTTTTTTTATTTCCTAATTTTTTTTTTGTTGCAAAAAACCAAAGTCCAAGATGGAAAACAAGATAAAGCTCCCTAAGAAAATTTGAAAAATTAAACGATTAGATGAAGCAAAGCAAAGCAAAGCAAAGAAAAGAAAGGCAAAGAAAAGAAAAGCAGAAAAGTGAAAAATTGAAAGACAATCAGTCGGGGGTTGGTGATGTATACGGATTGTGTCCACCTTTTATGTATTGAATCCCATCGCTCTTCCTTGCCGTAATACCCCTCCCATCTCCCTCTCTCTCTCAAACTCTCCCTCCTTTTCAAAAAGTTTTCCACTATTTCTTTTGTCAATGGAAGCATGGCATCCTTCACAGTTTTTTTGTCAAACACTAAGCCAGTTAATTAATGCATGGGCACCAAATAAGGAGAGTGATGTATCAGATAACCATATATCCAATGGGTAACAATGTATATTAAAACATGGTTCAAAATTAAAATATGAAAATTAAAAATAAAAGAGATTACAAAGATAACAAAGACAAAACAAAGAGAGAATCCAAAAACCAAAATTAAAAAAAAAAATGAATCCAAAAATGAAATTGAAATTGAAAAAAAAAAAACATATAAAATGCATCAACACTTAGAAACGGAACAATAGGAAGTGGAACTTCATATGAACTTTAGTTAGTGTTAGTACTCATATCGTCTCTAGATTTGCAGAGATAAGTACAGGATATGAATTTATCATCCCCGTGCCTATTGTTCTTTTGGCCTTTACTTGTACTTGTACTTGTAGATGGGCTCTCTCTCTCTCTCTCTCTCTTTACAAAATATTGCGAAATAAAAAAAAAAAAAGAGGCAAGTTGCACAAAACCAAAGAATGAAAAAAAAAAATTAATAAATTTAAACCTCACTTAAAAACACAATGCACTATTGTTCAACAACCACAAAGTATGCAACAAATTGCTAATAAATTGATTTTCAATTAGCGAAGTTCGGAAAAGGAGCCAATCAACACTTTGCCAAAGCAAAGACTTTTCATGCCAAGTCCTTCGTTTTCAAAGCATTATTGTTGAAAGAAAAAGACAGAACAAGAGCGAACAGTATGATGGGAAGTGGAGAAGAAAGGGGATAAGAAGATGAAGACAAGAAAGTCGTTGGCTTAACTTGCTTGACGTATTGCATAAAGAGAGGAAAACGAACAAACCAAAAAAAAAATAACAAATTTAGATAATAAATGAAAATCAAAAGCTGTCTGAATTTTGAAACATAGTTAGATGGAATATAGCTGGAGGATAGTTGTCTTCTATTCTTCTGTTGTTGTATTTTCTTTCCAACCATTTTCCTTTCAATATCAGTATCATCATTATTATTATTATCCCTTCTATTGTTTTGAATGGGGTTTTACTATAACCGGTTTAGTTACTTGAAAAAGAAAAAAAAAAAGTTTAGACGGAAAGTACCAATGACAGCTCTTTTAGTTTTTAACCCTGGTTTCATTGAAAACCTCCACCTTGCTAGATTGAGATTGTAGCAAATCACAGGGCTGGATATTCAGATTAGTTACAAACCAAATGCTATTTTTGTGCATATACACATATACACATATACACATATGTGTGTGTCTTGTGTGTCTGTGTGCAAAGAGTTACAGTTTTATTGATGGTTTGGATACAATAGACTCACAAAGTATCTATCGAACTCACATTTTTGCCGTGGAAACTTGGTTGATGGAATTTTATACTTTTTTCTCAAAGAAACCAAAAAAAAAAAACCAAACAATAAAACAATTAATAAAATATAAAGTACATATATATACAAAGGAAAGAAAGGACAATTACCTTGTTAGCAATTGCTCATAACTATGGACACAAAGATACTAAGCAATACTACTTCATAAGATCAATCAGATAAACTGCTAAACGTATATGTAATTTGCCATAAACAATTAGGAGAAGGGAAGGAGACAAAAAGGCAAAAAAGGAAAAAAAGGAAAAAAAAAAAAAGGGAATTTGAAATAAATGAATAGTTGCCAAAATAAAGAGATAAAAGGACTGTAAATTTGGTTTCAAAACTACGCCAAAGTATATGAGTGCAAACATCAGAACCTCACATTCTAATTCTAGCCTAGTCTTTTGACTTGTAAGATGGAATAGTACATGTCTTCCGTCTCAAACCAAATAAAAAACAAGAAAAGAAAAGAAAAGAATAGAAAGAAGCTCATTTCATCAAGCGAGGACAACAAATTCTACAAATTCTCTTTGCAACTTATTCTGCAATTAAACAATTGATACCAAATCTTTCCACCAGGGAGAGTACAACAATTGATACCAAAATCCTATCATTTGATACACCTCAAAGCCCCTTTCACTTGTTGATGAGTAATCTGACTAATACGAAACAAGGAGGAGCTATTCCTTTGTTGCCTATGGCGATTGTTTACTCTATTGTTTGTACTATTGTCGGCACTATTGTTGGCACTATTGTTGGAATTATTGTTGGGTGAACGGCATCAAGTGGGAAAAACCTATATGTATTTATAACAATAATAAAAAAAAATCAACTATAAAAAAATAGAAGAATTCAATAGTTATTTTTTAAAAAAAAACAATTGTATAACTCGTAAGGAAACTGCTGCTTGTTTCATTCTATTGTTTTTGGATTTTTAGTACTATTTCAAAAGACTTTTGGTTAGGCCGCACCCACGAGAGAATGAGAATAATCAGTTGATCGATCAAATGTCTGTAAAGCAGAAGATTGAGGGTGCACCGAGAGAGTAAAAGAAGAAGAAGGAGGAAGGGAAAAGGAAAAAGGAAAAAGGAAAAAGGAGGCAGTAAATTGAGAACCTATTTCAAAGTAAATTTAAAAGACAACAAAACTGCTTCTAAACTCAATTGCTGGTCAACTCTAGCTCATATGTTTCTTTTTAAAAGGTGTGCAACCTTCACATTTTACTTTAGTACTACACTTGAAAGCAAGCCGAGTCTATTTTATTTAAAATATATTAGCCAATAGGATTACGGTTCCTGATCAAGTGTGTTTTTGTAACATTAAGTAGAAGGCTCTGTTGCATCATTTCCTAAGCCACAGTCTATAATAGAATAATAGAATAATAAATAAATAAAATAAAAATGCTTTTTGTGCTTGACATCTCTTCCAAACAATTATCTGATGGAATCTACGCCAGCAGTAGTAACTAATTTAGTAATTAAATAAATAAAGGAGGACGGTTTTCAATCAAAATTTATGAATAATACTCTAGTCTATAAGAAACGTAAACGTGCCCTAAGCCCTTTTAACAAGCTTGAGAGAGTAAGGTATTCTGAATAACAAACCTGTTTCCAATTCTCAAGTCTAACACACATAAAAAATTCGAGAAAGCAAATATAAAGTTGTTTAAAAAGCCTTGGTAGTTTGAGCCCTTATTATTATCATCATTATTATTATTATATATATACATATATATATATACATACGAAGTGTTGATTTTGGACGGCTCTTTGCTTTTATCCTCTGTCAAGAGCGTTGGGCTTAAAACCCAATCACGGCCACTTTTCACTAAAACCACCTGTAAGTGACATATATGATGTTACATTGGGAACAGAAGGTTGCCCAATAATTGCCAAAAAATAAAAACCCCAAAAAATTTGAAATACCACGGAAGCAAAAAGAATAATAAAAAGAACCGGAGACCATAAATAAAAAACTCTCCTTTTATTGCAACCGATTAAGTACATAAAGAGTCCTCATAGTAAAGGCTATAAAAAATAGAATACAGAATTGTCTCCTAGAAGATTTGGTTTCATCAACTTGCAAAAGACTAAGTTTTTTTTTTCTACCCCACTGAATTAAAAGCAAAACAAATTTTATTTCTATACCATAGCATAAACCAACTTTTGGAATGAAGGGCGAATGAATAGAAAAAAAAAAAGAAAACAACGAATAGATGATTAGATAGTTAACATGAAGGTAATATGACTCGTCTCGATACCTCTACTTGAGAACAAGGGACCTATACTTTACAAAACGTATAAAATTTTCACTGGTTTTATTTCTTTCCTCATTTAATTTCATGCTCTAAGAGATACATCCAATGCTTTCAAGCTAAATAAGTACTTGGCTGCTTTCTCTTTCTTCTTCTTTCTCCTTCTTTCTCACGTTTAGCCTCGCCCAACTTTTTCCAAAAATTACCATTTCCTGGTTCCAGCTTTGCCCAAGGATTGGTCTCAATCAATATGCGAAACTAAGAGGTCCCAGATTTACTACTAAATGTTACCAATGCCAACATTATACAAAGTCTATATTTCATTCCATTATAAATTTTTTTTTCAAATCTATTTACATGATCATAACATTGTTATTCATAAACCCCATCAAAGTCAACCCCCAAAAAAATAATTAGAAAAAAAAAATTTTTGAAAAAGAAAAACAACAATAACAAAAACAAAAACTAAACATTTTGCAAAAACAATTGGTCAACTGGATTGAAAATGAATGGGTCTTATAATTATATACATATTGTTATTGTATTTTTAACAATTCATTCCATTACCCCACAGTTGCTTTCAAATCCGCATTGCCCACAGGAACTGCCGCCAATTCACCTTCTGAATAAGCCGCCTTGAAAAATGAATAATGCAACACAATATCATCAATATTTCTCATTCCTGGATCCTTAGAGAAGTCTGGGTCAATAAAGAAGAAAACAGGCATATCAACTTCTTCACCAGCACTCAATCGTTGCTCTTCAAAACAAAAACATTGAATCTTGTTGAAATATCCAGCGGCATTTTCCGGAGTAATGGAATAAGTTGCCATTCCAATAATATCCTCTTTGCTCATATTTTTGGCCCTATAGAATGCCAATGCTGTCTCTCCTGGAACAACATAAACTTCTCTTTGCAATGGAGTAAACTTCCATGGTAAAATACCCGAAGATTGACAAGTGAACTGCACACGAATACGCTTATTTGTATCAACTGGAATCACCTTATCTGGAGTAAACTTCGTGGCATCTGTGATTGGAATACCTCCCCATCCTGTACGCTGACAAATGGCACGATAAACAGGAACCGCAACGAATGAAAGCGCTAGGAAAAAGATACCCACTGCAGCAGAGTAATAGGTTGCAGTCCTATTTCTATACTTTTGCTTCTCTTGACGATCCCTAAGTGGCTTGTTTAATCTATCTCTTTCAAGGGCTAATTTACGCTCTTCGTGTGTAAGTTCGTGAGCAGGTTCCTGTGTTGCTTGTGCTGTGTGATCTTTCGACTTTAACACTTGGCGAACAAGGTGGGATTGATGAAAAGAACGAAAGCATGGAGTATATAGCATAGGAAATAAGTGACGCGATGCAGACACTCTGAGTATGTTACTCCTCCTGAGAGGAGAAGTTTGAACTAAAAGTTTAAGCATTTAGTTTAGTTGTACGAATCAATATAGGTTTTCAAAAAGGCTATGCCAAATATATATGTATATATATATATATATATATATATGGAAGGATCTCGTTTAGATTCTTGTTAGCATTTAATTGAAGGAAAAAAAAATGCCAAAAAAAAAGGAAGATCACACACACGCACACAAGAGCCCATCAAAACTTTTTGCGACTTTCTAGATCGCTTGAGCCCAAATAGACATCACCAAATCTAAGTAGTGGAACTTCTCAACCACTTCCCCCGCTCCCCCTCACTATCCTGGATCCCACACACATACACAGACAAAGACACACATATTCATACATACATACATACATACATTCATACATACATACATTCATACATACATACATTCATACATACAACAATGTTAAACAGGGCAAGTATATATATATCATTTCCAAATCACAGCTCCCATTTGGTGAAACGATTGGTAACTAGGCCATATACAATTTCCATTGAAAATCCTAGACTGCCGCAACCATCAAAACCAAAGATTTCACAATTTAGTCATGCAATTTTCAACACATTGGTGATGGCGCTAGGAACATACTTATTCTTAAACACCGTATGGACCAATTCAGAGTACTATGAGTTGGAGAAAAAGTTTAAGCAACAATCAACAGAATTGGAACAAGAAATACAAACACTTGTAGATTTGAAAAATAATGAATTGCAACACCAACAGCAGCAACAACAACAACAGACTCAAAGATGGTTCAGATTTTTAAAGTTTTGGAAATAAATGCAATTTCTATAGAATACTTGTATTGATGATACAATAGATCATGTACTTGTTAAAAAATTTGGAAGAAAAGGATACGGTTCCCTCCTGACCTTGCCACTTCCCCCCCCCCCCCCCCCCCCCAAAAAAAAAAAAAAATAAAAAGAAAAAAGAAAGAAAAATAAACAATAGAAATTACAAAAGAAGAAATACTTTTATTTACCTTGCACTACTAGGTTTGAATCTATCTGTAAAGTGTGAAAACTTGTTGGAAGTCGTTGTTGCTGTATTTATATTCGGTGCAGTGTTGGACGACTCCAAACTAGTCATCGATGTATTTGATACAGCATCTTCATCACGATTCTTATTACCGTTACCACCACCTAATATATTGGCAAAGTTGGAGCCCGATATGGAATGGGATAATGATTTGATAGTGCCACCTCGTTGAACTGGCAGTTGCGCTCTAGAAAGAGGTGGTGCTTCCGAGTTGGCTTGTATATTCGAGGTAGAAGAGTTAACAAATCTAACACCTTGCATTTTCATAATGAGCTTCTTTCCATCTTCAAATTTGATGCTGTTATATTGCCTCATTCTAAATGAGCTATTGGACATGTACTCTTCATAGTTTTTAGACTTTAATAAATCAATTATTTGTCTCAACTCTGAAAATGTCGAGTCGACAGAAACATTGCCTTGCGAGGAATCTTTATCCTCATTTGTCGAAGCATTCAAATTCTTCATGGATTTTTCCAAGTACTTGATATCTAAATCAAAATTATCAATGAAAATCTCATTAAATACGTCGGCGTTTTTCAATACTCCCAAGAAATGTTGTGAGACAAAATCGTAACTTCTGAACAAACCCAAGGTACGCAACTGGGAAGGGAAGTTCTCAAAGATTGAAGTGAATAAATTTTCCAAAAACATGGCAAAATCCTTAACTGCAAAGTTGGCCTCTGTGTTGCGCTCAACGGGCAAGTATTCGTCGTATTCGACCAAGCCCAATAATTCTGAAATTTTCGTATCAATCATTTTGTAGACAGTATCTTCGGAGTATTTGCGCAATTGGATAAAAGTGTCAACAGCATGAAGTGTGAATGCTTCGTTAGTGTCGATGTTTTGAATACCCATACCTGTATTTTGTCGCAACCTTTGGTTTAGCAAAACACCAATTTTGTATAGACTCAAAAGATAGTATTCTGAGTTAACAAAGCTTTGTGCAATAACTTCCTTGTTGTTGGCATTTTTATTGATGAAATCCTCAATCTCCCACGCAACACCAAAACCTTTCTTGTCCCCCAAAAACACTTCAACAATCTGATTAACTATGATATCATTAATCTCACTGACTTCATAGCTGTAATACTCATTGAGAAATTTCAATGTTCGGTTAATAAGCTGTCGCACAAACCCACAAAAATGAACATAATCTTCACTAAATGGAAACTTCACAGGGAAACTTTTGACATTTCTAGGTGCAAATGATGCATTGCTTTCATAAAAGATTCGCTTCATAATAGTGTCGTAGTCCTCTTCGTCGATTTGTAAAGCAGTATAAAACTCCGATTGCAATGACTCAATAAATTTTCTTCTAAAGAATTGCACAACTAATGGCGCAAAATGGTCCTTAAAGATAATCATCAACACTTCATATAATTCACTTACATCGTATTCGTTCGAGTCCATAATTTGTATAAAGTCTCCAATGATATCCTTGAAATTACTCAATTCATCAAGGGAGTAGAAATCATAATTTTTTAGGTTATGCAAAAGAACTGGCTTTAATTTGGAAACATATGACATCCATAGTTCATCTGCTTGAGCATTTGTCCTCAATTGGAATTTTGTCAAGATATTCAATTGCTTATCCATGACAAAGAAAGCGGCAATCTTTCGTAAGTACTCGTCAAGTTCCTTTGCCGTAAATACAATATCCTTTTTGTTGGAAGCAACAGATGTGAGTGGATAGATTATTCTGCTATATTTCTTCATCCATTCTTTGTAGTAAACTGTGCTGAGATTTTCTAGCTCGTTCAAAGTACGATACACAAGGATCGCATCGTAAACGCTATCCAATGGAATCTGCATTGTTTCATCTTTGAAAACATCGTAGTTCAGTTTAGAATCACGAACGCTTAGTTCAACGGGTGAATTCAATTTATATGGTAAATACGTAGGATTCCGCCTCTTGCATTCTAGCCAATTTCCCTGTAAAACATACAAACTATCATATAACGAGTCTCCAATATTTGGCAACTTTCTTTCCAAGTTGATCGATAACCATTTGGTCAAGTTCTCAAACGAGTCATCTTTCACCATCTTGGTCAAGTGTGGTATTGAATCAACAATCTTTTTGGCAAAACTAAACTCATTCACTTTTTGAATGTGAATATTGGTGAGCTCATCAATCAACTTCAAAGCCAGAAAGTACTTTGTGTGCTTGATGAGTTCCAATATTCGGTTCATCAATTCCAACACTTGTATACACTCGAGAAGAACAACCTGTGCTTCGCTAATTCTTCGACAAACATCTTTATATTTGACATAATTTTTCTTCTTTGTCATCAATTCAATTGCAGATTTGCCCAAGCTTTGACTAACAGAAAGAAACTGTCGATTCAACTGGTCTGCCTCCTTATGTATACTCGCAATCGTATCCATACACTGATTAATTTCTCCCATTGAATTCATAGACACTTCGTTCAACTCCTCGTCTTTTAACTTGACAAAGTTGTTGAGCTTGGTTATCATCTCGGTGAGTCCATTTTGTCTCACTGCATTTTTGATCAATGGAGCTAAATTCTCCACATAGTCATCTGAATTGAGTGTATTTTGAAACAAATCATCGTCTAGTAGTAATAAGCTTTCGAGCTGGATCGAATCGACTGCTGCGCTTTCTTTACTTGCATCTTTGCTTTCAGAATCCTCTGTGCCTCGTTTTGAGTTTGTCGATTTCCCATTACTTCGACCATGTCCATTTGACACGGCTCCATTCAAAAGACTTGCCAGCATATTATGAAAAGTGTAAAGTACCGTGATGTTGTGATTCGTATTGACAAATATTGTACGCAATCGGCGCTATATGTTTATAGTCATTTGTAGAATATTTTATAATGTCGAGCGCGGATTTTCCGGCCATTATTGATAATAATTGATTTTGCAGTAAAACAGAATAGTTGTCAACTTTCCCTCACTCTACCAAAATTTCATTTCCCTACTCTTTGCTGCCCCCTCCTTCCACCTTCTTTCTAAACTCGCTGCTCTTCTCCTCACGCATTTCTCTTCAATATTATGTTTCCAAATCATATTTTAGTTCTAGGACCACCAAATAGTGGAAAGCTACGCATTGTCGATGCAATTACACAGCGAGAAAACGAAAGCATAGCCTTCGATACTGAAAGGAATAGTCACAGTGGAATTATAGAGAAAACCAGAATCATAACCAAATATTATGATATAGATCTCAACATCTTCATTGATGAGTTTCCCGAAGAACGACTGGTGAAGAAGGAGTACCTGCAACAGCTGCAGAAGCAGCAAGAACAACCACAACACATACAGCAAAGTGAAAAGATTGAAAGGGAGGGTACAGAAGAGATCAAAGAAATGCATGTTATATCGGATGACGAAAAGCTTCGACTGTTTAAAGCTTGGTCTAAGCTGTTTGGCGATGACTCGATGTCGGAGTTGCGTACCGTTTTGAACGGAGTGATATTTACAATAAATGCAACACTGGATGGGTTGGAGTATATCGAGCAAGCCTTGGATATTCTTGATATATTGCGAGCTCAATTGAATGATGATAGTTTTTGCGTAGTTGTGGCGTCAGTACCTTGCGGAGCACAGCCTTTAAATCAAAAGATGGAAGAAATAGAGGATTTGGTAATGTCGCATGCAATTGAGTTCATCAACTTGCAAGCAACAGGTAAAAATGAATTTGGAGAGAAACAAGGCAAGGAACGAGTGAGAGAAGTAATGGAGTCGCATGACTGGCCCAATATAGATCCAGCATCTTTTCCAAATGTTCAGGACTCGAAAATGAAGGAAGAACGTAATAGAGCAAAAATCAAAGCCTTGGAAGATCCTTTGGTAAAGAAACAGCCCCAGCAAGAGGATTTGCGGGTTGAAGAAAACGAAAATGAAGAGGAAAATGAATTATATGCCAATAGAGAGGTGTATAACAATGATAATGATAAATATGATGACCAAAATGATGACAAAAATGATGACAAAAATGATAACAAAAACGATAATAGCAATAATAATGAAGACAATTTAGAATATCTATTGACAAGATTGGTCTTGGCACGGCAAAAGGCTGAAACTCTTTCTGGAGAAGAACGAGAGCGATATGCTGCAGAATGTGTTGATGACTTTATAAATTTTCTTTAAATATGATGAGACATTAACTAAAGTTTTGGTGAACCGAGTGTAGTATATTCAACGTTATTTCCCGGCTCAAAGTAGCATTCTTGACAGTCTTCGTCTGCAACACTGTTTTCATGTATAAAGACTGCAAAATCAAGATATGGTATTGTTTCATCAATGACAACCATTGGTGCATGCCAGATCCCAGCACCGTACGTCACAGATTGGTTTCCCTTACATACGAAAGCTCTGATTTTTTTTGGGTTGGGCAATTTTTCTTTTGTACTTTGGTCTGTTTCAGCAACAATCACTAAATAGGATATTTTGTGGAGATCTTGTCCTAAAGGTAAGAACGTTTGTGTAGTGAATGGGTGTCTCTCCAATACTTTTGATAAATAAACAGATTTTGAACCACCGTGTTTGATCAAATGCGTAGGTGCCTTGCAACGAAAAATGTTCCAATTTGCCGTTTCTTCTTTCCCACTAGGAGCAATTTTGTAGTTGTTCACCACTGGTGCAACCTTGTGTAGTTTGATTGCAGTTCCATAGTTTGCTTGTGAAGTATTTACTCCAGATATTTGATGATCTGCACTGATGACTCCGCCATAAGGTGCAAATGACTCAGGAGTCAATGGTTCAGCTACGATATGTAGCCTTTGGGTCAATTCAAAAGTCTTGAGAACCATCCTTGACCAAATCAATGGGGTTTATTTTTTACACTGAATGTGAGGAAGTTTTTTGGTTTGAAAATTGTGGAACATGAGAATACACATATACACATAGAAACAAACACATACTGTCTCTCTGTCTCTCTGTCTCTCTGTCTCTTATCAAGGATGTGTGTAGTTTAAACTCGGATTTATCCGAGAAGCAATAGAGAAGGAGTTTGAAAGGGTGTGGTGTATATACTAATATCACGTGAAACTATTGTGCACCCGGAGTTAAATGCCCAGATCACGTGCCCATTTTAATTGGCAATTTACTTATTACCTTGATAATTTTTACAAATTTTTATTATATACTTCATGTCTAGCAATATATTCAATAAAGAAGATCATTTCATTTTTTACTTTTTATTATTTATTTTTTTTTAGCAAGAACCTGATTCCTAAATTGTCTCTTTTTATTTTGTTTTAGAAAAAAAAAAAAAATATTATTGAATAAATATATATATTTTGAAATTAAAAGTAGGTTTACAAGAGTGTGCCACTGAGAACATTTGTAGTTCACACATCACTTTCGATTATAACTCGAACATTTTCTAATCACACACTCTAAAAGACAATCATTATTAATGAGTAGTTTTTCCCATTTACCTAACGGCAAGAATAATCATGAGCATGTTCCAAATAAACATGACAATATTCTCAATAGTAATGAGAATGATGATGATGTTGATGATGATGATAATGATACAAAGACCTTGATCGGGAACAATAATCCTGCGCATTTGGTTTATGTACCTGGAGAAAGTCAATTAACACATGATGGAAGCACATTGGTTAACGGCCAGGATGGTAGTAATGGTATTGATCGCGGTGGCAGCAGCGGCAGCAGCAGCACCAGTCGAGGCGATGTGAAGCACGATCTATCATTAAAACATCGTCAACATATGAATGCATCCATCCTGCAACTTCGATATAACGAGAATAGAATTTCTTTGGATAGATGTATCAACCACACAGTGCAGTTGATAAATGAGCTACTGGCTGAAAATAAAGATAGACCTGTTTTTTACCCAACGGAGATTGAAGATGACCAAAAAATACTACTAAATAGTGCCAAGGCCCATTTGGCTTTGGTGAGGAGAAATACAAGTATTAAACAGTTATCGAAGCAGAAAATGGCAGAAGAACAGACTCAAAAAGATCTTCCAGAATTTAGAATCTTAAAGATCAACATCAAGGGCGGCCACGGCGACGATAATTTGGTGGCAAATTTGGATAAGAAATCAATAGCTAGTCTTTTGGAAAAGAAACTTATGCTGCAGATCAAATATTTGCACAATTTAAAGGAGAGGGTTGATGACACGTCGTCAAAGGTATTTGTTACTGGTGACTTGAATGCGGGAAAGTCGACATTTTGTAATGCATTATTGAGGAGAAAAATTTTACCCGAGGATCAACAACCATGTACATCGGTATTCTGCGAAGTCATTGATGCCAAGGCCGAAAATCATGGTAGGGAAGAAGTGCACGCTGTACCCATTGAAAAGGAGTACGATATAAAAGATGAGTCTACTTATGAAGTCCATTTGTTAAAGGATTTAGAAGAATTGGTATACGATTGCGACAAGTTTAAACTATTAAAGGTTTATGTGTTGGATCATCGCTCATTCCAAGAAAGTTTGCTTCATAATGGAGTTATCGACATCAAGTTGATTGATGCTCCCGGGCTAAATATGGATTCTTTTCAAACAACTGAAGTTTTTTCACGTCAGGAGGAGATTGATCTTGTTGTCTTTGTCGTTAGTGCGGAAAACCACTTTACTCTTTCTGCAAAGGAATTTATTGCCGCTGCTGCTAATGAGAAAAGGTATGTTTTTATTGTTGTGAACAAGTTTGATGGAATCAAGGATAAGGAAAAGTGCAAGAGGAGAATACTTGATCAGATCAAGAACTTGTCACCAGACACCTACAAGAACGCGTCCGAATTTATACACTTTGTCAGCTCAGAGGAGGTTAGTAATGGAAACAACCCAAACGGTGGCGATGATGGTGGAGATGGTGGAGATGACGACGACGGTAATAACAATAATGATGATAACAGACCTGACCATCCGGATTTTGATTTGCTTGAAGCATCGCTACGCAAATTCATTTTGGAAAAAAGATCCATTTCAAAACTTCTTCCTGCAAAGAGTTATTTGTTAAACCTTTTGCAAGATTTGCAAACACTTTCCACAATCAATGAGAAAATATATAACGACGAGAAACGAGAGAAGTTACAAGAGCTCACAAGTCAAGTTGCCCCTAAAGTGAATGAAATAATACACAAATCGCACAGAATTGCTGATACAATCAGTGCTCTCACGGAAGCCACCTGTACCAAGATCTACAATGACACCACAAGAGAGATCAATTATGTCATTGATAATTTGGGTGACAAGCCTGTTGTAGAATACAATGGGTTGCAATTCTTATTTGAGTATGCCAGGGAGTCGCAATTGGCCATGATTGATGTTGTGGGTGATGCTGTTTTCAAGTGTGAGGATATGGCAAGGCAACTAACTGCCCAAAAAGTTGACGAGATTGTTGCATTTGGTAGAAATACATTGAATGAAGAATTTCTTCATGACAAGAAATTCAATTCCGATTTGATGTTTTCTAGAATAAAAGATGATATTGGCAAAAACATTGAAGATACAATTGAAGTTTCTGACTTTTTTGACCCATCTATGGAATCCTTTTTGGTGTTTGTTGGGTTGCCGGAATCATATGTCAATCACACTGCAAGACAAATTTCTTACTTTAACCCCGTTTCGGTAATTACTCAGATACCCTCGAATGCCTTGGCCTTGAAGAACCAGCTTCCAACTCAGATAACCTTGCATACTATTTATTCTTCAGGAAAACTTTTGACGGCTGGTGCTTTGGTGAATAAGATTTATCAATTTAGCCATTATGTGACACCCGCTGTGGTGAAAAAAGTTGCGTTGCCTGTATTGATTGGTGTTTCAGGGATTGCCATTTACTATCTCATAAGCGATATCCCAAATGCATTACCAAGAAAACAGGCCCGAAAGATCAAGAGGCAAATTCATGCAATGAACTATGTGCATAACAACTCGACGCGTATCTCTAGTGAATGTCGTCTGGTACTCAACTTCCCAGCGAGACAAGTGATGAACAATTTCCAAACAAGTATTGATAAACGTGTAGTTCAAAAGGAGAAGTTGGAAAAGTACATTAAGGATGCAGAATTGAGCTCCGGATTTTTCAAGCAGATGTTGAGTAAGATCCACCATCAACAAAAGGTATTGAATGATATTGATTTGGAGAGTGTTGTTTCCGTTGAATAATTGTGGGGCTCGAAGATGGTGGTCTGTTTCTTCAAAACTAAATTACCCAATGTATATAGGTGTGTGTTTGTTTGTGTGTTTTTTTTATTTTGTTCTTTTTTTAATTCAAAACAATCGAATAAAACTACGCAACCACTACTATCTTTTATCTATAACATTTTTTCTATTTATTAAAATTAGTATAATCTTTTTTTTAAAAAATAAATTAAACTTGTGTTTTTATAATTCTTTGGTTTAGATTGTTAAAATCTATTGATTGGTATCTGCCCAGGGGTTTCTTAAACACATCCTCTTGTCAACTGCTTGATATCTCTTTCAAAATTTATATGACCAATTTACACGACCTATATATTTGAGAAAGTTGACGAATGCGATCCAAATGACGGGCCAGCTAGAGCACAAAGAATCTTTATCAATAGACTTGTCTAATAAACCACTGTAGAACATTCACTTTAACCTTTTGTCAATTATCAATTGTGAGTTGAAGGAAAACAGAAAGTAATAAGAAGGAAAGAAACTAGTTTTTTGTTTCTTAATTAAAAAACTTATTCTTTCATCGAGTTGGCTTTTTCTTTTTTTTTTTGTTTTTTCTTTTAGGTTTGGGGTCTCGAGAAAATTATCACCATTAATTGTTGTTTTTATATTTATTTATTTTTTTCCATTTTCCAAGCAAGAACGCCACAACATAGTTATTAGAAATCAACTAAGGTCCAAATTTCTAGAATCACAACGACGTCAACAATACCAATACCAATACCAATACCAATACAAGTACCAATAGCAATAGCAATAACTGTAAACTTGCCACTCTTTTCATAGTTTCTACCAAAAATATCACCATAAAGAGCTATCATAATGTCAAATATAGAGGCGAGCAAACTATATGAAACTATAGTCGAGGATGTGATTACTGATTCACGACAAGATTTCGAGAATATGGGGATTGATGAGTCTACATTGCAAGAACTTCGTAAAATTTGGTGTGAGAAATTATCACAGACTCAAGTCTGTAAGTTTTCATGGGATGAAGAAGAGGATGATGATGAAGAAGAAGAGGGAAAAGGGGAAGAAGTTGCAGATAGTGCTAGGGATAATGCCATCGATGGCGGAAGTAACGGCCTCGATTCTGAAAACCAGTTACCACCGGTAACTACCGGTGATTCTGCGGTGTCTGTACCTGAGCCAGGAGTGAATAATAGCTCATCTACAGTCGCTGTCAATGATAATGGAACTGCTGAGAATGGTTCAAATGATGCATTAAGTTATAATAACAACCTTGGGATTGAGTTGCCATCACTACCTAAAACAGAGCTGCAACAAGATGGAGAATTAGTCTTACCCCAGATTAATCAGACTGATGGAACTTTTGAAATGGTGATACATAGCAACAATGGAAGAGAGATGATGGAAAAATTGCTACAAGATAAGATACAAAATAGCCAAAAGAAGAAAAAGAAGGGCGAGAATGGTGCATTGCTGCGAAGGCGGACGTTTCATCAAGTTGACGGAGCACTTGACGATGATGATGATGATGACGACGATGATGATGATGATGATGATGAAGATGACGCCGATATATTCAATGACTCTGATGACATAAACTCAGACTTGGATGATGACATTGATAGTGAAAAGTCAGATGATGAAGATGGAGATCAAGAAGGTCAGATTATGCTTTGCTTGTATGATAAAGTTCAAAGGATTAAGAACAAGTGGAAGCTGAACTTAAAAGAAGGTATTGCAAATATAGATGGAAAAGATTATGTATTTCACAAAGCTACGGGAGAATGTGAATGGTAATAAAACTTAGTGATGGAGCGGTGGGAGAGAGAGAGGATTAGAGGATTAGAAGAAAATAAAAGAGGGCATTTTATTCATATAAATTCATGAATGTATTATGTATTATATGATTTGATGTTGTCCACTTTTAACTCTAATATATAAACTAGAGCTTAGTCTTTTGTTTTTTTTCTAAACAAAAAAGTCGAAAGGAAAAATGAATAAAAAAAAATAACAAAAGAACATATCATAACATAACATAACATGAAAAAAAAAAATTAGAATGAAAACAACCAACGAATCTTAGTTTGACTAAATGGAAATAAACATCGTAATATTATAATAACAATAATGATAATAATAATCGTTTTGTTTTAAAAATTGGGAATTTGTAAATCCAAGACTTCTCTGTTTGAATCCAGAATTGGTTTTCCATTTTCAAAGATGCATTCAAAATCAATCAATATAGTGCTCAACACCTCCAAGCTCAAATTCAACGTTGGCACAAAAACAATACATAGATTTCGAAGATTCATTCTGTTTATTTGATTTTGTGAGATGACCTGGCGGAGGAATTTGAAAATGACATAACATAGATCATAATGTATCTTATCCATTTGCAATGGGTCATTCAAATAGTCTCGGAATAGCATTGCAATCTGCGAAGGTGGTATCTTGTTTGCATTGTTCATTATAATGGTGTTGAGTTTGTCGTAAGTTTGTGAGCCCAATATTGGGTTAGGCAACTCTCTCAAGTATAATTTGAACAATCCAGAAACAGTATGTATATCAGGCTTTAATGGCGACTTAAACAAGTCCAAATCATACTCTCGATTGAACGCTTCTTTAAGCTGACGTATAGCGGAAGCAGATCCACTGAGACGGAATATACCTTCTTCAAATACAGCACCGGTCTTGTTTAAATAGTCCAAACATCGGAAACAAATACTGGGGATCAGCTTACCCATATACTCCAGATTCGACAACTCATATGCAACTTCTACATCACGACCAAACACCGCTCTAGTGAGGTCTTCTCCAAGTTGCATGTTATCCAAATACTGCCTCATGGAGTTGCTAGTATCATGATTTGGCGTCTGCGGTTGCGATTGAGTTTGCAATTGGAAATTCTTCAGTGGAGAATGTATATACGATGCACTGGGCGGTTGGCTCAACAGCGGTTGTTGGTATACTACTGGTTGCAGCTGCAGCTGTTGTTGATTCAGATGTATTGATTGTGACGGTTGTGGTGGTGGTGGTAATGGTGGTTGCTGCTGATTGTGTTCCTCTGGAATTGAAGAGGTTCTATTTCGAAATGAGAAATAGCTCCTTTTTTTCATCTTTTTAGCCTGTTCTTCTATCAGTGTTGATGTTTGTGTAGATGATTGGTCTATTGATAGATAACTACCAGAACTTGAGCTTGGTGCTTCTTGCATTGCATTACTGTTGTTGTTGTTGTTGTTGCTGTTGTTGTTACCACTATTGATACTGTTACCATAGCTGTCATACAGGTACTTGCCGCTATCACTTGGAGTCATTGCATCTTGATATGTATTAAAGTTCTGTGGAGATGCATCTGGCGAATCCGTCAGAGGCTCAGTAAATTCAATCAATGCTGTTACCCAATCATCTCTTTCTTCATCAGTTTCCGCGCAGAAAAAGTGTTTGTTTGTAGTAGTATGCAATTTAGATGCTTTTGTAGACTCCATAATCAAAAATGCGTGTCTATATCCCTTGTCGTCTGCTACTGAATCCGTTGCTTGACGTCCAATTTGTGCATTTCTCAAAGGAATTTGCTCTTGAAGTGGCCCACCTGGAAACAGATAAATCTCGAGCGCATTACCTTCGATTTGACACCACCTCACTTTCCAACTATTGCCTAAACCTTTGTATCTTCTTACTAAATAACCTTCTTTGCGCGAACCGCTTTTATAATCATCTAATGGATTAACAAAGTCCAAAGAAAGAAACAAACAAATCTTGTACAAAATAATGTGTGGGATATGAGGCATAAGAAAAATCGAGTTAAAGTAGTTTTGCAAGATAGATCGCCTTGTTTCTATTTTGCTCGGTGTTGTTGACATAAAGCTAGCCTTATCAGGTAGCGAGGCCAACCCGAAATACTCAACAATGGGTCTGATTTCGGCATCAAATGCACATAATTGCGAATGTGTCTTTCGAATCCTCCACATCTCCTTATTAGTTTCTCGGTCATTGATTGTAATGGTGAGATTTGGATCATCAGCTTTTTTCAAGGCTTGATTCGTTGCTGCATTAATATGTATCGTACTTACTACTTTGATAAATATAGTTTGAAACTCATCTGGCTTAATAAACAAGGATGACTCGTCCAAGTCTGTTTTTGGAGTATTCAACACATTAAAGCTAAAAGCAGGGGTACGGGGACTAGTGAAAGATGCACTTACACTGCTCTTGACATCATTTATTGGTGGTGTTTGATGAGGAGTTGTGTAATTGATTGTTTGCAGCTGAATATTGTAAGGTGGCGCCAACCCCAATCCTTGAATAGATAAATTATTAGTGTTATTCAGAGTCTGAGTATTATTCGTTGCCTGGTTGTCAAACTTATCATATCCAATACCGGGAGAGGGTAACTGACCATTTGGGTCGTCAAATTTGGAGCTTGGTGATTGAAAAGTATCAAGTTTCGTATCGCTTAGTGTGTCTAAAGTTGTTGATGCGTCCTTGCTTGAATCCAAATATCCAATCCCGACACTGTTTTGACTTTGAGAAGTTGGAAGGGGAGGGAGGGGTGAATTGTAAGCAGAAGCTGATACTGAGCTAGGGACTGGACCTGCTGATGGAGAAGTGTCTGTCCTTGAGCCAGTTCTGTCACCCAAGGCCAATTTCAAGGACGTTGGAGGTGCCAATTCAACTGGACTGTTGATGTTACCTGGGCTGTTAATAATACTATTGTTGTTGTTAGGATTATGATTATTATTATTGCTATTCATGGTTGATGTTTTTGAGGCGCTTGCGGGTGGTTTGATCCTCGATGATTTATAAGTTGATCCTATACTGCTGGTGCTTCGGGCCAAATGTTTGTTTTCTTTATAGATCTTTTCACTAGCGGCTGAAGATGCATGAGATCGAAGCTTTGCAACGTCCAAGCCACGCACGTGTTGATTGTTCATTTCATATGCATCATCGGTCCTCGTACTTGAGTCAATGGTGACATTACCCGAATGGATTATATTTCCATCGGATGTATTCAGTTGTCTAGTCGTATCTGGAGTATCATCTTGATCGTGTTCATCATTATATGCGTTACCATACGCATAATATGTCGATTCTGTGTCTAGCTTTTCACGTTCTCCCCGACCTGAAGATAAGTGGCTACTGACATTCGAAGATAGGTTGCTATTGCTTGATGTAGAGTTGGGAAGGGTAGAATATGATGCTGATTGTGCTGAAGACAATAAAGGCTGTTTATCATTCTCCTTTTCTTTTTCTTTTTCTTTTTCCTTACCTCTATTGTGATCTTTTTCTTGGCCTGGAACGTCTCTACTTCTAAGTACTGATCTTGTTGGTATTTCGTAAGGACTTTTTACAGCCGGTTCTTCATCCTTATCTGACATTGTTTGGTGGTGTTGTATAGGTGTGGTTGAAACGGATTTTTTATTTTCATCTTCTCCAAGTGATTGCATCTTATTGGCTAATGATGCAGATCTGGATCGCCGTGTGGGAGAACCGCTCTTGTGCAAAGGCGTGGGGACCAATGCAGCAATTGATGTAGAGTCAATAGGTGCATCCAATACTGGTGACAGTATGGGAGACAGCGATGCGGACAGTGAAAGAGGCAGCTCAAAGTTGTCGCGTTGTTGTTGTTGTTGTTGTTGTTGTTGTTGCTTTAAATTGTTTGACGTGTTTAGGTTGGAGTTCAAGTGATTTCCGTTTCTAGTCTTGGGCGTAGCTTCATTAGTTGTACTTGTGTTTGAGAATTGAGTGTGAACCTTCAATTGTTGTTGTAGGTGCTTGATGGTCCTTTCTTGTGATTCGATGAGATACCTTAGTTCCTTATTTTCAAATAGCAACTGTCCAATATACTCCTTGTCTGATAATTTGGAACGGTCGAATTTCGGATGTGATGGTGGTATATCTTCATCTTTTCGTGATTTGGTGGTCAGGTCCCTTTGATCGTTTTTGGATGTATGAGATTTGCTCACCTGATCGATGAGGTGGTGACGCTTTTCATTATCATTATTGGTATTGTGGGAGGACCTGCTTGTCAGTTGTTCCATATCCAAAGTAGTAGAGGAGGTGTAAGATGGAGATGAAGTATAGTTATGGCTAGCAACTTGCATTGTAATTGAATAGCGAACAACAAGGGGAAAAAAAAAGGGGGAGAGGGTGGAGAAAACGAATAGGTGAACCAAAATTCAAAAAAGATGTAATAAAAAAATAAAACAATGAATAAAAAAAAAAAAAAAGAAAGATAAAATGAAAACGATAGACCACAGGTTCTTTTCAAACAATCCTTGTTCTTGTATAGATTACTTAGATTGTCCAATGACTGAAAACTGGCGGCTGACAACTGATGTGTGATGTCCTGTGTTTGAATGTTGCAGTAGAAGGAAGGAGAATTGAAGTTTTTGCAAGAAAAGATGTTGTAAAAATAAATATATTATAATGGCTGTTGTTATTATAAATATTATTCACACAAACATTCGCATAGTGTCTCCTAGTATTACAACAGTTATTTGTACTACCACTACTAAGACTACTAAGACTAGTACTATTATTATTATTACTATTATTATTATTATTATTACTACTACAGCGTTATTTCTAGTACTTGTGCGTGTGAAACAGTACGTATTATCAATCTATCTATCTATCTATTCAACCATCTATATGCTACCAACTATACCCCAAAGAAACGAGAAAAAAAAAGACATTTCGTGTCATCATTGAGAATCAAGCATCTGCCATATATAGTTAGAAAATGTAGTTAATGAATAAAAGCAAATAAAAGAAAGAGAAAAACACAAACAAATTGGAGGAAGAAGATTCCGTCTATTTCATCCATAGGCCACATTAAACACTCCTCAACATATGGAGTCTTCTTTTCTCTTTCTAAGCTCACTATCTCTCTTCTTTTCCTTTTATTTGTTTGTAATTTCCATTTGTTCTGTTGTTTATTTTTTCCTTTTTCCTTTTTCATTCTTCTATTGTTTTGTTCCCTTTATTTTGTGGGGGGGGGGGGGGGGGGATATGAAACGTAATATATACTTACCTAAATGGTGTCATCCTATAGGATTTCCTAATTCGTTTGTAAAATTTCCTCTAATAGGCCAAAAAAAGTCTTCATGAATAATACAAATGTTGCCATAATTATGCTCATCACGTCCATCGGTTAGTAACCTCTTTCATGCATATTCTTATTTAAGCAAAGGGATTATGGATGGTTGGTCAAATATTAAAAAAAAAAAAAACAATAATAACCATCAATCACTAGATTGAGATAAAAAATTTTGTTTGTTTTGTAGTTTTATAAATACATGCATGAATAATACCACTGCGCCGTAAGCTCCTGCTTTTTGTTTTGATTCTTGCACTGGCTCGTGGGACTCACGGGCTCAAAGATACCCCAAATCGGTCCGTGCGGGTTATAAATGAAGGAGAGGGAGAGAGAGAGAGAGAGGTAAGAAGAAACCACTTGTTAAAAGAAATAAAAAAAAATAAAAAAAATAAAAACGCCATTTAACACAACGTGCTGTGCTGCGCTGTGCTGTGCTGTGCCGTCTGGCATAGTCTACACTTAATGCAGGCTAAGACAGATGTTTTTCCATTTTATTATTTATTTTCCTAATTCTGACCGAAATATTTATAATTACCCAAAGAGGGCATATACGATCAAGAAACGTCAGAGGGAAACTATTGGAGCAAAAAATTTAATTAGGAGCTTCAAAATTATATTCAACCGTAATGAGAAATATATGCATAAGGTAGTTTATGTCTATTCAAAGCTGTAGATGTCTATTATTAAATTCAATGCTAACTATATTATTATTGATATATATATATATATATGCATATATGCATGTTATAACATATACATATATCCTCATAACCAAATGCTCAACCACCAACACGCTTGTAGTAGGATCTCGTATGTCTGACATTTCCTGCTACACTCGACCCTCCATCTACTCCACCACCACTTCCACCAAAACCAGTCTCTTGCTTCTCCCTCTTTAGTTTGGGACTCTCAATAATCCCCATGCTTCCTCTTGCATCCATCAACCCTTTCACCATTCTATTCACTGGCTTTGTGTCTCCGCCAACTCCACCAGTTCCACCATTATCTTTTGATGCATCTCTATAAATGTAATTTGCCGGTAATATGGCATTAGGCATCATCGATCTGCCCAACTTGATCACCTCGTTAGCCCAGATTGTGATATCTGTTTTTGGATGCTTATACGGGGTCCAATTCTTCTTGCATCCTTTACACAACTCCTTGACAACCTGTTCTGAACCCCACGAATGATTCCAAGCCAAGTCGTCATCATTATTTAACCCAATGAGATGCGAAAAAATTCCGGTGGATAATGCACCATCAGAATAACCACCCTCAAGAAATGATATAACTTTACCACCAGTTTGTAGTTTGGCTAGTTTGACCACATCACGTGTAAAGTTGGCATAAAAGGAGGTGGGCACATTGATCCCATGTCTTTGCATTTGTGGATTCTCGTATTCAGAAGCATCAAACCCAGCAGAAATTATAATTAGTGGCTTGTATGGAGGCGGAGGCGTAGGCTTTTGAAGCTTCAAGTCATTATTAGACAACAAGTGCTTTGGTTTAGTAAGCATCTTGTTGTATTTGGCAAGTTGCACGAGGTATTCCTGGTACTCTTCTTCATATTGTTTCTTTGAGTTATTCAAGAACTGGTTTGCCCTATTAAGAATGGCAACGTATTTCGTCAGATAATGCTTGTAAAACTCATCTTCACTGGCCCATGACTGTAAGTGGACATTCCAGATATTCAAGTCATGATCCATTATACAAGTTGATGCATTTTTGATGTTCTCCTTGGTTGCGAAACCAAGCTCCGTAGGGTAGGACTTGATATCATGCAATGAGAAATAGCCAACTTTTGGATACGTTGCAAACCTCTTGCCATAATCGTCTCGTGGGTTTAGACTAGGGTCCACAATCTCATCCTCATCTTGTTGCCCATAATCACCTGTGAACCCACCTCTTTCCCAACATATATCCTGTGATCCATCACCGTGGTGTAGATCAATATCCAATATTGCACAGTGAGTCACACCATACGTTTCAAATGCATATTCTATCCCAATTTGGACATTGTTCAAAAGACAAAATCCACTAGGTAAACAGGCGTGGCTATGGTGTCCCGGTGGACGAATCACAACAAATGCCAAATTGTGGTTGGGTTTCTTTTTGCTTGATCCTCCATTCAAACCTATATTATTGTTGTTGTTGGCGGCGGTGGTGGAGGTGGTGCTTTTAGAAGACAAGGGTTCTGCCGCCATTGCTGTTGATGTTGATGTTGCCGTTGCCGTTGCCAATCCCGATGCCGATGCCGATGCTGATGCCGCTGACGACGTTGTAGATTGCTTAAATAGTTGATCTACTGCAGTTTCGATCGTTCCAATAACACCTTCAATTGCGTTTATTGTCTTTGGAGTTAAGTAAATGTCACCAGTGTTCCAATCCTTGGGCACTTCCAACTCGTCGTTTTCCAATTTGTCATGGCTTTCCAAACACAATTCAAAAAGTTTCTTGGGCCAGTTGCGTCCATGAATTTTCCTAACATGTGAAGAAAAAATTGATGACCGTTTAGTCGAGTTGATAAGTTTGTAATAGAAAGGGTACATTGTGATTGCTGAAGCAACACCAATACAACTTGCTAATAATCGTTGAGGACGCTCGAAAATTGTGGACAAATACGTCTTGGTAACCCATTTCCTGCCAAATGCATGTTCAGGTGAGTATGGCGATAATATGATCAACGTTTTCTCCGATTCCAAGCTAAATCGTGGCGATTCTGTATTGATGTGTGGATTTGATGCAATAAAGTCACTAAAAGTATGATGGTATTTGATCAACTTTTCATCCAATAGCGGGTTGGGTTTTAAAATTTCATCAAACTTGGGGTCAAGTTTTTGTTGATTGTAATACTCCTCAAGGCCAGGAGATCCAGTCTTTTTGTATGCTGTCAATCGAGGTAAGAGACTATATCGTCTATTAGTTTTGAATTTTGGAATCTGCTCCGAGATCTGCTCATTCTCTTCGAGTTCTTCGATATCTACGATGCTGGAAAGGTCGTGTGTATAGTTGATCGTAGTATTAGGTAATACTGTATGGTCAATGGAGATATCGTCTTCATAATCCGTGGTACTGGGTCTGATGCTGAGTGTGGTTTCAAATGCTTCAATCAAGGATTCCTCCTCGCTGTCAGTGTCATAGGGATTATTGCTATGTTGTCTCTGTCGTGACATGGATAATACAGTGAGTAATCTTGATTAGAAGCCAAAACGAAAACGGAAAAGAAGAAAAAAAAAATAAGAAAAAGAAAGAAAGACAGAAAAAGAAATGTTTTGTTTTATAAGATGTTTCTTTCTTTGGATGAAGAAGATGGTTTTAATTGGTAAAGTTTGAGATTCAGATCAGATCTTTTTGAGTCTCACGCTTTTTCTGTCTCCACGTTTGCTCTATTTTTAATTATTAATTTTTTTTTAATTATTTTTATTTTATTTTATTATTTTATTTTATTTACTTTATTTATTTATTTTATCTTCATCAAAATAATAATCTATGCGTTTGAAGCCTCCCGTAATCACAAGTATCGATTATAATAGCTAACGTATACGTTTCAAGAAGGAAGATATTATTGTCAGATCTGAAAACCATTAACTTTTTTTTTTCTACCATAGTATAAGTTTTTGATTAGTTCAGCTTAGTTGAAAACAACTAGGATCAACTATATCTTCATCAGTCCACAATTCTATCTTATTACGTTTTTTTTTCGGGTTTCTTTTTTGTTGATTTATTTATTTATTTTTCGTTCTTCTTTTATTTGTCACAAACGCGTATTTTTTTTTCTCACTCTCTCTTTTCCTTCATTCCTTGTTTTCAAACACAATTTCAAACGAAAGGGTTGAATGGTTGAAAGGTATAAAAGTCTCTACTACAAAAGAATTTATAAAAGAAAAAAAAAAAAATTTTGATCTTTGTTGCATATATCAGCTTTAAAAGCTATTGCAAGAAAATGCGTAAAAGTGCTGTTTTAAATAATAGTAATGTTTCATATTTTTACTTGTAACAATGAATGCTCTTCAACTGTCATTATGAGGTAAATCGAATTGATCAAGGTTAAAACATTGTTTAATTTTGCTTGAAATTTTCTTAATGAGTTAAAACAGAATTACATAGAAAACAATAATAAAGATAGAAAGATCCAAAAAAAAAAAATAGAAAAAAAAAAACTAATTCATATTATTTAGCATAAAAATGGTCCACCATAAGCTTATGCTCTTTTGAATATACTTGGTTTCACCTCTTGTAACATCCTAGGGCTTTCACCAACATTGTGCTTTCTCTTTTTCAAGACGTTTTCAATAAACGCCTCACCAGCCTTGTACGATGATCTCACCAATGGTCCACTAGCTACATACAAGAATCCCATCTCCAATGCAACATCTCTCCAGTAATCAAATTTTTCCGGCGTCACATATTCCACCACCTTCATGTGTCTCTTTGTAGGTCTCATATATTGACCAAATGTCACAACATCACATCCAACTTCACGCAAATCTTTCAAGGTTTGTCTAATCTGATCATCAGTCTCACCAAAACCAAGCATCAATGAGGTCTTTGTGATCAATGATGGTTTAGTCTCCTTGGCGGTTCTCAATACGGCCAATGATTGTCTATATGTAGCCCTTCTATCCCTAATGTGTGGAGTTAATGTCTCCACTGTCTCCATATTGTGTGCATAAACGTCCAATCCAGAATTGGCCAAGATCTTTACCATTTCCAAATCACCGCGGAAATCACCACCAAGCACTTCGACCAAAATCTGTGGTGCTTTGAACTTGATTTTTTGCACTGTTTCCTTTAAATGGTTAGCACCACCATCGATTAAATCATCTCGATCAACCGTGGTCAACACAACATATCCCAACCCCCATCGACTGATTGCCTCCGCCGTATTTTCGGGTTCCATAGGATCCGGCTTGCCAGGCTTTCTATTGGTCTTGACCGAGCAAAACCTACATCCTCTTGTACAAGTGTCTCCCAAAAGCATAATAGTTGCTGTAGCTTCAGACTTTTTTCCACCCCAGCACTCACCGATATTAGGACATTTTGCCTCCTCACACACTGTAGAGAGTTTCAATTCACGCACATCATTTTTTACGTTATGGAATGATTTACCCTTGGGAATGGGCACTTTTAGCCACAGTGGTAGTTTGGCATTGGGATCTTTACGTGCAAGTTCGAGTGGGTCTTCAAGCATGTCCTTAGCCTTGCCACTGACGAAATCATCAAATGATGGACCTTTGTTTAACTCATCGGTGAAGAAAGTTCTTTTTCGCTTTATGCTTTTAGTTTCTTTAATAGTGGTCTCAGTAGCATCCCCTGATGTAGATGTGCTTGTAGATTCAAGAGTTGTAGTGGTGGCGGTACTTGTGCTGGTGCTTGTGCTGGTGCTTCCAGGTGTGGCTCCAAGAGTGGTTTTGGCTTCGGTCGCAAGAGCTCTAAGAGCAGTTGTCGTGACTTGAGTTGTAGGTCTTAGCTTTAATATATTGATACTTCGAGGAAGCATTGTTTTATAAAATGTATTCTGTTTATGATGATACAAGAAGCTGTAGATCGATAGTGGAGTAGGTTTTGGCACCAATTACCTAGAAATATTGGTTGCGTACTTTTTTTTTTTTTCCTCTTCGATCGGAACGATGTGGATTCTCAGTAACAATTATATGCTTCTTGGCTGCAATATAATATAATGAGCAGATTAGCCAAAAGAGTGGGAAAGGGAATAGGAGAAAGAGAGTTCGTTTGAGTGTGTCAAAGAAAAAAGAACAAAGAAAAAATAGAGAGAGAGAGAGAGATAGAAATACAATAAGAAAGAAGTCAAAGGAAAAGAAAAACTCTGGTAGCGTTTTGTGCATATTCTTTGACTTCCGCAATCACAACTCACTGAGTCCGGGGCTTCACGTAAGGCTACAATTGTGGTGCTTAAATACGTCATAATATAGACCAGTGGAAGAAAAGTAGTGGAAGAAAAAATAAAAGAGAAAGGGAAACTTGAACAGCTAAAGAAGCTTTGCCAAATGCATTTTTAATTGGGCCATGACTGTGGCTGCAGCGTTAGCTATAATTGTGACAGTAGATACGATCGTGACAATGGTTATTCACAATTGCCTTGATCTTAACTAGACTACCCTTACTCTCATCATTGCATCCAATCTAGACTGGCCTCGGCTTTATTTTACAATTGTATAAATTTTCATGCTATTCACAAATTTATTTTTGTTTTGTTTTCTAAAGTAAACGGTGTATCTCATCGTCTTTGAATTGCTGTAAATTATCCAAGTTGCTCCACCATTTAAACAAGAAAGTTTGGCAGATCAACTTGAACCACGGTGTAAACACCAAGTTTTCATCATTGAACATCTCCTTCAATTCATCAGCGCTTACATATTTGTAATCTTTTACTTCGTTGTAGTTGGCGTTGATCGTGATATCGTCCTTGGTTCTCAAAATCAAAATATAGTCAATTTCGTGTTCTCCCCATTTCGAGGTTTGTTCCTCTCCACTTGCAGACTTGTAGTGGATACGAGTCAAGTAGGTAAAGTTTTCAATGGGCACGTCTTGCAATGAAATACCCAATTCATGGTCCAATTTACGTTGTGCGGCAACCTTAGCACCTTGAACAGCAACGTCTAGTGAATTAACATCTTTGGCACCACTTTTGACATCGATCCCAAGCTCCAGCGGCACACATAATGGATGAGAGCAGCATGTGTTTGTCCACATTGCGGGAAAAGTGATTTTCTCGTCTGCCCTCTGTTGTAATAATAGTTTCCCACTTTCGTTGAACAAAAACACCGAAAATGCACGATGCAAAAGACCCTGGTTAATGTTTTCCATAATGTGACAAAGTTTCTTGGTACCTGCACCTAAGGGGTGATCATCATAGTCCAAAATGATACAGAGTTCTTCCATGAGTCTGATTTGTTCTTCGTCGTGGCCATCAAATAATTCGGTTTCCTGTGTTGATGACTGAGTAGACGATGTATCAGACCCAGCTGATCTTGGAATACCAGAAATCTGCTTCAATGGAGTGATTTCTGGCCATTTCTGTTGGATAGCTTCTGGGGTGAGGCTAGCTACTAATTGGGCATACTCTGATGACATGATAAATAAAGCAAAGTTGAATCTAGTTGGTGGTATAAATAAAATTTATGTGGAAATAAACACAAAAACAAAAAGAAGGTAAGAATGGAAGATGAATAAATTATGAATCGAAAGTGGTGGTAATGGTAATGGTGATGGTGGTATTAATAGTATATTGAAATAATTATGTGATTGTTAGTAGTATTAATACTTTGTCAAACCTCTGTTACTTCAGCTTCTCGTTTATACGAGAAAGTTTTTTGGTGTAATTTCTTTTTTGGTTTTCCACGATCTGTTTCCTCTGCTTTTTTTTTTTTTTTTCTTTTTTTTCTGATTTCTTTTTTTTCTTTTCTTTGCGTTGGCTTTCTGTGCGCGCTGTTTTTCACAGCTTTCAAGTCTTCAAGTATTTTGTTGTTATTTACAATTTTTTCTCTCACTCTTTTTTTTTCCCTAAATTGTTTTCTTTATTTGCTTCTAGATACTTCTATATACTTTGATTCTTGACTGTGACATTGAAGCTATTATATTTTTCTTTGTCTTTTTTGCTCTACATAGAATAGACCATATTGCAAGTCATAAAATGATCAGGGCTTCCTTTTTTTTTTTTTGGAATTTTGTAATGGCTTTTGGTAAATACTGTTTATGAGAAGAAGACAAGATGACAACTATGTATTATATTAAAGTGTGAGCCTTATAGCATATAAAACATATAATGTATACCTCGTATACCATATATTATTATGGTAGCGCGTTTTCTTTTTTTTTGTCATTTCATTTTGTGTGAGGTGCTCTCAAATTTTTCAACATTTTTTTTTTATTATTTTTTTCTCCTCTGTCTCATATATTTTGATCTCCCAAGCTCTGTGAATAACACGTAAGTTTTATAATACTATATATCCCAGACAAGTAGAAACTTTTTCCTTTACCTACCTACATCGTCAATAATAACAACAACAACAACAACAACAATCACGACAAAATCAACTAGGACGTATCCGAACATTACCCTTTATCCTTTTTGATATAATTTTTTTTCTTCACGACTTCATTGGATTAGTTATAATCAGTATTGTCGAAGTCTGCAGATCAAACCTCATTTGAATAGATTGCACACTTAATTTACCAACGTCAACACCACACCCTCAGCACACACTTATCCCCTTCATCCCCGCGCACCTTCCAGCACTTGCCCATTACATTAGGTATTTTATATTAATTTTTTTTTTCTTGTTTCAATACAAATCAATACAGTAGAAAGAAAAAAAAAAATCATCAAATACATTACAAATGTCTAGTGATTCATTTTCTGAAACCTCGGCTTCCAAGCCTTCAACCCAAAGAAAGTTCATCAAGCGTCCAGATGACAAGGCCATGAAGGACCAGATTGAGAACTTGAGAAAAGAGATTAAACAATTGGACTTGGCCTCCAATGAGATCACTGCTCAAATTGCTAAGCACCAAATTGATCAAAAAATTATGGATGAAAGAAACAAGTTGACTTCTGAATTGAAGGCATTGCAATCCAAGCAATCCGGTTCAAAGAATGAAAGGCATGCTTTGAATGAACAAATCAAGGCTATTGACGGTCAAATGAAGAAGAAGATTGCAGAGATTCAACAACAAACCTCAAAGAACAACTACAAGAGCGTTGCTGAAATCGATGACAAGATCAATAGTTTGGACAAGTTGATTGATGCTGGACAATTGAAATTGGCTGATGAAAGAAGATATGTTAAGGAGATGAGCGCCTTGCGTAAGTTGCGTAAGGATTTTGGAAGTATCGAGCAAACTCAAGCTTCTATTGATCAGGATAAAGAGAAGATTGCTGAGTTGAAAAAGAAGGTTGCAGCAACTCACAACAAAGAGTTGAATGCTCAATACGATGCACTTCAGAAGAAGGTTGATGAGATCAATGAGTCAAACAAGACCATCATTTCCAAGAGAAATGAGTTGTATGACAAGAGAGGTGAGTTGAAGAAGCAAAAAGATGCCAAATATGATGAGATTAGAAAGTTGAGAGCTGAATTTGACGAAAAGTTTGCTCATTTCAAGAAACTCATGGCTGAGGAGAAAGCCAAGAGGGAAGAAGAGTACAAAGCACAAATTTTGGAAGAGAAAAAAGCCAAATTGAAGAAGAGAATTGAGGCAGAATTGGCCGAGGCTTCAGTTCCTGCATTCACTGAAGAAATCAACTCTCTTCATAATTGTTTGAGTTACTTTGATCCATCGTACGTTAAGCCAACCAAGCAAGAAAACCAAATCAACAATGGTTCAAACTCAAACATCCCTTCAACAACAAACAATGCCGCTAGAACGATTGAATTCCCAGAGGACTTGGTCATTGTCAAAAAAGAACAAGAAGCATTCTTTGTCGGTAACAAAAAGAAGGGCAAAGGTGCTAAGAAGCAGCAGCAGCAACAACAGCAACAACAACAGCAGTCAAAGGCCAAGAACTTTTCTGTTGCACCAGAAATTGTTGTTGCTTTGAGTGATTTGCACATTCCATTCCCATTGAAAGAGGATGATGTGCCAGAAACTATTAAACTCTTGAAAGAAACTTTGGAGGCATTGCAAGATAAACAAGAGGAGCAAACTCAAAAGAATATTGAAAGAGCCAAGGCTAGAATTGCTAAATTCGAAGCTGAACAAGCTAACGATGATGAAAATGAGGAAGAAGAAGAGGAGGAAGAAGAAGAGGAAGGAGAAGAAGAAGTTAACACTGAAGAAAATTAATAGACTAATTATTGATAAACAAGGAATTTTTCAAATTTGAACAAAAGAAAAAAGAAAAGAGGGGAGCACCAGAGAGAGAGAGAGAGAGAGAGAGAGAGAGAGAGAGAAAGGAAGAACAAAACAAATTGAATCAAAAAACTTTTATAGATAAAGAGAAAACTATGTATTGGTTTTCCGTTTGATATAAGGTGTATATAGAGTTGAGTTTGTAAAATTGAAGGTAAATAATTTCAAATTTTGTTTTAAATGATTAGTCAACATGCTGTTGTTTCTATTTTTTTAACTTTTTTTGCTTTTTTTGTTTTGTTTTGTTGGGGAAGGGAGGTGGGCCGGTATTTGGTTGCAAAAGTATTAGTAGTGTTTTCAAGCTGGTAGCGATGCGTAGGACCAGCTCTTTTGGGCTGATGCGCATCGAGAAAAGTTGCATTTGTAAGTTATGATTAAAGAGAGCGATGGGAAAGTCGACTATTTACCAAAAGAAAAAGTAAAAGTAAAAAAAAAAAAAAAAAAAAAAAAAAAGAGAGTTAAAAATTAAAAAAGAAAACGAATCAAAGCAAATTAAATCAAACTAAATTAAACTGATTTAAACCAAAATCAAAAAGAAGTATCGTGAATATTGTCATTAACATACTTTATCAAAATGGCAAAAAGAAAAGCGACTGAAAAAGTTGAGCAAAAGGAGGTAAAGAAACCTACAAAAGCTCCACATCCTAGAACATCAATTTCGATATGTATACCATCCACGGTGATTTCAAACAAGAATGCCCATAATTTAGAACAAAAAACCATGATATGTTACCAAATAGCCAAGGCGTGTCTCATTTACAATGTTGCTGAGATTGTTGTTTTGAAAGTGCCTGAAAAGAGAATGGGAGCCAAGGGAGATGAAGAACAGAAAACTCCATCTGCTGTGACTGTTGGGAACAAAGTTGTGTTCAATGAGGATTTCAACCCAGTACTGGATGGTGTTGAGGAAAAGAAAAATAAGGGAAATGACAAAGCAAATGGATCTTTTGATAAATCAAAGGAAGATGCATTGTTGTTGGCCAGTTTGCTTCAATTCTTTATTACCCCACCCTATTTAATCAAGACGGTTTTCCTGCCGCATCTCAATCCACACATGCAAGACATTTTGCACAAGTTTAAATATGCATACAAATTGCCAAAAATTACAACGTTGCCATTTATGCAAAACAACGAAGTTTATAGGGATTTCAAAGAAGGAATCATTATACCACGAGAAACGCCAAAGATCAAGGCAAAGCTGAAGAGTAAGAAATTCAGAGTCAAGGCACCGCATAAAGTCACTGTTAGTAAATATGTCAATATTGGTGAACGTGAAGCATTGGAATTGGATATTAGTAGAGAAATCCCTATTTATCTGCGGGTTACTGTTGATTTGAAGAACAAAACTATTGTGAGTCCGCAAAGAGCATATGGTGTTGTTGGCCACGAGTCAAGTTTTGGCTATTTGGTGCGTGTCGTTGATGATGGGTTCCACAAAGTATTTACAAAGTCACCAGTGGTTGATGGTTACAATTGTACTGTGTTTGTGCTGTGCGATGACTATTTCAATAAGTTGGGTAAGGTGTTGGATGAAGTGAAGGAGTACGAAGATGATGAAGAAAGTCGTCAACAACAACAAGCACAAGTACAAGAGGAAGAAAAAGATAATAGCAAAAAGATATTGGTGGTGGTGGGCAATTACAAAGACTTCCAGTTGAGTTTTGAAGATGATGAAGAGGCCAAGTCAACAATGTTTGAAGGATTGGATGGTGTGCTGAAATTGTTTGATTATAAGTTGAACATTCCATTGGGCTGTAGGACTGAGGATGGTGTATTGATTGCATTGACAAAGCTATTAGAATAGAGAGAGTAAAGTAGTTAACTAATAAAAGTTAATTAAAATAAACAGTAAGGAAAGAATTAAAAGCAAAACAAATGTAGAAAGAAAGAGAATCAAGGTTCATATATATATATATATTTGAAGATCAAATATTTTTTGTCACGTGCATGTTCTCATGTGTAAAGAAAAGAGAAGAAAAAGTTGTTCGATATTTCATTGCGAGTCTAGATCTGCTTATATGTCATCTGATTATCTTCGTCACACTGTAGAGGCGCAATGAAAAAAAAAGATATTCAATAATAAAGAAGAAAAGAAAATTACCATAAACTTGAGTGGTAAGCGGGTAAATATTATAGAAAAAATAATCTATTTATAGAATGTAATAGCTAACATCCATACACACATACATCTACAGCAAGTGTTTGGGTTAAGGTGATGTCTAAATGGGGTAATTCTCTCTCACTTTTCTTTGTTTTTCTCAATTGATATTATGTAATAATTGCGTAAGGAAAATATCAAAGACAACAAAGAAAGAGAAATAAAATTGAAAATAAAATTGAGAATGAAAATGAGAAAAGAAAAGAGCAATTGCCCAAGGTAGTGTACTTTGTACCAATTTCTTTATCATACATTTCACCTTTAACCGACAGAAAGCAAGAGAGGGAAAGAGAGGGAAAGAAAAAAGAAGAAAAGAAAAGGAGGTAGTGTACTTTTGGTATTAATAAATGATTGCCAGATCCGACATTGTCACTCGCAAGGGACTTTTAGGCCCCCCCTCTCTCACCACCACCGATCCCCTAGCATTTCCGCCTCCACTTCGAATACTTGCAGACACAAAACAAAACACTTTTTTTTTTTTGTATACATTCTCTCATTCGCACACTTCCAGATTCGTTGACTATTTTCTTCTTTTAGCAAACACAAAATAAAAGACAGCTGAAATAAATAAATAAAAAAAAAATTAACAACAACAACAACAACAACAAAGAAATAAATAACAACCCAAAAATCCAATAAGACAAAACCTACAACACTTTTACATCTACCTTTTCTTTCGTTTACTTCTTTTTCCTTTTAGTTATTTGATTTTTAATCTTTTGATCAAGTAAACTTTGTTCCTTTCGCTTTTCGCTCGCTAACCAGATCAACAGCAAAGGTTTAACCACTATTAATACACTATGCAATTCAAAGTATTAACTGCCTTAGCAGCTGCGCTCGCAACAACTTCAGCTATTGGAGGTGTATGTACTACTATGATAAATTTGAGTTGAATATGAATTACCAATATGTTTATGTCTAAGAATATGTACATATATACATATGTTTACTCCTTATTCAACATTTTGTTTTCTTTTCCTTTCTTTTAAAGGAGAGAGGTGGACATTTTGATCTTCGTTTTCCGATTTGTCTTCTTTTGAAAGTGTTTTACTAACGATTCTTTATAGATTGCTTTCAACTTGGGTGTCAAGGATAACTCTGGTAACTGTAAGACGGTTGAAGAGTTTGAGTCCGACTTGGAACTTCTCAAGGATACTACTTCAATCATCAAGACATATGCTGTTTCCGATTGTAACACTTTGCAAAACTTGGGTCCAGCAGCAGAACAAGAAAACTTTCAAATTATGTTGGGTATCTGGCCAACCGACGATGCCCACTACCAAGCCGAGAAGGATGCTTTGCAACTGTACTTGCCAAAGATTTCCAAGTCTACAATCAAGATCTTTTTAGTTGGTTCAGAAGCATTGTACAGAGAAGATTTAACTGCTAGCCAATTGGCAAACAAGATTGACGACATTAAGAGCTTTGTTGCCGACATCAAAGACAAGGATGGAAACTCATACAGTGATATCCCAGTTGGTACTGTTGACTCTTGGAATGTTTTGGTTGATGGTGGCTCTAAACCAGCTATTCAAGCCGCAGATGTCGTTTACGCCAATGCATTCTCATACTGGCAAGGACAAACCAACCAAAATGCCTCATACTCATTCTTTGATGACATCATGCAAGCATTGCAAACCATCCAAACTACCAAAGGCTCAACTGACATTGAATTCTGGGTTGGTGAAACTGGTTGGCCAACCGATGGTTCAAACTTTGAGAGCTCTGAACCAGGTGTTGACAATGCCAAGAACTTTTGGCAACAAGGTATCTGCGCAATGAGAGCTTGGGGTGTCAATGTCGCTGTCTTTGAAGCTCTTGATGAAGCATGGAAACCAGACTCTTCAGGTATCTCCGATGTTGAGAAGCACTGGGGTGTTTGGGACGCCAATGGAAAATTGAAATACGACATCACCTGTGACTTTGACTAAAGACTCACTGCATTTAAAAATTTTAACTAAATCTACAACATAAAAGTTAAAAGAAAATAAAATAAAAGAAAAAGAACCAGAAAAAGAAAAAGAAAAAGAAAAGCATATTCTGTTTGAATATCATGGATTTGTTATTGTTTTTTTTTCATATATATTTTTTATTCTTCCAATTGGTGGAGTTTACACCATGATACCTCGTTCATCTGTTTGTTTGCTTATTAACCTATTTGCTTTTCCTTCGTACATGATTCCGTATATATATATACACACATATGTATATATTTGTTTGTTTGTTTTTTTTACTTTTTTCTTTTTGTTCATTTTAATAGAATGAAATTAAGTTAGGTAAACATATCTATATATATATATATGTATGTATGTATGTATATATGTATATAATAAAAACATTTTGCATTTTCGTTTTCATTTTAAAGAGACTATTTGTATCTTTATTTTTTCTTTTCGTTAATCTCTTGTATTTGAGTAGCTTCTTGATTAATGAGTGTGGTGGTGATTCAAAGCATATGGTCACTCAGTGCAGGTACATGATTTTAGTAAAATCTATTTTTGTTCAAGATCAATATTAGTTTGCCTTTTCTTTTTTTTTTGCTTATTACCATAGCGTTTCTGTATTCCTAGCTAAACTCTACTATACCTCGATCCATAATTCGATGCAGCAGGCTTTTCAGGTGAGGCGCACTTCTCAGCAATCAACTTGTTATTATCCAGTCTCAATTTATCATTTTGCATCTTGGCAAACTCAAAATCCCTAGTTAAAGTTCTCAACTCTTTTTCCTTTGTAGCCAATTTGCTCTCATAATATTCTTCATAATCTTGAAGTTTCCGTTTATGCTTTTGCAGGTACTCGTCATATAGTGATTTGTACAAATTGGCAATCTTGTCTTCGTACAGTGTTTTCACTTGCTCGAGTTCTCGTTGCAAGTCATAGTTCACCTCGGTTAAATTGTCGATTTTCTTTGAGAGCTCTTGCCTCTCGGAACGAAGTTTTGAAGATGCTTCAAGTATCTCATTGCGTTTCGCCTCGTGTGCTTCAATCTCAGCTCTAGCTCGGGAAAGTTCTTCTTCTTCGGCATCCATTCGACTCTTGTATTTCTCAAATGTTGACAACAACTCTTCAAGTTTAACCTCATAAACCCTCTTGTCTTTCAAAGTATTCTGCAATTCCAGATCCTTTGCCTCTTCACTTTTAATGTGGTCCGAAATTTGCTGTTGCAAATGTGACACATCTGCTGTAAGAATCTCTTTACTCTTGGTCAATGAATCATTTGTCTTGATTTTGTCTTCAATCTCTTTTTCAAGTTTTTGAATCTCATTTTGATGCTTCAAATTTACATCATTTAGATTATCACGGTCTTGAGTAAGTTTTTTAATTATTTTTTCCTTCTCTTCAAGACTGATTGAATTGTTTGTTGAACTTTCTTTGATTTGCTTCTCGAGCTTACTATTAAGAGCTTCCAATTCCTTGTTTTGCTCGGCAACTTTTTCCCATTGCAATTTTTGGTTGGTGAAACTTTGAATATTTTGCTCTGCTGATTTTAACTTCAGTTGCAAGTCATGTATATCATTTGCATATTGCTTTTCTTTGTCGCAAAACTTTGCTATGTTTAATTCTAGCGATTGAACTCTTGTCTCGTGCTGATTGTTCAATTCGGTCAAGTCTTGGGCGTGTGTCTTTTTGATGTCTTCAATATTACTTTCTAGCTTAGATACCAATTCCTTTTGGTCATTCAACTTCAGACTCAAATCCTTTTCCTTTTGACGAAGTTCAAACACAGCCAAGTCGCGTTCTTTGAGTTTCTCTTCATATTCTGAGCAATGTTCTTGCAAAGACTTGAGTTTCTGTTGATGTTCATCTACCCTTGCTTCTGCGTTTGCTTCTACTTTTTTGTAGGCGATTCTCAATGATTCGAGTTCTTCTTGTACTTTTGAAACCTCTTTTGTTAATCTTTCTCGTTCATCAATGAGTCGGTCCATTTCCAAATTGCGTTCTATATCCTTGTTCCTTAAAGTAACCAACTCTTGCTCAATGTTGTCTTTTTCTTTTGTAGCAATTTTATAGTCCTCTTCATATCGTGCCATGGTATGCGTCATTTGCAGAGTATACTCTCTTTCATCCTCCAATTGTTGTTGCAAAAGAGCAGCTTTATTCTGAATACCATCCAAGGACTCGTTCAATTCCTTAATTCTCTCGTTTGCATCTCGAAGTTGAATCTTCATCTGCTCATTGGACTCTTGAACATTGAATTGAGTTTCATCAAACTCCCTTGCCTCTTGTTCTAGTATCAAGAGTTTTGCTTGTAATTCATTATTGGTTTGAAGTGTTTTTAAATAATCCATCTCCTTCAATGCCAACTTATCGACAATCGTAGCGTATCTTGCTTTATGTGAGTCTTGTAATTTCTTAACGTAGTTTGTGGAAAACACTGCTCTAGAATTGGGGGAGTTCAAGTATCGAGCACTTTCCTGCTCTTTTTCATCTCCATCCCCGCGGGTATTCCCATTATAATTGTTGTTATGGTCACCATCATCATCCACATCATCATCATCACCATCAACATCATCATCCACATCATCATCATCATCATCAACATCATCATCACCATCAACATCATCATCACCATCAACATCATCATCCACATCATCATCATCACCATCAACATCATCATCCACATCATCATCATCACCATCACCATTGTCATATTGACGTTTTCGGGATGCTGCTGCTGTTGATGTTATAGACGCTGTAGTGTCATGTGTTTGATGACCATGAGTTGGATGGCTTTTCAAGGGACTCGTATCTTGTGCCAGTACTGAGTTCGCGATATCTGGTGATTGTGACAATATTCTTGAATGCGAGTGAGATTGCGGACTATGGGCATCAGGTTCAGTAGGCCGATTTGGCGTTAAATCTTTGTCTCCTGAATTACGCAGGTCTCTAATGATCTTGGTTAATTGGGTGTGATTCAATGTTTGACTTGGATCCTTCAGGTATAAATTATCATCGAGAATTTCAAAATCACTACTATCGCCGTCATTCTCAATATCGCCATCCTCAACATTAACATCTCCTTCTGAAAGGTGTGTGGATTGACCTGATGTATGTGCTCTTTGATTATCGCGGTTTGGGTAGGTCCTTGCGCGTTTAGCACCTTCACTAAGCTCAGCTGGTGATAGTTCAAACTGACTTCGTATAACATTCTGAGATGTACTTCTTGTTAGGTTCTCCTCTCCTTGTTTTCCTTCCTTATGTTGCTCTTTTTGTTCTTCTTGTTCTTCTTCCTCTTTTCTCAAACTTGGTATCCTAGTCAAACCAATGCCAACTACACCACCACCACCAGCACTATTATTATTATTATTATTATTACTATTATCATTATTCTGCTTCTCGTTTAATCCGACAGATGCATCCACTCTCATTTTCCTATTTCGGATTGGTGAGCTCAAATCCTCAACTTCAGAAACACTAGATTGGTCCAAATGCATCACACGTCTCGTGCCATTTACGCTATTTATCAATCTGTCAGACTCTGTAAACTGTTCAAGAACCGATTCCTTGTTGAAACCCAGGGTTCTTCTTCGTTTTGGTGAGATCTCCATGTATCGCCTACTGCGTTCCAATTTGGAAGGGGATGACCGTGGTAAGCCAATACTAGTGCGACCATTCCTTGCAAATCGTCGGCTTGTTGAGCGAGTAATGGAACTCATGTTCAATATCGACTTACGTGTGGTAGATAAAGGTGGATCGTGTGGTTTAATGACATTTTCAGTATTGTTCTTCCTCATGTTGCTGTTGCTGTTGTGGGAAGTATTCTCACGTGGTGTAATTGGTTTACCAGTAATCTTTGTTTCTTTTGTATGTTTTGTTGATGTTGTCAGTGGTGAATATTGATTTGTAAACTGTACATGCGAGTATAATCCATCACTTTGCGGTTGCCGTCTCGTTGGCGATGACATGTTGAAGGACAAGAAAATGAAATAAAATTGAGAATGAAGAAGAAAATGAATTTAATAATAAAAAAAAGTGAGTCGTTGATGTATATTGTAATGAAAGGGTGTGTGTTTACAATGGGATGATGATTGAACAATATTGATGGTGATCTCCAAATTTTTGCTGCCAAACTGTGTGTGTGTAAGTGTAAGTGTAAGTATAAGTGTAAGTCTAATCTAAACTAAAGTGTACGTGGTAGTTACTTCTTTTTCTATTTTCAAAACTTTTAAATTTTCCATTTATCGTTTTCCTTTTTTTAGTTTTTTTTATTTTTATTTTGTTTTATCTTTTTGGTCTGTTTGACGGTGGTGGTGGGGGGGGGGGGGGGGGGGGGGGGGGGGAATGGGACAAAGACTTATTTTGTGCTACCAAAGAAAAGACGCGGTGGTGGTACGCGATTTTATTTAAATTCTTTGTTTTTGTTTTTGTTTTTGTTTCCAGTTTGGTTTGTTTGATTAAAGGTGGCGAAAAAAGTAAAGAAACCGTGTATGAATCTATCAAAATGTAGAGCTAGAGGATTGTTTGTAAGAATATAGCAAATGAACTTATAAGGTTTCAGTATATATTTACGTATATTTCAAAGACGGTTTAAGACGTTTACGTTGTTTGGAAAATAAAGCAAAATTCAGAGTAGAAAAAACTGAAAATAGAGTCTAAAGTTTGGAATCTAGAAATCTAAAAATCTAAGAATCTAAAAATCTCAGTAATAACAATAATAACAATCATGATAAAAGCCCAAATAAACATGGGAAAACCAAAAAAGAAAAAAAAAAACAAAACCAAAAATAACATTGGATGTTTATCGTCTAGTATAGAATAAGCATCGTGTTTTGGTTCCGGCGATTACCAGTGTGGGGTATCTATAGTTTTACCATGCAGTGCTCAATGGAACTGTGGTGTTTGCGTAGCCAGTGTTGTTATAGGTTGGTGCAACAGAGGCTGAAGTATAAGCGGAAGAAGAGACTGCGTCTTGGCTCAACGAAGAAGTCAAAGTGTAGAATTGAGTTTGAGTAACGTCAACGTATGAAGTGATTGTAGTGGTTGTGTCGTTATTGGTGAACACAGCTTGAAGTGGATAGGATGTGGTGTACAAGGATGTTGAGACGACTTCGGTGGTGGAGACATCGGTTGATGCAGAACCAGATGCAGTAACGGTAACAGTAACTGTTTCAGTTGATGGAACACATGCATCTGCAGTGGATGCAGCTACTGACTCGGCTGCAACGGTAGCAGTTGCACCAGCAGCTTGAGAAGTAGCTTCAGAAGTAGGTTCGACAGTAGTTGATTCTTCGGTGCTACGACAACTCCACCATCGGCATTAGTTATAGTAACAATTGAAGTGATGGTTGAAGTAGTGAGTTCGTCGTCAAAGTCCTCTTCTTCTTCCTTTACGTCCTCGTCGCTAGTAGCATCGGAGGCTGAGGCTGAGGCTGAGGTGAGAGCAGCTTGGGTGGTAGTTGTGTATGTGTTTGTGGCAGAAGTGATGACTGAGCTGCCTTGGGTGATGGTGACGTATTCAACAATAGTTGAGGTGATGTCTTCTGAGCTTTGAGTTGATGAGGTGAGGAGCTGCATAAGATGTAGTCAAGGTGTTTGTTGCTGAAGTTTGGGTGGTAGAGTCGAAAGTGACAGTAACGTACTCAACAATTGTTGAAGTGATCCACTCGTCTTCAGTCTCTGATGACGAAGATGATGCAGCGGATCCTGAGCTGGTTGGCAATTCGGTGAGGTATAAAGAACCTTCCAATATGGATGAGGAGGAGGACGAGGAAGGAGTGGTGGTAGTGGTGGTGTTTGTATATCTCTTGACGAAATTGAATGGTGCAGCTTGGACAGCTGAAGTAGCAATTGCTAATAAGACTAAGGAAGGGAATTTCATTGCTCTTTATGTGAAAATGTGATTTTCGTTATGGTTATTTTATTTTCCAATTAGTTAGGTTTGTTGTAGACTCTGTATAGTTTTGTTTCTTAGGTTCTTGATCTAAATTGATGTTCTTAATCTTTTGCTTCCGGGGGTTTTTTCAAAGGAATGTAAGTAGTTGGTGAAGCGATTAGGAATACGGTTTTTTAGAAAAAGAAGAAAGCGAGGTTGGTTGGACTTGAACTTGGGGTTTGCAAATAAAATCAGAATTTTCTCTTTTTTTCTTTGAAGAAAAGAAATGGGTATTTTGGCAAAGAAGCAAAGTTATATAGAAACAAGGGGATGAAGACTTTAGCAGGGACAAGTGTCGTTTCTTGAAACACCGTCTGTTTTGTTTGTCTTTTTATTCTGTTTTGTTTTGTTTTGTTTGTTTGTTTGTTTGTTTTTTTGAAAGGGCTTAGATCTTTTAGACTTTGTATTATGTTTTACCAAGCTATGCTATGCTTAGTTTTCTATACTACTGTGTTTGAGATCATGATTGTGGTGTATTCCTTCTTGTTCTTTAAAAAAATAAAAGGAATTTAAAGTTATGGGAGGTGGTAACATTTAAGGTGCATTTAGTGTTTGCTACATCCTTTCATTCTTTGTACTTTTTTCTAATGTTACCTATTGTGTTTGATGAAGATGCTGTTCCTATTGCTGCTAGTGCTGTTACTGTTGCTGCCACTGCTGTTAAATGTTTGACATTTGCATGTTGTGGTAAATAATTTAAACTAAATTAAAAAAAAAAAGAAGAAGAATTGAATAGAATAGAATTGTTTATGATGTTATATATTTCTACTCCTTATTGCTTGTTTGTGGCGTCTATAATTTAAACTTTGAAATGTTTTGGTTATTAGGTGCCTCGAGATGAAACACTTTTTTTTTTTTTTTTTTATTTTTTTATTTATTTTTTGGGGATTCTCGCGTCGCTTAAAGTGGTGGGAAGGGGGGGCGAAGGGAGAGAGGCAGAGGGACAGAGGGACAGAGGCAGAGGAGAGAAGTTAAGGCGAGGCGAGTCGGAAAAGAAAAATCAGTTTCGTGTCTTCTCGTCGTTTTTAGTTTTTAGTTTTTGTTGCTGTTGCTGTTGCTGTTTTTTTTTCTTGCGTTTTGTGTCATTATTTATGTTTACTTTTCACAAATGTTCTCTCCCTTTTTGAAAAAAAAAAAAGATTTCCAACTGAGCGCGTCGAGAATGAGGAAAGGGAAACAGATGGTGGAATGATGCAGAACCAACTCCATCGTATACTGTTGTCTACTATGTCTTTTATATACTAATTTTTCTCTTTATTCACTTTGGGGCTCGAGGAGAAGCAAGGAAGGAGGTAAAATGGAAAGGAAGTGTTCGATTGGTACTTCACAATTTACGGAATTGACCAACGAGATTGACAGAACTATACGTAAGTAAATATACATTTACATTTACATCCACATTGGCGGTGGGGTAAGGGACAGGGCAAGTTTCATATGTACAAATATATATATATAAAGGTGTGACGATTCCTCCTATTTTAAAGTTGATTGAGTTTTGTTATGTTTTGTTTTGTTTTTTAATTATAGATATATTTTAAATCTTCATCCTTTGCCTCTTGAGTCTTGTTGTTGTGGTGGTTATTGTTGTGCTTTTCTTTTTTTGGCTTTGAAACAACATTCCTTGACGATACTAGTTCCTTGTACTTAGTAACTCTTTAAAGTAGCACTCAAAAAAAAAAAAATTTGGTTGACGAAGCCCTTGTTTTGTTTTATCTTGTTCTGTTTTACATTTTCCTTTTTTTTTTTCTTTTCTTTTCTATTCTGTTCTTTTCTTTCCTTTCTTGCCTGCTTTCTATATCACACATTCACACAAAGAGACGGATATAGGGTTAATACTATGGCCAGTGACTAGTATTTCCTGTCACAAGACCACGCGTAGTATTCTTTACTCTTTGTTGATTATCACTAGAGAGACAAATTTCGTTAAGGAAACTTTATTTTATAGAGAAAAAGAAAAAGGGCATTGAAGCCACATTGTCATCTGTATCATACTGCTTTTGGATTGAGTAATGCCACTATATTGCTTACGCTTGCTGATGCTTGCTACTGCTTGCTAGTTCAACATCTTCAATCAACAATCAAAGACAAAGGAAGGGAGACACATAAAAATTTTAATAATTATTCAGGCATAGACATAAAACAAAACCATTCAAAATGTCACAGCTTCTGACTTGACCCTTGCTGCAAGACACGTGCCAAGATTCACACGTTTTATAATACATAATTATAATCTCAAACATCCCCACCCTTTTTTTTCATTTCTTTTCTAAACCCTTTCCTTCTCCATCCCTTAAAAAATTTCTCTTCAACTATATTATGTTGTACTCACCTGTATACACATCATCACATATGTAATACCATATGTGTGTGTGTGTCGCATCAACTTTGTTTTTTTAAAGTTTGTTTGTTTTTATCATTTTTTTGGTTTCAAAGTCTCCCAAAGTTTTTCAAAATAACCAACCAAGTAACGTTTTGTTCCTCAAAACTTTGACCTTGATACATTATTATTAATTCCTGTTCTCTTTTTTTCTTTCTTTTCTTTTCATTTCAATGGAAGGCAGGAAAAGAAAGGTGAGGTTTGAAATAACTACACTTTAATATCTAAGAAATTGGAAATACATATTGATGCCGAAAACGAATATATACATATAAATAGCAACAGTTAATCCACTGAAAGCCATCCACCCAAGAGGCTCCAAAAATTATAATCACCTATCCTAAACAATATATTTTAAATATTTAAACATTTTTCGATTTTATAAGCGGAATTTGCTATACAGATAACGAAGATACTAATGACAAGAAGGAACTTCAACCACTAGTATAAATATCATCACAATAACTGTAACTATAACTTTAGCTACAATTTACAAGTACAGGAAAGAGAAAGAAAACGGAATTTCATTACTATATTTGGTAATGATATAGCGCCGCAATTCTTACAGAAATAGAAACGAAATTGCGCAATCCCACAATAAATGAATTCACACTTAAAGAGATTTTTTTGTTAACTCACACTTAGACACACTTACACTAACTTACACACACATTGTCTATCTATCTATTTATCTCTCTGTCTACCTTCCTTTAGTCCCCTTTTTTTTTTTTGCTGGCTCTCCACTTTGTTTCTTAACCCCCCCCCCCCCCCATCCTCCTCCTCCTCACCTTCTCCCCCAATTCTTTCTATCACTTCTTATCAATACACGGACCATATATAAGTATAACCAATTGGACATCCAATTGCCCAATACCTCAACAATTAATTTTTTTTTTCGTACGTATCAAAACACTGGAATTTCCTCCTTCTCTCACCACCACGATTACCGCCACCACCACCAATTGATACAAGATGATTGGTCTCCCATTGGACGATGCTTCGCCAAGAACTAAAAAGTACACCTCTGTTGGTGCTGCTTCCTTAATCATCTTTCTCATTGTATTCTTTTCCACCAATTTATTCGAATACACAAAGATCTTCTTCACCACTATCCCCAAAGACGACTCCAACATTTGTCCCGTTGGTAAACCAATTGCACCTGCCTCATTCTACAAAGACAACTCCACTGTATTGACCATCTTAAACAATGAAGAGTATAGAGAGAAATCAATCAAGAGATTGTCGGGCGCTATTCAGATTGATACTCAAATCTTTGACAATCAACCTGATGTCGATGAAAGTCCAAAGACGTGGGAAAAGTTTGAAAACTTTCACAAATACTTGAAAAAGACCTTTCCTTTGGTTTACGAACAGATTGAAGTTGAAACCGTCAACACTTATGGCTTGATTTACACTTGGAAAGGCTCAGCAAAGAAGTTGAAACCAATATTGTTGACAGCTCACCAAGACACTGTTCCAGTACAAAACGAAACCTTGGACAAATGGACATTTCCACCTTTTGAAGGACACTATGATGGTAAATTCATCTATGGCCGTGGTGCTGCCGACTGTAAAAACGTATTGATTGCAATCTTGGAGACCTTGGAGTTGCTTGTCATCCAAGGATACAAACCAGAAAGAACCATTGTTGCTGCATTTGGTTTTGATGAAGAATCCTCGGGTCTTCGTGGTGCATCAAGAATTGCCGAGGTTTTGGAAAACAAATGGGGTAAAGACTCATTTTACGCCGTGGTTGATGAAGGTGCAGGCTTGAGCAAAGACCCAATCACTAAAACTGTGTTTGCCAACCCAGGTACCGGTGAAAAAGGTTACATTGACATCCTTGTAGACTTGACCACCCCAGGTGGACACTCGAGTATTCCACCTGACCATACTTCAATTGGTATTGTTTCTGAATTGGGATACCTCATTGAGAAAGACCCATTTGAACCCATCTTGACTCCCGAAAACCCAATCTTTGAATACTTTCAATGCCTTGCCGTGCACGATCCTAAAAACAAGATTCCAAAATTCTTTAAAAAGACAATTTTGAGAGCAGCTTATGATAAATTCGCCAATGCTAAATTGGTTGAGGCTATCTCAAAAAATAGAATTACAAAATACTTGATTAGAACATCTCAAGCCCTCGATATCATCAATGGAGGTGTCAAGGCCAATGCTTTGCCAGAAAACACCAAATTATTGGTCAACCACAGGATTGCAATCGAATCAAACGTTGCCGATACCATTAAGCATTTCAACAAAAGAGTAATTGAAGTTGCCAAAGAGCACAATTTAAAAGTTGTCTCCTTCAATGAAACCGTTTATGAGCCCAAAGAATACAATGGTGCCGGTGTCTTTAACATTTACTCTACCCACGGAGGTTTGGAATCTGCACCAGTAACCCCTTCAAACGATACTGTTTGGAAATACCTTTCTGGTGTTACCAGACACGTGTTTGAAGACCTTGTTTTCACCAACATTTCGTACCCAATTGTTTCGAGTCCATCCATCATGACTGGTAACACTGACACCAGATACTACTGGAACTTGACGAGAAACATTTTTAGATACTCGCCATTCTACGTTGAAAGCTTTATCGCTGGTATGGGTATCCACTCTGTCGATGAAAGATTGGAGTTTGATGGCCATTTGCAATTGCATGCTTGGTTCTATGAATACTTGCAAGCCATTGATACTGCAAAAGCAGACAATTAAATAACACGTCGAAAAACAAAAAAAGCTAAAGGAACAAGAATTAAAAAACTGAAGAGGAGGAAATGTAGCAGAGTAATAGTATAGGTTAGTTTCTAGTAAATATAACAAATGCCGGTATCATATATAAATGTATATCTGTCTGTATGTGTATCTATCTTTTAATGATTCCACCACCTTTCACTTATTATGATTTACTTTAACGCCTAGCTTCATTAGTAAGAAATATTATCATCGCAAAGGAAACTCATAAAAAACGGTTATCCATAAACAACTATTCCAAAACATTCAGATCTACAGATATACATATATATATATATATATATGTATATATGTTAATTTTCTAGCGCCTACTTTACATGGTTAAAAACGAAAAGAAAAATAAAACAAAAAAAGGAAGATAATAAAATCACTTAATGTTAATTGTTTATTTTGCACTCTGAACCTGAAAATCTATCTGCTTACTCTGTTCAACATATATATATGTATAAAAGCTCTTGTACCTCAAAGAAGTTTGGGCCATTTACCCTGCTTGCTCTCCTTCATATTCTTCATCTTCCTCTGCTTCTTTCTCCTCCTCTTCCTCCTCCTCCTCCTCTTCGTTCTTATCCCATTTATTCAAAAACAAGCTCCTACTTGATTGTTTTCATTATACATTTTTTATATTCTTTCCTTTCTCACTTTAAGTAATCTCACGATTATCACTTTTAAGACTGCTATACCTTTCTCCACTTTTGATTCACAAATTAGTTAATTTCCTTCTTTTCCAAAGGATTATACCTCAAAAACTTTTCAATCAAGTCGACATGGGTCAACACCATTCTTCGGCAACAGTATCTCTTCAACTTTAACTTGTCCAACGCATCTCCTTCTGTCATAGTCTCATCCTGCAAGTACTCAAGATAGGTTTCCCACTTGTCTCCTACAACTTTACCACATGAAAAGCAACGGATTGGAATGATCATTGTAAGTTTGATATATTGTATTCTGCTGTGTAGATGTTATAATAGACTACTTAACGGTGTAATCGATCAAATCTGAAACTATAATAGTAATAATTAAAAAAATTAGACCAGGATAAGGATCGGAAACAAAGTATTTGATATCTTTAAATATATGTGAAGCCTTGTAAAATTAACAAAAAATTCAATTTATAGATATGTTAATGCACAGATGCAGTACCAAAAAAAAAAACAAAAAATAAAGTAAAAAAGGGGGGGAAGGGGGAACTTTACTCTGTACTTTTGATGACTAGTCACAACGATAGCGGCTATGGTAACAAAGGTTAAGATAGTGTGATGTTGATGGCGATAATGATGTTAGCGATGATATGATGTTTGTGCCTTCTCGTTAGTATCTCTTTCTTTTTTTTTTTAAGTTTTTTTTGGGTTTTTGCTTTTAAAAAATCGAAGAAGCAGAACGAAAAAAAATTGAAGAGGAAGAGAGAGGAAAAGGCAGGGGAAGAGGAAAAAGGTCTTGTGGTACAAAGACATTGAAAATGCCTGTCCTTTTTTTTCCCTCTCTCTCTTTCTCTCTCTCTCATCCCTCATCGAAAAATTGAAAAACATCTCAAAATAAGAATAGGAATAAGAATAGAAAGAAGAACAAGTAGTAGAAGAAGAGAAGCTACAACAAGCAGACAGATAGTTACCCTCGAAAGAAAGAAAGAAAGAAAATAAGAAAAAAATATGCCGTCAAGCAAGATAAATGAGTGGTCGGTATCTATGTTGACTGGAGGAGTACCTATCGATTTCCCATACTCACACTCTTCTGCTTCTATATACTCACAAGACGGAAGATATTTAATCACCACGTTATCTCATCAGATCCGTGTTTACTTTGTGTCGACTAAACAATGCATTAGGACTATAGATATTGACCTTACAGATGTTGTGGATATCAAGTTAGACGTGACAAACCCTAGTCAAATTATACTCTTCAAAAGTATTGGTGAAATAATGATTGTAAATTATAAAGACAAGAATATGCCGGAGCCTGTTGTCACCACCACAAGCATACAACAGCAATTGAATAACCATAATGTTCTTTCCGTGGTATGCGTCAAGCACGATAGATATATTGCCATTTCTGGAAAGAAAGATAAAAGAAAAGGCCACAGTCCACATTCGAGATTCCTCATCTCGATCGATCGCACTGCAGATTCAGTTAGCGTTATGGGCGAAGTGGCCAACGTCCTACATTATGCGGTGTCTTTGGACTGCACCAAAGTTGCATTTGTCACAAATGATCAAACAATCACCTTGATTGATCTTGGAGTATACTATGATATTAGTAGCGGTAGTATTAGCAACACTAGTGTTGGCGCAAACAACCAAGTTACAGAAACTGATGCAGCAAATGGTAAACTGGAGCTTTTGCCAATGGAAACTATTCCATTTCAGTTTAGATCGCCAATTACTGCCGTTGCCGTATCCAATGATGCCGTCATCGCATTAGGAACAAACTCAGGTGTAATTCAAATATTATACGGAGGCATATTGGAAAATGCTGAAAAGACGCAACGTCTCTTCAAATGGCATATCGATCAAGTCAATGCTTTGCAATTTTCTAGTGACAACAATTATTTACTATCCGGAGGTATGGAAAAAGTTTTGGTGTTTTGGCAATTGGAGACAGAAAAGAAACAATTTCTTCCCAGATTGAATGGTGTCATTGACAAGATCTCTATTGACTTGAACAAGAATGATTACATCACCTTGTTGTTAAAGACTGATGTTGCCAACTATGAAATACTAGTATTGTCGTTGGTGGATCTTGTTTCGAGATTAGCAGTCAACACCATTAGACCAAAGTTTGCAAACAATTTAAAGACAACTTTAGCCAGAACCAAAAAGAAGCTTGCAAAAGATGCAAGTTTCCAAAAAGATTTCAACAAGCTAAAACTCAAGTATGATTACACTTGTTCGTTTGAACCGCACTCCAAGTCTAAAAACCTTTATTTTCCCAACGAGTCCTCTATTCAAGCCTTTGACATTATCAGAAATGAGCAAAGTTTTATCCAGCATGCGGCACCTATAATATCTACAGGTAAAGTACGAGGCGAAACAAAAATCATTGATCCTCAATTAACGCTCTTAAAGTTTTCACAAGACGGAGAGTGGATGTGTACTTTTGATGAAGTGGTGAGCTCGGAATTGGACTCGTTGTTATCCACAAAAGACAAGCAGTATGCTTTGAAATTTTGGAGATACAATGAAAACAAAGAAAAAGAAAAGGACAGATCAGATAAGGAGAAAGATAAGGATAACAGAAATGGGTTTTGGGAACTTACTACAAAGATTATTGATCCGCACGGTAAAGGAACTCCTGTATTGAGCTTAATCCCAGCTCCGTCATCATACTTTAATGGACTCGCTTTTCTCACTGCCGACAACAAGGGTGGTGTACGAGTATGGAGACCAACTTTCCCCAAGGATGCTTATAAGGTACCAGCATCTACCACAAATTCATCTTCTTTTAGCCAGCAAAAACAAAATAAGTCAACACAAACTGCATGGACTTTGCGTAGACAAAGAACTCCAGCTTCAAATGCATCATATGATGCTGTTTCCCTTGCTTGGTCTGACGATAGCTCTACAATTTTCCTTGGCCATGAATGCTCAATCACCTGTCTCGATTTGAAGACCTTTGAGCCTATCCAGGATTTCCAAATTCCAACGCTCACTGAGTCTAGAATAAGATCATTGCAATTTCTTAATAACTACCTTGTTGTGCTTTCAAAAACAAGGTTTTTTGTCTACGATTTAGTTGCTGCAAAGTTGACTGAATTGGTTACAAAAGTTCATACGACAAGTGGAGGCAAAAATCTCATTACAATTGACCCAAAGAGGAATTTGATTTGCTTGGCAATCAACTACTACTCTGGCTACGAGCCGCTGGATGCTGAAAACTTGCAAATCAAGTCCAAGATTTACCTTTTCAAACCAAATCAGCTCAAACCTATCTTTGTACGGGAGCATAGTCTGGGCATTGCTGCATTAAGACTGGACTCGGGCTCGTTTATATTTATCGATCTTGAATGCAGAGCAGGTTCATTATCGTCGACTTTACTTGAAGAAATTGACGAAGCAGAAAGAACCAAAAGTAATAATGAGCCTGGTGCTGGTGTTGGCTCGTTATCGGAAGAGATCAAACAGATGTTGATCACGGCGCAAGGAAATGTCGAATTGATGAATTACAGATCAACTGCATCAAGTGTAAAGACAAAGAAGCAATCTAATGGAGGTGACGGTGGCAACAAGGGTGTCAATGGCGGTGTTGGAATTGACGACGCCGAAATTGACGCAGCAATGAGCACCGAAGAACGTGTTTTGGATTTGCACAGTTTCCAGCCTATATTTCAGAACCTAGATGGACTACAAGTGGAGACGATTTTTGATCGTATAACAGATATCCTCCGATGATTGGTTATAGAGAAAGAAAGAAAGAATAATAAA